>NW_018127915.1:1373669-1406482 GCF_001952655.1 Monopterus albus
CATGCTTGCTCTTTCTTCCCTGCCGAACCTGTTAGGAAGGTGAGGCACAGCCGACCCTGTGGAGCTTAAGAATGAGGTCAATTTACTTAGCAAACTTTCTATTAGTTTAAACAGACCTTTGCCATATAAAAAGAAAGGTGGATTCACTTCCATGACCTTTTGCTTTCCTACTTGATGAGATTTTTCACCTTCACATGATAGCCCTACTCAGTTTTTTGCACATGAGCCTGTAGCACTCAGTGAAACAAAGTTGCATGTTCAGGTGGCTGTGGAATAAAGTGACCCATGTTTCCCATATTGCTCACCATCTCTCCGGGGCGCCTGCAGCACCGAGGCATCTGTGATGGCATGAGCCCACCTCTCAGCCTCCTGGAGGTTGGAGAGCGGGTCTTGCGCCAGCGCGACCCGAAAGCACTGCTCCACTCTCTGCCGGGCCACTCCGGTACTCATCCAGCGCCTCTTGAACGGGTAGAAGTAGGCTGTAAAGTAGGCGCCGACGTCCGCCTTGTCCGGTCCCCTGAACGCCCGGCAGCCAATGCAGTCGGCCAAGTTAAAAACCACCTTAGTCTGGTCAGGTGACGAGGAGATCCTCTGGATGGTCAGAGCGCTTTCCGTTAAGATCACCGAATACCGGACCCTGTCATTGAGCATGTCGGTGAACTCCCCGTATAACATGACCACGACTCTGTTCTGTTTGCAGGATGGGTCCGGTTCAGAGGCGTCTCTCTCCATCCCGGACGGAGAGTGCCACGCGTCCCGCAGGCCGGTGCGCGGTTGGCGGTGCGTGCGGACACTACTCCGACCAACCTGCTGTGGCACTCTGAGAGGGATAACAGCTGTCTTCCTACAGTAGTTCAGAGTCTCTCCCTAGTGACTGAAAGGGGAACGGCAGTGAAGGAGCTGGAGGAGAGAGGAGACCAACTGCTCCTCCTGATAACCAAGTTGGCTACAGCCCATCATGAACTTGTCATTTGAAAATTCAACTACAGGCTACACTGTCTTAAAATCCAGAATTTTCCATATTGTCTGAATAAACGTTACTGGCCAGAAACCTGTTGCAGGGTCCCAGGAAACCTATGTTTATCCTGCTTAAATGATAATAACATCTAAATGTTGATCATATTCCGATTTTTAAAACACATTAATTGCTTAGCATAAGTAGCCAAACTTCATCCCTGATCTAAGAAATGGTAGTTTGGAAAAACAATCCCCAATTATTGTGCAGTTTTCTGGAGCTTTCATCTCATGATGACTTTAACAACTGACCAGACTACCAAACAACATATAAACTAGTCAAAATAGTTCTTCCACCACTGAATTAAGAATCTTTTCTTGTCATTTTCTTCTGCAACTACAGTTTTCCAGGATGTTTGCAGTATCCTTATGATAACTTTTGTTGTGTTGTATGTATTCATGAACTTATTGTTACATTATTAAACAACCGCTTGACCACGCCCAACCAGCAATCACGTGGGATGTGACGTTTACAACGCATCGAAATGTTACAACGCGAGACTTCCTTTCACTGAGGGAAGAAAGCCGGGAAGGTGTGAACATGCAGACTTCATACATTGTGATGCGTTTATGTCTAAATATGAAGTCTGCAGCAGACAGCCCGTCGTGAACCAGGGATGTGGAAAGGTAACGTTAATGATTTTCTGCGTGTTTAATGTGACTTACGTGTATTGAAATCTGGAGATGGTTTCATATGAGCCGTGCTAGTCGGCTAGCTTTTAGCCCTCCATTAGCCTGGCAAACACGTGCACGAAGGAGAGTATGCTGAGCTTAAGTTAAATAGTGGTTGAGGCGGTGATTTAGTAATGTTAAGCCAGATAACACGTCAACATTAAACTGTCTGTCACGCAGAGTTGCGTGAGTAGAAGATTAAATGCTAATTTGGTTATATCGTTTCTATAAAATCATGAACGTGGCCTCCATTGGTCGTCAGCTTATGTTCCGATTTCTTTAAAGTCTTACTGACTTAATACATTTGATCATTCCAGGCAACTTTGGATGACGTGGAAGCTAACCTTCCTACCAACAAAGGTCATACAAGGTAAAAGTGGCTTAAAGTGATAGTATAATTTTTACTCCCGACTTTCTGCAGTGTACATGATGAGTTTGTTATCCCTGTCTGAAAACAATGTGGAAACCTATGGTATCTGAACTTGTGCAGACTGGTGTGTAAAGCCACATGCTGCTGATGAATGGTCACTAATCAGATGTTTTGTTGCAGGTCCCTGGTTTTCTTTCCAAGGAGGCTGCAGTGAAAAGGTATTGTACTTACAACAATGTTTGTGCCAAAGTGCCCACTGTTGAAAACTGCTGTATAGGAAGTGATAACTGATGACGAGAAGAGCTGTTAACACCTGTTGTATTTTGGTGTCTGTGCCCTGAGCACCTAATGATTCAGGTGTTTAATTTTCTCCATACAGATGTCACAGCAGTAAAGAAAGATAAGAAAAAACACGGGGCCTGCGATGATAGGAACCAGGTAAATTCAGCAAGCCTGACACTAAAGGTCAAGCCAGTGATGATACAAGTTATCCCTGTCTGAACTCAAGTGTAGACTCATGGTAACCTGAGGTTTGACCTGACCTGCAGCATGAGAACAGCATTAGATGACTGTTGGAGTTTGGTATAAAAACTGAAAATGTTTGACTTTTATTTTTGGGCAACTTTCAGATGAAGTCAGCAGGGAAATGACCACGACCCCAGTTTGGGACTGATCCAGAAGCCTTGATGCCACAGGAAAATATCAAATGCAGTAGATTGGTTTATATGCAAATTAAGAATCATGTTTGATCTAAAACGTTTAATAAAACTAAGATTGTGTATAAAAGTCATATAGGCACATTGAGGTATTAAGTATATTGACAGTAACCTGAATTTTACTGGGAACGCCCAGAACACATTGGTCAGTCTGTGATGTAGGATGATCTGTAAGATTTCTTCTTCAGGTTTTCTAGAAAGATCTGCTCTTCTAGGAGGAATTCGCGGTCCTGGGGGAAGAAAAAAAACACGAGTTACCTGGGAGAGAAATTGAAATGTTTTAGGATAATTGTTTCCAAGATGTTTCAAATGTTCATTTGCATCTATTGGCACAAATTGTGTTAAATGTGTTGAAAGGCTGATTATGGAGGAGCTACAGTATGTTATAACAACCTGTTGTGATGTAATAACAAAACTCCTGGATGAAGCTCGTACAATAAAAGCCTATGCAGTAACTACGTGAGTTAATCTGTAGTTAAGTGTGTTTAGGACTTCGCTCTTAAACAAGTAGGACATGAGTTGATCAGATGCTATCGTGACATAATGGTACGAATCAAGCTCTGGTTAACTTGCAACACACACAGTAGGTCAAGGATGGCTGCTGATTTTGTGCTCTTATGTAAATGTAACAATGTGTGTCTAAGAGATTTGTAGAGGCTGTGTCTCTAATATCTACAGCAGTAGTTTTCAACCAGTGGTCTGTGGATCCTTAACGGCCTGTGAAGACACGGCAGGTGGTCCCTGACTGTGTATTCAATGAGTTGAATTACATTACAATTGCAGTGTAATTGTGAATAATCAAATTATGCAGATAGGTAAAATTTAGAGAAGCCAATGTGATTTTCAGGATTAAAATAGTGCCAGTCTGGTCTAGCTACCCCACAACAGTGGTCCCTGGGTCACAATCAGTTGAAAACTCCTGATCTACAGCAAATGATCACATGACTACACTTTGAATACAGTGACCGACCAGAACTGGAAACTTGAAGTCAGTAGTAGTTACGATGGGACTGGGTACCTTTTCTGCAGTGTACCTCCACAGTGCCAGACTGGCCTGCAGCGCCATGGACTCAGAGCTGGCAAATGAAGTAGGAGGGGGAATATTCAGGGTTGATGCCAGCTCAGGGTTCAGCATCGCTGAGCTCAAGTCTACAGATGGAAGGACAAGGTTGTTAACGTTCATCACACTAAATGGTCTGTACTAGTCTGAGGTATGAGGTTCTAGTTTCTGTTGAACGATAGATTTTCCAAAAGGTTTCTCACCTGGTAAAATGGGTGGAATACTTTGTGGTAAACCTATAGCAGGAGTTTCCTGTTTCAGCCTTTCTGTCTCCTTCTGCAGATTTAATCCTTTTCGATCCTGTAACATAAACAGTACTTAGTGCTATGCATTTATTCCAAACAGTATATGTTGTTCATATCAACACACACACACCTGGAGGATTCGTTGTTCTTGCTGCCTCAGCCGCTCAGTTTGGATATGGATGTTTCTGAGCCGTGCCTCATGCTCAGCTTCCACACGCTTTCCCTCCCGCAACGCTCGTTCTCCTTCGTCAAACTTCTCTGCAGCAAGCTGCAAAAAAAAAACGCGGGCGTGGTCATAAGTCTAATATTATGTACTTTACTCCACTATGTGTAGAGCTGATTTACCTTGCTGAACGCCTCCACCTCCTGGGCTCGTGCTTTGAGTCTCAGGGCAGTGCTGCTTATTTTCTCTTTCTCTCTGTCTAGTTCTTCTCTTAGTCTCTCCAAAGTTTCTCGCTCCTGTGCCACAGCCATCTCCTTCTGTTTTAGCTCTGCAGTACGAAACTTTAGGTCAGCTTGTTCCTACGATAGAGTGAAAACAGTACTTATTACATTTTTGTTTGGAGCGAAACAAAATTTACTTAAGATATATGTTCTGTTACAATTAATGTCAATGAAGTCTTAGAGACACAAACATGTTTCCCAAATTTCTAATTTATAGGCTTTTTCAAATAAGAGTAGCAGGTAAGCAAGACTGTCGTAATCAATAACAAGATGCTCATCTTTCCTCCACTGTGAAGCTCACTTGTGCCAGACTCATGATGGAGCCCTCTCTCTTCTCCAGGAGACTGCTGACCTCCCGTTCAGCCCTCTCACGCCTCTGCTTCTCCTGTGTGTGGAAGTGGGCCCACTCAGCCGCCAGCTTCCTCCTCTCCTCCGCACAGTGCTGCATCACTGACTTCTGCTCCTCCAGTAATGCGCTCTGATGGAAGGAGACAGACAGAAGAAAGAGCATGTGTGAAAGCAAGATAAAGCTCGTGTCTGTTATGTGTACTGATGCAGGTGTTTGTCAGCCTCACCTTTGCTTTTTCCAGCTCCTCTCTCTCCATATTGAGTTGCATGCTAAGGGAGCGTCGCTCTTCCTCTAGGCCTCTTTGGGTTGACTCTGCTTTGGCCTGCTCCGCTGTCATCTTCCAACGCTCCTGAGGTATACAAAATAAAAAGTGGCATCTTCAGTCTTTCAGAGGAGCACATCAGTTTTAGTCTTTTCAGGTGTTTCTATGTACACACTTGTACTATGCTGTTATGTCAAAGTAAATGCTGGAATCCTAATAATACTCTGTACTCTGACCTTCTCAAGCTGTCTCTGCTGCTCATTGAGCTGAGTGTCCATCCTGGATATGATTTCCTTGAGGTACGCTCTCTCCTTCGCCGTGGCTTTCTGCTCCTCAGCCAGACGATTCTGCAATGCTGCAACATACATTTAGTAGAGGATGACCTTAACCCACTTGCAATTTGATACAACTATGCCCTCGGACAACTTGTATCTTAAGCTATTTTGTACAGTGTATGCATGTGTGTGTCTGTCTGAGGTACTTCGAAGCTGCTCGTCTCGGTGCCGTGCCCCCTGCTCCAGGCTGTGGGCTGTGTGTTCATGTGTGCTCTCCACCCGAGAGGAAAGCTCTCCCAGCCGAGAGGAGAACTGCTCCATCTGCTCAATCACCACCGCAAGTGACCTGGACAAGGGTAGATATTACAAAAATCTCTGAAATCTTGACCAAGATTGGATGGTCAATCATAAATGACTATATGTGGAAAGGTAGCAATAAAAAATCTAGACTGTCAAAATAAAATAAAAAGACTTTGCAGTTGTTTGTTTATGCCATACTTCAGTCTTTGGATCTGGTCCTCATAGTCTTTCTTCATCTCCAGGATAGATTTTCTTTATGCAGAAGTAGAAAACATACTGTGCTCATTCTGGGACTTCCTGAGTTATTCTACTGAGATATCTGGATAGTTAGGTTGAGTAAAACCCAAAGCAGGTCTTTTGACATCAGCCAGTATCCCAGGAATACCCAGGAATCTGAGTATTAATCATCAGGGTTGTCCAGATAACCCATCAAAGCTACAGAATCAAGCCCTTGATGTTAATAAGCACTAAACCGCATTATGGAATATAAAGATTAAGCTGAATGATTTGATTGGTCCAAAACATATTTGAATATTTTTGTCGATTTTGCCTGTCAAACTCTTTTGTATGTGTATTACTTTAATGATGACTTTACAGTCAGTAAATATATTGTAAGCTGTTGAACAAATGTGTTAATACAGTATTTACTGAGTCTATTGCTATATAATTGATCTGCTGCTGTAGAAAAGGCATCCTGGGTCTACCTCTGGAGATCCCTGAGTCGCTCCACCTCACGACCTCTGTCCTGCTGGGCCTGGGCCAGTTTGCGCTGGTACTGAGCCTGCAGCTCTGAAAATTCCTGCTCGGCCGATCGTGTTACTGAGGCCAGGCGTTCCATTAGGTCTTCACACTCCTGTCTCGCTCGTGTCTCCCTCTGGGTTGCTGATTCCTCGAGCAGCTTGACACGACTCCTGAATGTGCACAGGAATAAATACAGTGTGCGTTAAGCATAGAGATAGGCATACACCGCTTAAATACAGGGAATATATAGTATGTGTGTGCGTGTGAACACAGTACATTGATTTTACTGACAATCTCTGGGAATAAATTACATGTGCATGTTTTCCACGAGTTCCAAATCCTGTTTATGCCGCTGCTGGACACTCTCTAGCAACATCTGGCTCTGGTCTCGCTCAAGCTGCAGGGTCTTCACCTGGATATGACACCAGTTTCAGGCTGGAGATAGGCAGCAGTGACAAACACATTTCCCAACAGCACCATGTTAGCATTCATATACCTGCCCCTCCAGCTGGATGATGCGAGCCTGTAAAGCCTGATAATCTCCAGGTTGCTGCTCTTTGTCTTTGAGCCTCTGCAGCAACCCTGCATCCACAACACCCCCGAGACCCAGCAACTGAGTCTGCATCATCTTTTGGAAAAAGGGTCAGCAAGTCAAAAACAAACCTGTGATAAACATTAATCTGAAGGGAGAGTATGTAAGTATTTAAGTAGCTTCTTACCTGCTGTTGTAGTAGCAGCTGCTGCAGACTGTCTGCTGAAAACATCACCTATTCAGAAGATATGGAAGGGCTTATTAAGGCTTTATTAAATGATGCCCTAAATCATGACAACCTTAATATAAAAAAGCATGAATACCTGTTGCTGGACAGCAGCTGTAGTGTTTTGCATTTGCTGTGGAACAGCTGAAAGAAAACAGACATGAGTAACAATCACACTGAGGTGCTCACTTTGGCTGTTATGGATCTCATAAGAGTACAGCATGCCGTAGGAGAGCTTTCATTTGGCAGAATTTTGTGAGAATGACAGGATAACTGATTATTGAACAGGGTCAAATAGTTGAAAGGTCCTAATGTAAATGTGCAAAGTTTTCTCTGGCAGAAACGTGACTTGGAAAGATAACATTGCTTTGCTGAATTCATCATTTTATGATCACACAAACCTGAAGAGTAATCATTTGTATGGATCACCTTGCAGCTGAGTTAAATACCTTGCTTGGGCCTCTCGTTTCTAACAGGGGTGGAGTGAGCAGTGGGGCTGGCCTGTCCAAAGAATGTGGTGCTGCCCAAAACAAAAGGAGAATTTAAAAAAAGCAAAATAATGCCATGTACAAGAGATTAATGGATTTACACAACAAACATCTTACTTAGTTTCCTTGGCAGATGCGAGTGTGTCCTCTCTGCCCCCAGTAGCCTCTGAAGTGGCGTGTTTACTGAAACCAAGAGCAGGTAATAAGTCGGTGCTGAGAAACACATTTCTTCTGTCATTGTAGATGTAACTGTGTCTCCATTGTTGTGTGTGGCTTCCACAGTACCTTACAATCGACCCCAGATGCATTTCTTCCCTCAGGCCTAAAGAGTCTTCCTGCTTAGACATATTAGCCTCAGAGACCGACATATCCTGCTGAGCGCTCCCGCTAACCAGTCGTCCTCCTCCTCCTCCTCCTTCTCATCTTCTTTCTTCTGGCTTTTGGAAACCTCTGACTTGGCTTGTCTGGTGATATTAATAACATTTGGGGCTTGGGTGCCTGCTGCCATTTTTGCAGCTGCTGGGGCATGACTATCAGTCAGGGAGGATTTTCTCTCAATTAAAGGAGAGGAGGGAGCCTTTGGAGATGCTGCTGATGTCTTGGTCTCTTTGGTATCATCCTCTAAAAAGGTATTGTCATCAACTGCCTTGAGGCCTAGCCAGTCGTATGAGTTTTGATGTCGAGTGGAAGTAGGGGTGGTGGGTTTTGATTTCTTCTCTGGAGTAGAGGCACTGACATCCTCTGTGGAAAATCTGATGATAAGAAAACAAGCTACTGTTCAGTTTACCATAGCATAAAGAGCCTAGAGTAAAACACCAAGACTAACCACACACACACACCTGACAGACTGTCTGCGGGATTGGCGTCCTTCAGGTGCAGATCCAAAAGTGGGCTGATAGGATCCAAATGTGAGGTCATCTTCTAAAAGTGCTTCTGATAAATTTAAACAAAATTAGCTTCAATTCATTTTTGCTCACAGTTATGCTAAGCAGGACACCAAGGTGCTCTATTACCTTTCATACCGGAGGGCTTCTCCTGCTGCTGCTGCTGCTTCTCTTGAGGCAGAGGTCGGTCCTTCCTCTCACCTGTGGGTCGTCTCTCCAGAAGATGAGGTGAAGTCAGACCCTCCAGAATCTCTTCTACTCTAGTACGAGCTTTCTGAGGGGCCTCGCTCCTGAGATTGCACACACAGAGACAAAGGGGACAGACAAAAGACATAGCGCATGTCATGTTAGCACATAGAGAAAAACAGGGAAACTTAGACATCTTTGCAAAATCATGCAAAGTCAAGACAAAAGACAAACTTTACTCAGAACCTTGTTATGTGATTAGTTTTTAACAAAACATCATTTCGTGATAGGAGTGAAACAAAATGAGGGAAAACAAAGCTGTTACCTTTCCCTGTTGGACCAAAGCAGAGACTCTTTTTTCTTGGGATTGTTTTTATCACTGTCAAATCCGAGCGCGCCCATCAGGTCATCTTTATCATCATCAAATATAAGTTCACCTCGTTTCTTTGCTGCTTTAGCTGATAATCAAAGAACAAGCACACACATATTCCATGTCTGATGAATAAATATAAAGGAAGCATAATGAAAATTTGAAGGTTTATGTGTTTTACTTTTTAGAATAGGAGATGCTGACAAAGATTGCACAGATTTTTCGGGTTTGGTCTGCTGCATGCCAGCTTTAGATTCAGGCTTGGTTTCATCTGGAAGCAGTTCATCAAACAGGTCAGCCTGGGGGTTGTCAAGATCTGCAAAAGAAATGAGATTCTTTCCTCTTTTTGTACTGTAAAGTAGTAAAATAGGTATGCATTTTATATGGATAGACTTAAATGTTTATGATACATTTTTAAATATCACAAACAAAAAAGTACACATGTACAAATATATTATTGGGCACACAGCATATGTGAATATACTGAGTTACCAGTTTTCTACGTGAAGCTTTTTATACCAGTAGCTAGTGTTGGTGATATGATGAGAGAATTTTTTATATATTACCTTCTTCATGTATGTAAGTAGGGGTGGACAAAATATAAAACAAAACTGGATGCTTCAAACTGTGAAGGTAAATCTGGGTGGGATATCCAACAATTATCACTTTCTATATTGCGCACTGCTCCCATTCAAACTAGCCACAGATACACACAGGCCGATCCACTGACTCTACAAGTAAAAGGTCAAATGCATATCTTGTACCTTTATTGTCAGGTGTCTGATCAAATCCTTCATCATCACCACCACTGTCTGAATTAACGCAGCAGAATGAATGAAAACAGAACAAATTTAGCATTAAATTCACCGTTTTCTGGATGGGTCTACTTTTGTTCTCCTGTTGATATATATATAAAGCCTCGGAGATGGAATGGGACAAGTGGTCTCACTCACCATAGAAGGTGAACTTCTTGTAGTTCCGTGCTGTAGACGTAGAAGGTGCAGAGTTTGGCTTCAACTCTCCTGCGCTGGGTTTGTCTGAGTGAGGTGGAGAACACCCAGCTCTGTCTGATTACTGCTACTAATGTCAACTTCAAAGCCAGTAATAGTGTGAAGCCAATAATGAGAAAATAATTTATGCAAGAACACCCTGCACTGAATTACCTGCTCCCTCTGGTTTTCCATTATCTTCTAATGCAGTGAAGTCTTTCTTTGATGCTTCATTACGAAACGACTTTGTTTGTGAAGGAGCTGAACTGGGTTTTTTCTTTGATGCAAAAAGCTCTGCATCCATATCATCTATGTCCTATATGAGGATAAGCAGACAAACAGCATGCACTGCAGGTGACCCTGTGACCATGTACAGACATAACCAAACTGAATTTCATGTCTCTTTTGTTTATAATTACTTACATTTATGTTCTTCAGTATCTCATTGGGATCTGCTGCTGAATCCTTGAACAGAAAGAAAGGAACAATATGAAAATGTGTAAATAAAAAAGAGGGTGAATGTGTCCCTTATCACATCTCTGTCTACATACCTCAGTGTCCTCATCATCCACATTTATTTCCTCCTCTAGCATACTGAAGATTTTTTCTGTGGCTGATGAGCTGGAAAAGAAAAAATTCTAACTTGCAAACAAGAAGAGTTATAACCTTTTAACTAGTCATATGTTCATCTCTTCCAACTTACCGATTAAGTGGTCCACCGCGAGTTGCTTTCACCCTTACGGGACGTTCTGGTGAGTAAATTGTTAAGGAAAAATATTATCACACATGTACAGTTTGACATGTTCAAGTGTGATCATACCATAATGACCTTACCATTAAGACAAAACTGCAGAACCGAGTCACTTACTTTTCTCATCAAATATGTTGTTATGCACATCATCACCATCTCCTAAAGAACAAGGGAATACACTTTAGACAAGCTTTAACTTATTTTAGAGCATTTTATGTACATGTGCTTCATTTAGCTTATACTACCGTAGCTCTGAAATGTTGTAGCTGTTAGTTGTATGCTGTTTTTCAGTTATTCTGTATTACTAGTACTTTGTAGCATTGTGCCATGTAGTCCTTGACACTGGTATACTGTCTCTTCATCCTGGTAGAGCTATCCTCCAGACAGAGGGTGTTTATGCACTACATATTGTAGACCTGAGACAAACTGGATACATGAAGAACGAGTGTATATTGACTTTTAAGTTAATCCCTGCAAAGTTTAAATAATACAGTAAGTAAAGCTGTGCTTTGCAGATTTGAAGTAACACTGGAGGAACTTACTTTTAGATGGTTTCCCTTTTGGTATTGTAGTCTGTAAGCAACCGTGAAAAATAGTTAGTTATCTTATAGCTTGAACAGATTCATGAATCCACATAAACTCTTAACAGATCCTTATAATGCTCACAGTGGCTCCACTCACCATGATGAAATCTCTGCCGTTAGCGTTAAATGTAAGATTAGCTAGCTAGCTAGCTAGCTAGCTAAATCAGATTAGGCGTCTCCTGTCTCCATTGGTAACCACCGATATACCGCCGAGAATTCATGTGCAGGACACAATGACTTTCACGATTGCAGGACGTCAAGATGGCTACAGATATGTTAGTGCTGTTTCATGCTTTCACATAGCATCAGTCGATTTTCGTGACGTTTAGCATTTTAAAATTAGCAAGTTGATTTATTGTAGCTTAGTTGATGCTTACAGCTAAACCAATCAAACCGCTACAACGCCTGGCGTTAATGTACGGTTGCACGTTAAAACTAGGCATTGTGCATAAAATAATTTAGTCGTCTAACACAAACTTTATAAGCATAAAATACGGATAAATGTAGAATCAATGTAGCTCCTGAACGATTTATTGTAGGATACCACTGTAGCCACCGGCAAGTCGTAGCTACACTTCCTGTTTACAATTCGTGGTGCCTTGTGGGTAGAGTAGTTTTAGCTAATCTTTAGGGAAACGTATTTAAGAAAATGAGGTTTATTTTGGAGTGTGTTTAAAACATGAAGATAGTTATTTAGGACTTTCCTTGACATCTTTACTTGCTTGCCTTTTTTTGGTGAAATTTCCAAACTGTTTCACCACCAGGTGGCGCCATATATTGGAAAATTAATCATAGCAAATTAGTTGCAACAAAACAGAAGAGCTGATCTAGGCTATATCTTGCACTTGTAATCAGACTAGTTTTAACAAGGCCAAATCACCTTTCAGGAAGCATACTGTTCAAAGTTAGGTTTATAACAATATTCCTAATGAGCTTACCTGTACCTTGAAAAAAAAATCAACTGGACTTGGTTTTAGCTCTAAGACGTTTCACCTCTAATCAAAGGGGCTGCTCTGCCCGACTGGCGTTGAGCCATAGATATTCATCCCCATCAGTGGTGTTTCAGTCCTTTGATGGCCAACTATGTCCCCTAACGCCTGAGTCGTAATAGCCTAGTATCGGTGACAGCCAAAGACAGGTAAGGACGGTCATCGATAAATAAATATCTGTGGCTCAACTCCAGTCAGGCAGATCTGTTGAAGCCTAGTGGATGAGAGGTGAAATGTCTTCGACCTAAAACCAAGTCCAGTTGATTTTTTCCTACGTGTTTTTCAGCTTGCTATGACCTGGATGACAGAGAATCTGCACGTACATGTTACCTGCACTTTCCAAAGAACAGGCTATTCAAGTGTCTGAGTAATGGGAATAGATGAACACCTGTGAGAACTGAGATTTCTCCCATGACCACAATGAACAAGCAAAAAAAGCTCAGTTTAAAACATCTTTGTCTGTACTTGAAAGAGTATTGTGTTTCATAATTGTTGCACTGGCTTGCAGTGGGGCGTAGGTAGAAGTGAGGTCTTCATGCAACCTTTGTCACGAAAAATTTGTTCAGTCAGCATTTCACCACTACAGTTTTCTTATAAACTTAAGCTCAAAAACATCTGTTGCACTGTATCTCCTCTGGGTGGTGTGTAAGCCTTCATGCACAATGATTTGTTGTAATTCTCCTGTAATAAAGAAACCTGAGTTTGCATGTCTCATTTCAGTCAGATTTGATTTTATGAGTTATGCTACTGGATAATCTCCATAGACTTTTGTAGATAACCAATGCCCTACATCAAAATTTGGGACCTCTATGGAGTGCAAAAAACAAAAATGACAAAAAAGTATATATTTTTTACATGTTTAGAAATTAGAAATACAGTAATTGTGTTGTAAGATTACACACAGAAGTACATTCAAAATCAGCAATCCAACCTCAACGACTGGTTCAAACTTGTGGACTTATTAAATGCAAATTACAAACAGGCAAACTGCCCATTTGAAATTACAGTAATCTGACATGGGAAAAGATTAATGCTTGACTGGTGTAATTATAAGAAGATTCACACCTTTTCCATCAATAATTAGAAAATTCATAATGTGAATTCATAATGAGAGGCACGCATCAGTGCACAATGCATTTCATTGCTTTACTTAGGTGGTGTGCTTCACCTAAACCTTAGAAGTCAGGATAACTATGCCTGCCATCTACAGTACACTGCCTTTCTCCTGTCCTTATTTCAGAAAAAATAAAGACAGACAGGCAAACTGCCCATTTGAAATTACAGTAATCTGACATGGGAAAAGATTAATGCTTGACTGGTGTAATTATAAGAAGATTCACACCTTTTCCATCAATTTAAGAGAAACTAAATTCTTTAAAAAGCATGCTAAACAAAACATGTTAAAATTCTGGTTATATATCAAACTTTCACTATTTGGTCCTAAAGCAGACAATACAAGTAATGTTGTAAAGTCAGTTGCCATGATGACTATATAGAATTTGTCATGTTACATCTTATAAGTTGTAATTTACCCCAAAGTCACTGAGCTGCTCTTTCCTATTCAAGCAAAACAGGCCTCACTCTTTTACTAGTCCCTTTTCCCTGTTTGGAGTCTTGGTGTGAGCTCGCAAGTGCAGAAAATAAAAGACTACAGCAAAGCACTCCTGTACTGTTTGGGGAAATAGGTATCGGTAGCAGAGGCCACTGAAAAGAGAACACAAAACAAATCAAGGCTTGGTGCTTGTAAAGTTACCAATGAAATACACACCATTTGTTTTCTGGTGTATTCTAGGTGAAATATAGCAAATGGCAGTGCTCACCTGGTGCTTGCAGACTTGGAATGATGACCCACTCTGGTCTTTACTCATGTCTACAAGAGAGAGGCAGCACAAGGACAGTGAAAGCTGCTAAGTCAGGACTGATGTACCATAGTAATCAGTCATAAAAGAATAAACCACACTAACTCTGCTGAAGAAATGTGCCTCTATAAAGGTGATTCAGGTAACAAGTAAAAGATAAAACAGCAAAGGCATTTCCATATAGTGGTCATGTACAATGGTTAGTCTTGTAATTTATATTAAGATCCTTTATAGCTGGATTCAACACTGTGGTTGTGAAGACGTTATATATTTATAATAACCCCCCAAAGAGACGATGGATTGTTGTTGTGCCTTTGAATCATTTAGCAGTGCAGCAGGGAGTACTTTAAAACCAAATGTGGGGCAGGCTTCTTAGCTGTTTATGCATCTGTGCCTCTGCAACATGGTGTTCTGCTCCACCTTCTCCCCTTGTCTGGAGACCCTTCTGTAGCCCAGTTTCTGCTAAAATACTGCAAAATACACTGCTAGGACTGAATAATCATTGAGCAAGGTGAAATTTAAGGTTCAAGCCAAAGTCTTCAGTATTCTTAAAGACACACTCCACTGATTTTACAGATGGGTAATGTCATTACTGGGGCTACAACTCATCAGCAGTTGTATTATGTGATTCTGAATGAGCTTTGTCAAGTCTGAAAATATGACTCTGATGATGCCATCAGGGTTATTTTACCTATCCTAAGAATTACATTAATGTTGAACAATTCACCTCCTCGTGATTTATATCAAGTGCAAAAAATCAAAATCCACTGTTCTTATGCAGAGACGGTCAGTGAACGCAACACACGTGTTGTGTGTGTGACTGGGGGTTAGGAGGATGATTGATTTCACAGCTCTGGGGAAGAAGCACAAACAGACTGTTGCCTGGGTGGGTGGGGTCTGCAGCAATCCGTCCGGCCCTCCTCTGGATCCGGTCAGTGTATAATGAGTCCAGATCCAGAAGAGGACTCCCTACAATGCCCTGAGCTGTTCTCACCACCCGGGTCAAGTCCTTTCTGTCCCGTACCACACTGTCGCACTGAGACAGAGGATGCTCTCTACTGTCGCTCTGTAGAAGTTTGCGAGCAACTGAGAGGAGAGACCAGTGCGTTTCAGCTTTCTGTGGAAGAATAGCCTTTGCTGGGCTTTCTTCACCAGGTAGGATGTGTTCAGAGACCAGGTCAGGTCAGATGAGATGTAGATGCCCAGGAACTTGGTGTTATCCACTTGCTCCACCACCTCCCTGTGTATGAGAAGAGGAGCATGTATTGTCTTCCTGGACCTCCTATAATCTACAATGACCTCCTTAGTCTTGTTGGTGTTCAGGACAAGATTGTTACCTGGAGCTCACCTGGTGTAGCTGCAGGACAAGAGGCTAGTGCTGTTCCTCGAGCTGAGGGAGTTGTACAGTTCCTCTGCTGCCAGGTGTATCAAAGCGTGCAAAGAAACTATTCAGAGTGTCAGGGAGGGTGGGATCATGGCTGACCTGCTGGTTGTTGCCTCTGTAGTCTGTTATTGTTTTGATGCCTCTCCACATACTCTGTGTGTTGTTATTCATAAAGTGCTCCTCAGTTCGCTGTTTGGCCAGCCAAATGCCTTTCTTTAGTTCTTTCCGGGCCCTGCTATAGGCCAGCCTCTCACCTGATCTGAAGGCAGCGTCCCGAGCTTTGAGCAGACGTGACACTGACAGAACTGCACGTAGTCTATAAGCCTCCAGGAATGAGCCCACTTTGAACACCCCCACCGTCAGTGTGCTCAAAACAATCCTGTAATGCTGACAAGCCTCTTCCGTCCACACCTTAACTGTTTTGGTGATTGGTTTTGTTCTGTAGATCAAAGGTTTTTATGCTGGGATCAGTTCCACAGAGATGTGATCTGACATGCCCAGGTGTGGAGCTGCTATGGCCTTGTATGCTCCCCCGTTGTTGCAATAAACTTGATCCAGGATATTACTGTCCCTGGTTGGAAAGCCTGAATTGATGAATCACAGACTAGATATACTCAAGGTTACACTAGCAATTAATTAAGTAAAAGTGTCCCAAGTGAATGCACATTTTCTTTTAAATAAGATGCATCATTCCAAGAACCTTTAGAATTTATTACACATCACTTACTTTTCAGGAATCACAGGAAACGGTGATACCTGGAAAACACAGTGTTACCCAGAAGGCCTGTTTTATAAAGTGGGGACATAGAGTTCGGAAAACACAGATGCTTACCAGGGAGGAAATTCTAATGAGACCTGTTTTACAGTTTTGTCAACTGAATTGTAAACGCCAAAGTTCTGGGTATCCTTTCAATGCCCCCATGGCAGTTTGGTCTATTTGCTCAGTTTGTTTTTATGATTGTTTGTGTTTCCTTACTCTGTGGAACTCACTGAGGTCATTTATGGATTTCTACTGTTCCACTGCTCTTCACATAGGACACGTCCTTCTCGGCGTCCTCTCTCTGCCTGTGACTTGTGATACAGAACATAAACTCAGTATTAAATGCTACACCTTTACCATCACAATACCTAATTGAACATACAGTTATCTGGAAGCAGTTTGGTAAAAACGTGACATCATTCTCATTAAAAAAAAGGGTTTGCTGTTTATTAACTCATGATTATATAAGCTAGCTGTTGCCATGTTCCATAGTGATGTAGCCTCTTGCCATGGTTTGATAAAAAGCTCTTCATTCATCTTTTTATTAAAAAATAAGCTACTGTTAGGTATCAAGCCAATTAATACACACATTGTTACTATAAGACTCTAAAATAATCATATGGGCACTTTCAGATCAGTGGTGCAGGTAAGTCTCTCCTTACCTCTCCCATTCTCACTTAAAGTTACATTTATAAAACTTTTTAATAATTGTTTTGTCAGCCATTAATATGGCATTGTAGTCTAAATCAAAATCAAAACAAGTGGAACAACAACACTTATTTCAATTTCATAACTGAGAACAGGCAGATTTTCTATTCATGCGAGTCTGCAAAAAAACTCAAAAGACAGCTCATGATTTATACTGACGGTTTGATCTTGTTGGAGAACCTCTGCCGCAGGATGAGAGCGATGGTGGTGAGGACCATCATAGTCGTGCACATGGTCTGACCCCAAGGATCTCCTGCCTTGGAAGTGTCGGCAGTTAGAGCATTGAGACCTCTCCTCCAATTGAAACGCTAGAATGGTAAAAGGCAGAGTGTGTGGTGTATTCCTGTCTTTCCTTTTGGAGTGGCGAGTGGATTAGCTCAGAGGATTAGCTAGGATCAAGGAGGGGGTTAGATCTTGCTGGCAGGGCTAGAAGGTGCTTCCGTGCATTGCATGCTGTGCGTTTCCACTCTGAAAATGGCCCACCTCACCAATACAGCGTTAACACAACACGCCAAATCAATCTCAGTGCTGTTTTTTTGTTAAGAAAGAGGAACATTTTGTAAATGGGCCTGTTCAGATTGTTTTAAGTGGCACCCCACCATGTGAATTACTAAGTGCGATGTTTGAAGTTCACTGGGGAGAATACTATTACCCTATTTTTGGTGTATTGTGGCTTTAATGCTATGTTGCCTTTATGTAACTTTTTTATTTTAAGACTAAGTGTTCTTTCTGGCCTTTGACTCCTTACCTGACTCCAAAGGAAAGCTGCACAAGAATTCCTTTATGCCTAGACCATCTGTTAATGCATAAATGGCAATTAAAAATCCTGACTTGACTTGACTTTGGCAGCTTCACAGCATGTGTAAGAGGTAACACGCACCTGTCAAGTTACTGCAAATCTAGATAATATATACTGTTATTGCACTGAAGCTTACTTTGGAAAATACTGGCTCACTGTTCAAGATACCATAGGGCTGCATATAATACCACACCCTTTAATGAGATCCCTGCAGCGTTCCTATTATATTTGATAAAAAGAGAGAGCATAATGGGATAAATCAGGGTGTAAACAGAGAGTTTCAGCAGCTGAGAAAAAGGAAGCAGTAGGTCAAGCAAGAGAAAAGATAGGTCTAATTTATTTTATACATTATTGAGGAGAAATTTAGCAGAGTAAGAATAAAGCAGATATAAGTTTAAAAGGACCTCAGTGTTGTGGATCTGGCATCACATGGCTTTTTTTGTATTTTTATTTTTAAGACGAGTCATAACAGGAAAGAAAAAGTACCATCACCACGATTAACTAATAAAAAATGTAAAATTGTCTTGGTTTTGTTAACATCTCATAAAAAGGACACATGGATACAGACTGATAAAAGGAAACATCAGATTGATATTTGATATAAACATGATATTTAGAAAGAATGGTATTTATGGCAATTATTTCATATACACATTCAGCTGTACACCATGTAGATACACCCTAATTTGGCAGAACCCTGACTTTCAACTTCATAACAATCCCATCTACTTTCCAACATGGCAACGCAAAGGAATCACTCACCTTCATCATCTATTTGAGCAGAATTTCTCCAGTACCAACAGTTAAAATCCATAATTAAATCAAAGATCAATATAATCAACAACCCCCTGTAACCTTCCATGCTAGCCGAGGAGACAAGGAAATGTATAAACTCAAAGAAGATAATATTTAAATATTATAAACTAATGTCATATACAGGATAAGGATAAGGATAGGATAATCACTTTTATTGGCCAAGTATGTTCCACACAAGGAATTTGTTTCCGGTACAGAACCGATGGCAACCATCTGCGGATAGAACAATAACAATACCAACGCTCCCCCCAACCTCGATTTCTGGACTGAGATTTGTAATAATATCTTTTCCATGACTACCAATATAAACTTACAGCTTATACAATACAAGACTATTCACAGGACTCACATCACACAAGGTAAAATGTTTAAAATGGGTTTTATTGATACAGATACCTGCTCACAATGCACTCTGGGTTGCACTGATGATTACCTTCATGCTACTTGGACCTGTCAACTCGTTTACTCCCTCTGGGTAGCGGTGACTGAGAAACCCTTCACCATCTTGAGCTGTAGAATCCCCCCATCCCCGTCACTCTGCCTGTTTGGTAATGTCACAGAAGTTGACCACCTACCAATTAAATATACAAACCCACTTCTTATCTCTCTATCGCCAAGAAAACAAACTTTCTAAACTGGAATTCATAAAATTCATTACACATCTGTCAGGTTTGCTCGGCCGCTCTGGCCTCCCTCACCTTTCCTACTGTCTCTTGCCCATTTACACTAATCACGTTCACCTGTTCCTCACTCCCTTATCACCAGCTGCACTAGCCCCGACTTCTGGACCGAGATCTGTAATAATATCTTTTCCATGACTACCAATATAAACTTACTGCTTGTACAATACAAGACTATTTACAGGACTCACATCACAGAAGGTAAAATGTTTAATTGGTTTCATTGATACAGATACCTGCTTACAGTGCACTCTGGATTGCACCAATGAGTACTTTCATGCTACTTGGACCTGTCAACCCATTTACTCCCTCTGGGTAGCGGTGACTGAGAAACTCTCCACCATCTTGAGCTGTAGAAACCCCCCATCCCCATCACTCTGCCTGCTGGGTAATGTCACAGAAGTTGACCACCTACCAATTAAATATAAAAACCCACTTCTTATCTCTCTATCACCAAGAAAACAATCTTTCTAAACTGGAAATCTAAAAATTCATTACACATCAACCACTGGACCAACCTTTTTATAGAATATATCTCACTAGAGAAAATATCATCCACCCACAAGAATAATATACCAACCTTCACTGACACTTGGAATCCATTTCTAATCTCTTTTAAACTTAAACCAGATACCTGAGGCCGAGGCCACGCACATTCCCACAAACTCCTAGAAATATAACAAGCTGCTTGTTATTTCATCATTGTTATTGTTATTAGTCATCCTTGTCCATGCTACTGTTTTGAGTGTCACACATATCAATCAAACCAAATTAACTGAGAATGTTACCTACCCCCCTTCTTTTTTCTCTCCTCTCTTTCTAATCAATTACTGATTTGTTCATTTCATTTATTTTTGTTTTATGAATATGTCTATACATATATATGGGTATATATAAATATGTGTATGCAAAATGTATAATTGTATTTATATGACTGAAATTGCTTACATTTTTTTTTTATCATTTCATTACTACAATCATCCATTTTCTATCAACTGTCTTTTCTTTCCTTTACATTTAACCCCCCCATTTCTTAATTTATTTGGTCTAATATTATTTTTTTCCAATAAGTACTGAATATCAGTCTGTTATGTATGTTATGTCCTTTGTCCTGTAAATGTTTTATATAAGTTTAAAAGGATCTCAGTGTTGTGGCTCTGACATCACATGGCTTTTTTTATATTTTTATTTCAAAACCTTCGTAAATACAGATACAAAGGTGAGTCATAACAGGAAAATGAAAGAACCATCACCACAGTTAACTAATAAAAAATGTAAAAAAGTCTTGGTATTGTTAACATCTCACAGATACAGACTGATAAAAGGAAATATCAGATCAGCATCACATGATATTTAGAAAGAATTGTATTTATGGCAGTTATTTCATATATGCATTCAGCTGAAGGCACAGCTAAGTCAAATGTGACTTCTTGTCAAGTGCTGGATTTATGTCTGGTACTTTATAACATAGAAAAACAAGGAGGAAAGTTTTTAGTGTTTTACTCTCTCATACACAGATATACACACAGAAACACACATTATTAGCCATGAAAAAGACACAGTGCCTGTTCTTTACATTAAGAGGGTATGTTCCACACCTCATGATTATGTTAATTACATATAACTGTATTCCCAAATTACAGTCAGTGTATTCGTCTCTCTTATGAGTTCATGGCCAAAAATAATAGGTGTTTCTGGGTGTATATGGTCCAGTAAACTAAGAGCATCACCCAGTTCAGGCTGCGACCTTAGTCCAGCCCACCTTGTCGTAGACGGCTGTGACACCAGAGCAGAACATAGCCCAGAATCTGGTCCATGCTGCAACCACATCTGGAGTCATAGCCTCTGGGAACTCTTCTCCCAGAACTTCCATTATCACACCACTCATGATCTGGACAAGACATAAACATATGCACTACTTAATTAAGACACCTTGAGGTTCAATTAAACAAACTGATTTCTTACCAAGAGTTCGATTAAAAGATCAGTGTTAGTGGTAAATATAAAGCTGTACCACCAGGAGAAGGTTAGTTTAGCTTAGCATAACATGGATAGCTTGGCAAAGCAAGTAGTGGATCTCTATCTAAAACTAATAATTTACCAGCAAACAACTAGTTGTGATTTTTTTTGGTGGTTCTCTGCAGGGAGCAGTTGCAAAGTAAGCAGAGGAGAGAGTCATCGTGTCTGGTCAAGGAATAGCCTGGGACATAAATAAACCCCATAAAATCAGAACATAATGTTTTTACACTTTGGTTTTTGTACAGATTAAACAAATGAGATGTTAATCAGTGAGCTTTAGATGTACTTTGCTTTCTGGCTACTTTCAGCTACTTGTTTTGGTTGACTGGTGCCAATGGTTGAGTTGCTTCTTGATATCAAAGAGTAGGCAGCTTCTTTCTAGCTGCACAATATATCAGAGAGCAAAAGTAAAATGAAGTGAATTTAATATCTTGCAAGAGTTTTTCTCAGGAAGATGAAAACAAGCTGGGAGGTAGCAAAAGAGACAACTCATTGGGATGCTGATTTTTCTGTTAGATAAATAAGTAGCCTAACAGTGAACATTTTAGCCATGCAAACCCTTTTTAATAAATCAATATAGTCTATAAAGAACTGCTGTTGTGAGTTTGTCTACCTATTTATAAGTCAAAATTCCCCCCTTATGTTAGTGTAGTAGGGCTACAGGCCTCCACCTTAAAGACCAGTCTACCTTAACTCAGGAGCCCCAGGTGCAGCTTGTTACAGTCATTATATAAGCTGAGCAGCCTGAACTAGTGTGGACAATCCTTACCCCTTCTCTGACTTTCTGTAAGACTTTCCAGGTGCTTCTTCTGGTTTCTTTCTTTGGGTCACCAGTTCATATATGTAAACAAGTCACTTCTTGTGCAGAAGTGGCAAGTAGTTCCTCTTTTGGCTAGGCATTATTTGGCACCCTAAATCATATATTATTGTAAACATTTCCTAAGTGCCCTGGCTTTTTATATCTATTTGTCTTTTGTTTTTCATTGCAAGCTGCGGTTTTGCCTGGGATTTAGTGCAGTGCTTGTTTTTCATAGTTTACTTCTTGGTGCCTTTCTTTATATAGTGTAAACTTGGCATCTGTAGCTCCTATAATAGTTTGTTTTTTATGTATACTGCTCAAAAAAATACAACACAAATAGTTGAATGTCTTATTTTTGTGTTCCCTTTATTTTTTTGAGCAGTGTATATTGTATGTAGACACCTGCTGGGACAGGAGTCTTGTGGATGCCTGTGTTGGGGGTGGACACAGTGCAAATAGACTTTTTGAAAAATGCTGCCTGCCTTTGTTTTGCTTGGCACCTGGGTTTATTCAAGCCCTACCAAATGGCCACATTAGCAAATTTTACTGTAGTTAGCCTAAAAAGTAAAGCAATTAATGTTTGTGGCTAATTGGACTCTAAGAAATTATGGTTTAAAAAGTGGCTTGTATTGTATGCAGATGTTTCACCTCAGCCCCACCCAGAATTGCTAGATTGTGAGTGCAGTAATTTGCAAAGTGGCAAGCAAGGATCCAATCCAGGGAACAAAGTATCCTTGGATGTCCCACAGGTAGCAGAAGCTATATTTATAGTTTTGGTATTGTATTCACATACTGTACCTTGAAGTACATGGGATCCACCTTGTGTGCCTGTGCGTGGGACTTGCCCAGCGCGTTCATCTCTGAGGCCACCACATCTGAGTTGCCAAGGTTCTCCACCATTTTATTGAGGGCAGTCATGATTGTGTGAGCCTGCTTCCTGAGCGGGGCAGTCCCCTTCAGCTCCTCTGGATTCTGAATTTGTTTGAACTGGCTGAAGTACTGCTTGGTTTGGGGGTACTTCGTAAACAGGCTGAAAAAGAGGAGACTTGGAATTAAATGACGGTTATGATTATGAGCAGCTGCTGTGGAGCTTGACTAATCTCATTGCCCTTCAGCTTGTAAACTCGCAGGTTTTTTTTTTTTTTTTTTTGGGCTGACAAGATAACATAGGTAAACACCAAGGTTGATGTGGAAGTTCTGCACATCATTGAACTATCAGTAACAGCTGTTTGCCTTGAATGTAGCAGTTGGGAGGAATTCTGTTTACAGCACATTATAAATTTGGCTTTGATAAAAGCATGTCCTAGTTTATTGTAGGTTGGCTTGGGTGTCTGGTTCCACACTGCGGTTTCTGTCGTGCCTCAAAAAAGAACTCTGGATCAGGAACAATTCCACTTTCTAATAAATGTGGTCATTAGAGGGAGCGACTTAAAGTGCCACTCCCTACCCAGGCTCCCATGAAGTTTTGTTCCGGGTCTAGATTTTGATACTTCCGTGCACATCTCATACAAAATTCACTGCACTGACAGCAATCAATCAGTTCAAAAATATTTAGATTTTTATCTGTTTGACCCTAAGAAGTATCACAGAGAATTAGAAAAGCAGAACCTAGTGTATAAACCCACCCCCTTCCAGAGTCTGGGAAGAGAGCCAGTGCATCTGGCTATCAAATCCTGATGTTCTATCTCTGTTTCTGGACCACCTCACAAAAATGAAGTGACAAGTGAACTGTTTTCTGTGAAGTCTGAAGCATACGACTCAATATAAGAGCTTCACTTGTGAAATGTTTGAAAATGGAGGATGGAAGGTTGTGTCTTAATCTCTAAGCTCAGGGTGGAGGGCCTCTGCAAGTACTGGAGCAAAGAATTTCTAATTTCACTGCAAACTAATGAGGAACTGTGGTGTTTCATCTCTTGTAATTTGTATGACCTGTGGTAGCATATAAATAGCCTCATTAGTATTTTGGAGTCAGTGGGCTCTGAATCCTTGGTTTTTCCATTCCAGAATAGTTGAAGAACTGAATCCAGAGAAAGTTCCTAAATTCAGAGACACACTGCTGTAATTTGTTACTCTGGATTTTATCTGTTGCCCTGAAGACACTTTGATTTCTAATCGATGTTAGCTACAGGAGCTGCTCTCACAGACAAAAGGTCAATTTGCCTGGCCATACTCATCAGTCAGTCTTCATTCCATGAAATTTCTGAAGGTTGTAGAGTTTTGTGAAGCAATTTTGAAGTAGAAAATAAGAGGGGGGGGGCAATTGACTTTTACTTTCAACATGTTTAGCAGAGAAAGAAGAGTGGGTAGGATACTTTTAAGTGCTGCAGCTAAATCTTTATATTTAGCCTATGAAAACAATACATGTTTGTTTGTTTTTTGTAAAAGACTAGCTCCCTCTCAGCTTTCATCTTGTGTGGTCATAAGGGATTATTAAGGCATGTTGTGTCATCCAGTGAACATGTTCACAGTGAAAGCTCATCAAAAGCCTCAGAACAACATTTTCAGAGTCCCTGCAGACAACTGTGTTTTGGAGCACTCTCTTTTCGATAGGTCCGATATAAACATTTAAAAAAAAACCCTCCACAGGAAAACCATGCTCATAATAGAAATTAATTAATCTAGTAAAGATCAAGCACACTTAGTGTGACAGAAAAGTCTGTCAGGTTGTGTTTTTGTAGAAAAGAGGTTTTTTTGTTTAAGTGATGGAGTCATGTTGCTCCATCATTTACCATGCTCCCTAAACAGGCACACCACATGCAGAAACTTGTCAAGTTTTTGGGAGTAAACAAGTTTAGCATCAAAAGCATTTCGATGATATTTAGGATTATGCTACAGCGTCAGTAGACCTTGAGTCTTCTGCAGGGATAATGATGTTACTGACGGGGAAAGAGAAATTTGACCTCTTTAGGAGTGTATTAAGTAAAGTTGTAGTCATAAGGAGGAAATTGAAAAAAGCCCCCCAAAATAATTGAGATACCTAGGTTGTGTAAGCAATATGCAACTGCTGACCAGTAAATAAAGCGACAGCAAGCTGCATATAAATACATGCACAACCATATTTGTAAATATCAAAATAGCTCAACTATGACTTCTCCCTTTTCCACACACCTTTGCTGCCATTTGTTCTTTATTTTTCAACCATGATTTTTCTGTCACAGTAAGATAAATATCTTCCTAAGTCTGTGCTCCATCTACAGAGTAAAACTACAGAAAGAAATACCTGATTATTGATGTCATCCCAACATCATCACTCTTCGGGTAGATTTTTGCCCAGGAGCCCTGGATCACCTTCTTCTCCTTGTCAGTCAGTGGGCTTGATTGGTCCATGTCCTGTTCTCAAACTGGGAACACAGTTATGCAGAGCTTGAGCATGTGCAGAAGGCAAAGCTGATGAGAGTATACTCAAATAAAGACAGTACGTTTACCTTTCACTTCTTCTATTTGGTGAATGAAACTTGTGTCCCTTTCAGCTTTTCAGCCTGAGTGAGAATCTTTGCTCCCCACTGCTGAATCTCTGCGGGGTGACAGTGTAAGTGAAGAAGAGGCACAGAAAACACAAGAACTACATGCAGCGAATGAAAAGGAGCCTCTGTACTCTCCCTGATATACTCTCCCTTCCCTCCCTCCCTCTCCTCTCTCCCTCTGCCCACTTCACCTTTGTACATAGTGTATGAAGAAATCATGATGAGATAGAAAACAAATCCTTAATAAGAGAGTCAGATATGCAATGTGTGAGCATGTCAGATTATGTTAAAATAAGATAAAGGAGCACACTCTGACTTTTTCTTCCAGAGTCACCACTCCAAAATATCTAGATTGTAAGAAATGTAAGAAACATTTTGTTTTGCTGACTGAAAAAGCATGATGTCCATCTGAAACTCTATTAATTTTGCTCTGTGCTTTGTACAAGATACAGATTATATCACTGTTTTCATCACTTTAATATTTTCATTACATGCACAGGCCGTTTACTGTGGCAGGGGAAGTCGTAGCTCACTTGTATTGTCACATCTGAAATCTTCAGAAGGTTCTTGTTCATAAAGTTTCATGAGTGAGGTGACTAGCACCAATAAGAAATTGCTGTTAACTGTTAAGGGAGAGCAAATATTGGAGCACTGAATGGACATCAAATACTGCAACAGAAGCTATGATTAAGATGTAGAGATATAGTGTACACACCCCTGTTAAACATTGACAGTCCTTTACCATTAACAGTCAAGTTGCTGAAACTGTGCTTAAAGCTGCATTAACTAGGTTTTAGCACAAAGTTGGATGAATCAGGTGAAAATTTGTCTAGAAGTGTTTTCTCCCTTCTCTACTAAACCACCCCACATCACTTTGCTATCTTCAGGCCTTGTGTTTATTTCACTGACTGTAAATAAAAGCTGGACAAACCAACCGTGACATCACCCATCTGAAGAAGCGGCCATGCTTTAAGTGACAGTTGTCATGGAAGAGGAAACTATCTAAAGAAACCAAAACTGTTTTTTTGTACCAGACTGTAAACATGTTTATTTCTGCTGTAAATTTTGGACATTTTAAAATTGGAGTCTATGGGGATCCACTCCCTTTTGGAGCCAGCCTCAAGTGGCCATTTGAGGAACTACAGTCCTTTTTTTTCAAAATGTATATAAATTAGATTAGATTCAATTTTATTGTCATTACTCAATTGTTCATGTATAGCACATATTTATAATTATAATCAAACTCAGTGGTCAAAGATCTGAGGTCTGGCTAGAGGAGGAGATCAGGTTGCTCTGTTATGTTTCTTGTTATGTTTCTACAGAAACATCAAGATTCTATTTGCTTTATGACTATTTCTACTGTTCACACCCACACTAGCAAGTTCAGACTGATAGGAATAGTGTTATATCTCTAACCTCCGGTTCCCAGAAAACCAAATATCTCATGATCTCATTATGGAATATCCTAAGGCAAAACTCTACTCAGTGGATGCAGGGCAAGTGACATCTAGTGGACATTTGGAGTATAACCACGTTTCAAGATGAACCTCGGACAGTTAATGTCTAATCATTAACATGTAAAATGTCATAACTCCATGAGTCAGTGGTCTATGTAATTATACTAATTAAGATTATGACAAACGAATTATTAGGTAATTTTAAAAATGAATATTTCACAAAAACTAGTTTTGTTGTGTTTTTTATTTTTATTTTTTTGGAAATGTGCTTTCCTAGTGATGAAAACTAAGTGCATTTACATCAGTACTGTACGTAAGTACAATTTTGAGGTATCTGTACTTGATTATTTTCATTTTATGTTACATACTTTGACTTCACTACATTTTAGACGCAAATATTTTACTTTTTTACTTCACTACATTTATTTTATAACTTTAGTTACTAGTTACTTTTCATAACCAGATTAATACAAAAATACAGTGTAATTATAAGACCTCACTGGTGTATGGTGGAAACAAGCTACTCAGCAGTACTTCAAATTAAACGCATATAAGCTCATTAAAACTGCTCACGCTGAGCCTCCTGGTGCGGGAGCAGAGGAGCATGCGGGGCTTGTCAGATGGGAGGTGAGTGAAAAGTCTATGGTTATCGTGAGATGATATAACCGAGTAGTTATACAGTATCATTTACTTAGGTAAATGACCTGAGTACGTCTTCCACCACTAAACAATCATTATGTTCAAACAAAATCCATGACGCATAATATGACTCCCAGTCAAAACCTATGGTCTGCAACGCGCAGCAGAAAGATTGACCCGATGGGGATTCCGTAGTAGTTAGGCTTCACTGCTTCGTGGGTGACAGGTGTTCCGTTTTTCGTTAACAAACGGATAGTTCGTTAGAATAACGAAAAATAGTTTTTTTGTTTTGTAAACAAGTTCGTGTTCCACGCTGAAGGCCATTTCATGTAGATTAGCTCACACATTAGGCTAGTGTGTGGTGGGTAGGTAGCCCGTTAGCTAACGGCGTCATAAGCAGAAAACCGACAACAAACGCTGTGTTTAGTGGGGACAAAGTGCTGCAGCTGTCTGGGAAAGAAACCACCAAGGTGTGCCGCAATGAATGTCGCTAAAAGTGGGTATCGCGTCTTTTCCGCGAACTCGTCCGTATCGGGCACAGAGCTGGCAAAGAAAATAACAGAGTAAGCTTCAAATTCCTGACGTTGCTAACTTGCTATTACTACTTTTAACGACTGACAGTTCAAGTTTAGGAGCATGTTGTTTTCAAAGGGCCAAGTACTAAGACACGTAAGGCTGTGAAGACAGAACATTTGCAGAAACTATCAAAGCACGTTAGACGCTATCAGTTTTTAAAATTTCGCCTTGACTGTTGTTGTAGTGTTGTGGAATTGACAGAGTACTTGAGCAATGCATGCAGCTCATTTTGCATGACCAGTGAATGAATGTATGGATGGATGGATTTGGTTTGCATGGTTGCATGTTGGTTTGTGTGTGAGATGCTGCATTTGGCAGTGGCCTTGCATGTCACAGTTGATCACAATGTTGTGTTCTTGTTTCACAGGCGGCTGGGAGTTGAACTGGGGAAGTCTGTGGTCTTTCAGGAATCGAACAGAGGTGAGGAGAATATTGATGTATTAATGTTGCCAGATAAGGGGACGAGTAACTGACATTTAACTGACACTTGGCACCACATCTTGTTTTCAGAGATTGGATTGTGTAGCTTACATCTTTGCTACATGGGCCAGGTTACCAGTAGTGGGTTTTGACTGGCATCACACAGGGCTCGTCTTTGTGATCCACATATATATTTTCCCAAAGGAAACGAAGTTAGCGGACATATAGTAGTAATGACCCAACTCAACACTCCCCCCCTCTCCATTTGAAACCTGTACATTTCACTGTATGGAAGGCTAGATATTACTATGGCCCTGAAATCTGAGTTGGTGGCTGAATTAATATAACAGTTCTTTGTGAAGACTTTCATAAATAAACTTGATCTAATGTGGTGTGATCCTGTTATTGCAGACTTTGGGATCAGTCCTTAATGGTGTGTGATATGTGTGCAGTGAAGGTGTACAGTACAGTTAGTGAAAACTCAAAAACACATACTTAATAGAACTTAAAACTTGAGCTTGTGCATTAATGTGTGCATTTTCTAAATCAACTGATCGTGTTTTACTTTTTTTTTTCTTTGTACAGAGACTAGAGTGGATGTCAAAGAATCTGTTCGTGGACAAACTATCTTTATCATCCAGACAATACCAAGGTGATTATAGAAAGACCTGCCATTTGTACTGAAGCAGGAATCTGAAGAGTTCATACCATAGATGGCCACTAACGTTTCTCTCTGTTTTTGCTGCTGCCAGAGATGTCAACACAGCCATCATGGAGCTGCTGGTTATGGCCTATGCCCTCAAGACCTCTTGTGCCAAGAATATTATTGGAGTTATTCCTTACTTCCCCTACAGCAAGCAGTGTAAGATGAGAAAGAGGGGCTCAATTGTGTGCAAGTTACTAGCTTCAATGTTGGCTAAAGCAGGTAAAGCCCACAGTGCATCTTAAGTGTTTTATTTCTTACCATCATTGGTGTTATTTGGTGTTTTGAATTGGTGAAATTTCATGTCTCTTAACCAAAAGGATTATCACACATCATCACCATGGACTTGCATCAGAAGGAGATCCAGGGCTTCTTCAGCTTTCCAGTGGATAACCTGCGTGCCTCCCCCTTTTTGATTCAGTACATCCAAGAAGAGGTGATATTCCCATCAAACATCTGCTGTGTGTGTCTGAGTAAAGATGCTGGAAATCCCAGCTAAAAACTAAACACATCAGTCAGTCTGATGGAAACACTGACATCAGTTTTCCTTCCTCCTGTCAGATTCCTGATTACAGAAATGCCATCATTGTGGCAAAATCACCTGCAGCAGCTAAGAGGTAACTGATGGGGGGGAAATTCACTATGCCACAACTATTCAAACATACAAATGGTTCATACACACAGATCAGCTATAACATTATGACCACTGACAGGGGAGGTGAATAACATTGATTACCTCGTTACCTGTCAGTGTGTGGGGTATATTATGCAGCAAATGACGAATACTGTACACTGGTCTCTATGTAGAGAAACATTCAGCGGCCATAGTGGTGATATCACGCTCAGAGTGGGGAGGCCGTTGAATTTGTTAAAAAAATTAACTTGTCTTCACAACTGCAATTTTCACTCCCTTATCATATTTTTATTACTAAATGATAGACAAATGCACGCTGTTTAAGACGGTATATGTAAATATGGTCAAACTGAATCACAGAAGATGCACACTGAGCTGCAGACTGATACGAGTGCCAACCAACTGCCACGTTGACTCCTATGTACGCAAGTATTAGGCAGGTGGTCATAATGTTATGGCTGATTGGTATAGGAGCTGTCTGCAATGTATGTGACTAAATATGTGTACAAAAAGGGTGTTGGTGTGCTGTAAAATATGTAACTGATAAGAGGGAAAAGTCTGTGTTTGCTACATTTCACCTTTGCATTCCAACTTTCTTTGTCTTTTTTTTATTTTTCTAGGGCTCAGTCCTATGCAGAACGCCTGCGCTTGGGTCTGGCTGTGATTCACGGCGAGGCTCAGTGTTCAGAGTCTGACATGGCTGATGGAAGACACTCGCCACCATGTGTACGCAACACCACAGGACACACGGGACTGGAGCTGCCTTGTAAGAGCACCGTCTATGTAGAGCACTTTAGCTGCAGATTACTGATATATTTTATGTGTACAGATAACACATTCACATGGTTGGATTCCTTTTTTATTTGTCACCCCATGTTCAAATTAAGCCAGAAATGTTCAGTTAGTTTAACTCCTCAGTGCTTCAGAGTTTAATATCTCAACACTTCACTGCCAATAATAAAAATCCTGGCAACGACCTAATATAGCTTTTATCTGTGCTAACATTTGGAGCTGATGATTTTGCTGTTTTTTGCTCATGCCATCAACCATAACTCGAGAAATTGAGTTGTGTGTTATTGCATGTTTTTGTTCAGTAGATATAGTACTTGTGCTCATGCTGCATCTTCAACAAGCTGCAACCCCTAACTTACAGTGTGATGTGTTTATCATGGTCCCTGTCTGTTTCTTGGCACATACCTTGATATAATATATAGTTTTGGAAGGAGATATAGTAAGGAAACTCTGACATAGACTTCCATGTGTTGCAGTGACAGTTCTTTGTACAGTAAGACCATTATAATGGTTCAGTCTGCAAAAAGATGAAATGATTGTGGCATTGGCAAATGACTCCAAAGTATTTGCGTCCAGTATTTACTTTATTATTTGGTTAAGAAAGTATCTATTCTTACTTTTCTCTATTCTTCACATCGACTTAAAAAAATCCTCCTTCCAGACAGCAACCCAGATAGTTAGTTTAAATTTCAGCACAATGAGTTTGATTTGGGAGAGGATTTTCCAAGTCTTGGCATCTTGTTTGTCATGTTAAATATGTGTTAACGTGGTGTTTATTTGTTGGTAATAGCAGGCAAACAACAAGCTCCGTTCCCTGGCATAGAGCTCCCAAGTACGACCCAAAACTTAACTTGCATCTGACTATGAAATGATTCCTCTTCAAGTGGCTCCTCAATTTGTGCATGTGTACTAGGGTTTGTGTAGCATCTTGTGAAAATACAGTCTGGAAATCAGGTGTCGGGTTGTGAAAAATGCACACACTGATTGTTAGTGCCTGGGCAGTTTGGATTGACAAAACCTTTTCGGGCCAGTCTCTGATTACTCTACCTGCATGGCATGTTGTACCTGAAAGAAGCAGTGTTTACTGCACCTTTCTAAGATTCCAGACGTATAGTTCTACAAGATGGCCAAAACCCTCTTTCTTTTTGTTGTGTTCACATCCATAGATCAAACCAGAACCACTCAAACATTTTTTTTTTGTTGTGTTTATTATTTTAGTAAATATCTGGACTCATCTTGCCAATCAACACACCCATATTAAACCTGCCCTCAAATACCTGATTAACATTTGGTCATGACTGCATGTGGTGATAACAGTACAGCATGCTTTTGAAACCTAACCTCTAATGAAGGGAGGGAGAAACGCTATGAATAGAATATTTGGTACATTCAAACATTCACTTCCTACAGCCCAGATGAAAATGATAAAAGACTCATTATGTCAGCAGTAGTGTAGCATTAGTCTTTAACCTCTGTGGTAGAAGTGCCAAGCTGTTAAATCTTTACCAATAAAATCCATTTAATGTTTTAGATTTGTAATAGAATAATGTTATTTAATGGTTTTATTAAAAAGTTTAAATGGGGTGCTGCCAAACATTTCTCAGGCAGCAGCAGTAATGACAACATCTTTGTAGAAGTGTGTGTACTGCTAACAATATGACCTTTACTGTTTTAGAAGTCTGAATGTGACACTGCCAGGTTTACTGGCCGTGGGATCCACAGTATTGCGTGTTCTGCAAGGCGTGCTCCTCCTCTGCTTCTTTATACAGTGGGTACAGAAAGTATTCAGACCCCCTTAAATTTTTCACTCTTTGTTATATTGCAGCCATATGCTAAAATCATTTAAGTTCATTTTTT
>NW_018127915.1:1406749-1415375 GCF_001952655.1 Monopterus albus
CTGGACTCAAATGAAGGTGTAGAACCATCTCAGGGATGATCAGAAGAAATGGACAGCACCTAAGTTAAATATATGAGTGTCACAGCAAAGGGTCTGAATACTTATGACCATGTGATATTTCAGTTTTTCTTTTTTAATAAATCTGCAAAAATGGCCAAAATTCTGTGTTTTTCTGTCAATATGGGGTGCTGTGTGTACATTAATGAGGAAAAAAATGAACTTAAATGATTTTAGCATATGACTGCAATATAACAAAGAGTGAAACATTTAAGGGGGTCTGAATACTTTCCGTACCCACTGTACTTCTTCCTTCACAATCAGCTTTGCTGGCTGATTGTTTACCAGTTGATTGTTTCCTTATACCCTGTGAATGATTACATTTACATGCACAGCAGTACTCAACATGTAGCTGTTAGGGTCAGGTTTAAAAATTGGGTTATATAACAAACACTTCAGTCCAATTTTAATGGTTCAGTTAACAGCATTGTTTATAGAGTAATTTATTGTACTTTCTGGTTGTGTGCATATATTAATTAACATTAAGCACTTTCATATCTGCAGCGGTTTATTTATATTTCTGTTGTTTGTTGCTGTGGTGGTTTACCTTCTTCCAGCAGACTGAAAAGTTGTCTTTTTTGGCAACTGGAATGACACAACACCAGGATGTTTACAATTTGCCAGAAGTAATTGGAGCTGCTTGCTGGAGTGAATTACATTTAAACCCCATAGTGTCATGATATAAAGTAACCTGGCTCATATATAATGATAATGGCAAATTAAGCTGGTCTAATCTAAATAATGAAATGACATATTGTTATGTGGTGTCCGATTAGCTGTTCCATCTCCAGTGTTTAGTGGGATGTAATCTGATTATTGTGTGCATGTAAAAGTAGGCAGCAGGGATGTTCGACTGAGGACTGACCCCACAACATTGGCAAGTGAAGGAATCCTCATTAGTGCTTGTCAGCCAGTGTTGTCTTGTGTGAAATATGATTGCCTGGTGCGTGTTGGTTCATATGCAGACTGCTGCCGTGTGCCTGCCACAGCCCGGGCCTGAGGTTGTGTGTGTCCAGGCAGTCCTACTTTGCCTTCTGATTGGGTATACTGGGCAGAAAACCTTCTCATTTGATTTTTGCATGGCATGTGCTCTCCTACGTTTCACTTTAATCTCCTAGGGGTAGGTGGGGTAGAATGGGGGGTAACGTCCGAAGCAATTGCTGGCTTTTGATTGCCATTTTAAATTTAGTACAGCGCTGTATTACTCCAACTGAATTTATACAAACCAGTTAATTACATCATCCAGTAACGACCCAGTAACTTGGGGCATCGAGTTGCCTAAATCACTAAATATTTTCTCAACCCATTTTACCCAATCTACTGAGATTTCTTCTTGCTTTTGATTTATTTTTTATGAAATGCAGTACACGTGATCTCCTGGATGTGTGCTGACAGGTAACCAGTTCTGCTTTCCTTCTCAGTAATGATGGCCAAGGAGAAACCTCCCATCACTGTAGTCGGAGACGTGGGAGGAAGAATTGCCATCATTGTGGTAAGATGCTGCACAGACGTTGTTGAATAAGTTGCTAAATGCAGTAAATTCATTCTACTTGTAATGTAATGTAATGTATGATGTGTGGTTTTAAAGCAAGACAAGTGTAAATTTTGAAATGTATATAAACACTTTCCTCCTCTTGCCTCAGAAAAGTTGAATTCATAAGCAATAAAACAAACCAGTGTACATTTCAGTGAACACAAGAATTAATAGCTGTTCTTATTGAGAACCTTCATACCACGATTATGAAGTGATATATTAATCATCTTTGGCTTTAGTCTACTCTTGACCACTTCTAATTAAGGGTATGTTCAATATTAAGTTAAAGCGAGGAATATTTACTTTTTAAGAGGAGCAAATGAATATAAGATGAATGTCATGATTGAAAAGAAAGAACAAAGAAGATGCTGCTGCTGCTACAGCCTTATGGTACGTCCAGTAGTTTATGGTGGTAGCTCACTCCTGGATGTGTGCTGACAGGTAACCAGTTCTGCTTTCCTTCTCAGTAATGATGGCCAAGGAGAAACCTCCCATCACTGTAGTCGGAGACGTGGGAGGAAGAATTGCCATCATTGTGGTAAGATGCTGCACAGACGTTGTTGAATAAGTTGCTAAATGCAGTAAATTCATTCTACTTGTAATGTAATGTAATGTATGATGTGTGGTTTTAAAGCAAGACAAGTGTAAATTTTGAAATGTGTATATAAACACTTTCCTCCTCTTGCCTCAGAAAAGTTGAATTCATAAGCAATAAAACAAACCAGTGTACATTTCAGTGAACACAAGAATTAATAGCTGTTCTTAGTGAGAACCTTCATACCACAAGTTTATTAAATTACAGATACTGAAATTTGATAAAGTAGATTACAAGTTGTTCAGATTTTTGTCTGTCAAAGGGATTCATATGGGGAACAAACCTGAAGATGAATTAAATATATCAAACGCTGAGTTTGTTCAAGTACTGAATAAGAAGTATAAGTATAAGAACTCAGTGCATCATGTCCTGGTGTTTATGAATGTTACATGAAATGCTGCTCTGATAGTTTGCTTGCTTTCTTTACTTGGGTGTTGTTTGGAACATGTCTGTGTTTGTATGTTAAGTCCGATTATGAAGTGATATATTAATAATCTTTGGCTTTAGTCTACTCTTGACCACTTCTAATTAAGGGTATGTTCAATATTAAGTTAAAGCGAGGAATATTTACTTTTTAAGAGGAGCAAATGAATATAAGATGAATGTCATGATTGAAAAGAAAGAACAAAGAAGATGCTGCTGCTGCTACAACCTTATGGTACGTCCAGTAGTTTATGGTGGTAGCTCATGTTAGCAAACTATAGAACGATTTAGCTGTTCTTAATCATTCTTCTCTGCTTCTGTTACTACTACACTATGTTTTGGCATTTCTTATTGTTCTGTAATTCTCACTTGTCCACCCAACAGCTGCTCTTCATCCAGTACATAGTCTCATGCACATGTTCTTGTTGTTATCCTAAAATACCAAGTAATCCTGTACGGTACCAATTAAACCTAAACACAAACTGAAAGCAGGAAAACTGGCCTGCTGTTTTAGAAAACAGTGGGAGTATGAAGTCCTGGCTGTCAGAGACAGAGCAGAGAAAAGGTTCAGCTCTTGTCTTTGTTTTTCCAGGATGACATTATAGATGACGTCGGAGACTTTGTTGCAGCTGCAGAGATCCTGAAAGAGAGAGGAGCCTATAAAATTTATATCATGGCCACACACGGTTTACTGTCTGCTGAAGCCCCTCGCCTCATAGAGGAGTCTGCCATTGATGAGGTGAGGACGCCTAAACTTGTCTCTTCTCATGTTTAAGTCTAATCAGTACAAGCAGTTACTGTTGGGGTTGAATGAAAACCTGATCTGTCATAGTGCACCTGTTCTAGTAAATATGAAACGTGAGAAACAAGGCGATGTGGAGAACTTGGTGAAACCAGCAGAAAATGTGCTGCTTCATTTGCTCTCATCTCTTCTTTATGAGCACAGTGTAAAATGAGATGCTTCCTTCTAATGGAAAGGTTTTTTTTTTTGGCTGAATTGTTAAGAATAATGTTCTAACTAGAATAAGGAAAAGATGTTTGTATCCAACAGTTGTATTTCTGTAAACTGTCAGTTTCACTATAAACAATAGTTACATTGTAGTTTAAATATAGTATTTATTGCATGAAAAGTACTAATGCGGTTATGGTTTGGGTTTATTATACTAGATTTATTTAAAATATGGTCATATATTACTTGTAATCTGCCTTTATTTCTCATATATACTGGGTAGACATCTTCATTTAGCTCTCCAGGCAACTTTCTGAATTTTGCAACGTGGTGCTACACTACATGTCAGCACTCACTCAGTGTGGATTTTAAAGGTCTGTTATTGGTAAATCAGCCTGATAAGAAATTGCACTATTAAACTGCTTGTTAAAAACATCTCATTTAAGCACAGTCTTCGTGTGCATTGTATCTTCAGGTGGTGGTGACCAACACAGTCCCCCATGAAGTACAGAAGCTACAGTGTCCCAAAATCAAGACTGTGGACGTCAGCATGATACTGGCTGAGGCTATCCGCCGCATCCACAACGGAGAGTCCATGGCCTACTTGTTCCGTAACATCACCGTGGATGACTAGAGTGTCCAACGGCGAGGGCTGCGGTGGGTCTGATAGCGACTGAGAGCAGGTGCACCTCCCTCCAGGGCTAATGCCATGTACCATGTATTATTACATGTATTGTAATTAATTAAAACATTTGATTTGAGCATGACCCAAAGTCATCTAAAGTTGTAAACTTGTTTTTCTTTTGTGAAGTCAGGAAATGAATCTTGTCCTTATTATGTAAGGATGATAAAATAGTGAGCGGATGATTGAGCTTTGATGCATTTCACTCTTATCGAGTCCAAACATGAACAAATAATCCTTTATAGTCAAGTTATTTTGTCGTACCTCATTTTTAATGCCCACGCTTCATCTTCCAAGAAGAAGAAGAGAAAGATGTCTCCAGTAATGGGACTTAGTGATTTAAAAACATTGTACAATATGTTTGCTGGCCCTGGTGAAGAGGGCCGCTTGACACTGTGACTGCTTTGCGTTTAATGGGGTGTATTGATTCCACAGTAGACAAACTCCTGCCTATTAGTACTCAGATTGTAGTTTTGAGCAGCTTTTTTGTACCATATTTCAGGATGTTTGGTGAAATAAACATGTCATTTTGGGATGTAGGAGCTTCTGTTTATTCCTTAGATGGTCAGTCCAACTAAATTATAACAACTTGGTAAGATCTGGTCAAGAAGGTGGTGTATTTGCAGCAATTTAAAGAAATCTGCCTCTGAGGTTCTGCTGTTCAACCAATATGGTGTCAGGGGAGTTCACAGTGAAGTCTTGGAGTGTTATATTAGCAGTATTAAAAAGATTTAAACACCAGGAATCTGTTCACTTCTGCTGTTTGGTGAGAGCAGAAGTGAGCGGGTGGCCACATGTTACTGACAGTGGGAAGTCAGTTTGTCGACTGGGTGAATTGTAACACACTGATTCTCTGAATATACACTACATGCTGTAGTACAACACTGTGCTTGCTTTAATGGCTGATGGTAACTGACAGCGACAACCCATTGCATGTGAATTACAAAGAACATTTGCATTTCTGCCTGTTGTAGCCAGTTTACTACAAATCACAGAGATTCTCGATTCTTACCAAGTGTATTTCAAAGCAGACCGCAGTCGACTTACAGACACCTGGTTTGATTTGATTATGGTGTTTTGTTCCAGCAGTGTTATCTGATGATGTGATTGAAGGTCTGCTGGGTATGTGCTACTTACTCTACTCTGTTGACGTCTTAAATGGAAGCAGCATTCATGTTCTCACTCTTCCTTTCGAAGATGTCAGTGTTGGCTTGTTGGTTGTTTTGCCTTCTAACTTTGAACTGTGAACGGTGTTGTTCATGAGGCTGGTGCTCTGGTGCTTTCCAGCAGCCAGTGTTGAAGTCTTGAAATGTGAACTGTTGTTCATGAGGCTCGTGCTCTGGTGCTTTCCAAAAGCCAGTGTTGAAGTCTTGAAATGTGAATATGAATATATGATCCCAGAACCACACAAGGCAACATTGACTTGATGCATGCTTTCCAGTGCACAATCTTGCAGTGATGACTTGTGATTTCAGCAAATTCCAAAATTTAAATTTTATACATTACTAAAGTGAATGGAAACCGATGGCTGCCTGTGAAATAAGATGTGCAATAAAAGCATTGAAAAAGAACCTGCAGCAATGTGAAATATGTCCAATTTACAGTAAACTGGCAAAGGTGTAAGCAGCAGGATCCTACTGTGATATGTGCTGTTATTTGAACCTGTGCACCTTTATCCCCTGACTAAGTTTCAGAGTGGTGCTCAAGGGGAAATGAGTGTAGTCCTATGCCGATTGAGCCTTTTTGCTCAGGGAAATATTCTTTATAATGCACAGTTGATTGTTTTTGCATTTTTGAAGGTTTGTGCCTGTTTCACATGCTGAAAAAAAAGTTTGCTGACAATGTCTTCCTTACAGCACTACTGTATGTGGTATGGTTTAGTCCCCCTCACCAGGAGGGTGAGGGAGAACTGGACTCAAGATGGCTGACCCAGGTGCTAGTACAAAAAAGGTGGTTTAATGGAATAAAAACAACATAACAGGGTCCATAATACATACAACAAGGGAAGGGCAGTGATGACTAAGGAGACCAGGACGGTAAACACACAAACTAACGACAGGAACTAGGATAGCAGAGGATGAGAACGGACAGGTGAACAAAAAGAACCAACGTAAACAATGCAATCCACAGCACAGAGACTGTCAGCGTGGAAGACAAAAGGACATATTTCTGTGTTGCTAACCGCATAATTAGCGTGATAAGGTCAAGCCAAAAGGCACAGAGACTGTCAGCGTAGCATCTTACACACGTCTAACAAATGCGGGTCAAACACAACCTTTGTATAACTTTCTTTAAGTACAGTACGTTACATGTTGCAATGCTCCAGCGACCACGAGGTATAAATAAGGAAGCCAACAAATCACCGGAATACGCCTCAGGTGTGCGCACCGACCCACGAGTCACTAATTACCCGATGAAACACAGCTGAGGTGTTGATCCCGCAAAAAGGGAGAGCAGGAGAGGAAAAAGAAAGAGAGGCAGGTCGGACCGAGCGGACCTGACAGTATGCCTTTGTTTTCCCATTAGTTTAGTTAGAGATACTGGATTTCTCCTGGTCTTTGACAGCTGAAGATGCACATGTGGCACGGAGTTAGAAAATGTCTATCAAACGCTGTTGCTATGGCAGATCTGTCATTAGCTCTGTCATTAGCTCCTCCATTAGCATATTTCATGATGCCTCCTCTGTATTGACTGTTCCCTTGACTTGGCTGTGATATCGAGGACGTGTAATTTAGATACTAACTCCCTTCTGTGGCTTTACGGCGTTTGACAATGTGTATAAAAATAAAACAGTTGCATCGTTGTGCCTTGTTTCTACCAAGGAAGGACTGGTGTTATTCTGCTCTGGTGAATAACCTGATGAAACTGCCATGCATGTAGAGTATGTTACTGTATTACAGGAAACTTTTATGTTGCATTCAAGTGTATTATAAACGCACATCTATATTGACAAAGTGTTTCAGGTTTATAGAAGACAGCACCTTTTTTTTTTATCTTGATGTCCTTTATTTGAAATGTTATTGTTTTAGGTTCATCCTGCTTCTAAGTTAACTAAAGTAGTTTTTTGGTGTAGATCTGGATATAGGCTGATAACTAGATAAATGTACTGGTTTTTAAATCAGAATTAATTTAAATTAGAAGAAACTTTAATACAAAAGGACCTACCTCAAACTGTGGCACGCAGCACAGCAGTATGTTTAGTTTAAAAATATTCACTGCAAATTAAAATATTTCAAATATTTTGTAGTTGATAGCCTGGTTTCTGCTGGTCAGACGTTCCATGTAGTTTCAGTCAGAGATCCTATACTTGTTCAGAACCTCTCAGGCATCTATCCAACACTGAGGAGCTTTGACCAAGTACAGGAGCAGAGACAAACAAACGCTCGTCATTTTTGGTAAAAGACTGGAGGATTTTTGTAATAAAGTGTTAGGCTCAAACTAAGCTGCTGACATCACAATCAGTATAAATAAAAAGTTGTTAAAAATGTCTCCTTCCTGTCTAAAAAAAAAAGTATTTCCAAATAGCAACCCTCATGCCTGAGCTCACTATATATATGTAGAATGAAAAGTTTAGTTTGCCCCCGACTTTTAAAAGGTGCAGGCTGCTCCTCTATGTCTGTCATTGAGCAGCTGTGGACCAGCAGACGTGAGAGTTTAACCAGGACACAAAGAGGAACAAGAGGTTTGATAATCACAGGTCACTTCCTTATCTGATTCTATGGAAACAATGCACCTTGTCTCTGAAAGGATTTGGAATGAGGAAGCATACTTTACTCTCTCGCTCTTTGGGCCTGTGTGGCCTCTGAACAGTTTATCAGCACACATCTAGTTTTTAGAGAACATCACAGATGTCAAAAACAGATGAACTGATGAACTTAAACGGCCATCATCATATGTGCAAACTATCTGTACTTCACCTTTTATACAGGTTCATGCAATAACTGACAGTAAGTCAGTGTGGCAGTAGGAATGTATTTGACATACTTGCACATTCATTGACATTACATTTCTTGTTTCCTTGAAGAAGAGACAGAAAAGAGAGTGTCAGCCCCTTGCTTCTTCTTCCTCCATCTCCTTCTTCTCAAGGTCAAAGGTCAGTGTTTATTCGTCATATGCACAGTTAGGAAACGTGTTTCCCTGTACAATGACATTCTTACTTTGCCATCCACATGAAGGCCACATGATACAAGTGAAATATAAAGTAACACAAATCTAAATAGGCAGTATAATCACAAATCTAAGGCACTTTAAAGCAGCCAGTGAAGGAAGCAAATAAAAATACAACAAGAACACAATATAATGCAGAGAGAATATATGCTACGTGGGAGCAAATACTCAGCAGTGAGTGTGCAACTATGCATGTGCAAAATGAGTATGTAAATGGTA
>NW_018127915.1:1415526-1427119 GCF_001952655.1 Monopterus albus
GTGATGCAGCTGGTCAAGATGCTCTCAGTGATACAGCTGTAGAAGTTGCAGCGTATCCTAGGTGACATGCCAAACCTCCTCAGCCTCCTCAGGAAGTAGAGCTGCCGTTGGGCCTTCTTGACCAGCTGTGTGGTGTTATGTGTCCAAGTAAGGTCCTCACTGATGTGGACGCCCAGGTATTTGAAGCTGCTCACCCTCTCCACTTCGAGCCCCCGGATGAACAGTGGCCCATGAGTTCTCCTCTCCTTCCTCATGTCAACTATCATCTCCATCTTCATCATCATTTTTATATTTTGTCTTAAATCTTGCTGCACTTATTTGGTGGTGATGAAAACTGTCTTCCTGCATAACACTTTGATGACATGCGTCTATACCAAATGACTCAGAGGTCTTAGACTGTCAACTACTGAAACGCCATCTGTGCATCTGAATGCGTTTTCAGTAGCTGATTTTCTCTTTTTGTTTTTGACTTTACCTCACATACAGTGGCATGAGTTCATGAGACGTTTATTTTTTTCTATTATTTCATTTTCATGTGTTGAAACCTTGGCATGGTTTGAGAACACCTGGCTCCTCATGAACTAAGAGAGCATTTATCAAATTGTTGCATTGTTGTTACATAATGGCCACTAGAGGGCAGTACAACACAGACCAGAGAGATCACAGAATCCACACTGTGTGAGTTGGACCTGTGCAACAAATCGATCATTTACTTTACTTCAACGTGATACAAGTAGAAAATGTGCAGCCAACTCAAAGGCATGTCATATAGTCTTGATTTTATTTTAGAAGCAGTTAAATAGTACATAAATAGTACATCATATCTTTAAGTTTGACCATGTAAATTCTAATTTCCCACTGCTATTCTGCCACAAAGAAAAATCACCAGTGAAAATACAGATGGTGGCTTTATTTGCATTAAAATCAGCATTGGATGAATAAAACAAACATCACCAGTGACATAGTGAATAAGAAACACTTTGACATTGAAATTCTTAACAAAAAATGGTGCAGCCCTAAACAAAATAAGTTTTTATTAGTTAAATGTTTTAGTATTTAAAAACAATAGTTTACATTTTAACAGCAAATTAGTAATGGTTATGCAAAGCATCATTTCAGAGTTTCAGGACAGCTTCCAGGTTCTTCAATTGTTCATCTGATTCATAAAACCATCATATGTAGACACAAACATTTGCACAAATACACTTCACTTTAATTATTGCACCTTTTTAACACTAGTAAGACAAAACGCCAAACTGAAACATCACATATACAGAGATTTAAGTGAAAACTGTTGACGCTGCTTCTGTACTGTCACCATTTGTCACAGCATTGTTTTTGACATTCATAGTAAGTAACGTCTGTGGACCGTTTCTTTTTTTTTTTTTACTGTTCAAACTGTTGTTCAGCCACATTCTTTCATGTCTTTAAGGTGGTATGGTTTCATCATTACATCTCTGTCCCTGCTGTAGCATTTCTGTGCCTCCAGTGCTCAGTTTCTTTAGTCTTCACACTGTCTCTTGGTTTGTCTCTGTCCAGTCAGCTCCCCACCAACAAAGCCCTTTCAGTCTTTTTGGGGCATTTTTCTCTCATCCTTCCTCAGTTTTTTTCCTCCTGTGGTTGCCTTCTGAGCAGCTCCACACCATTATGAGATGTGGCAGCTGTTGGTCTTGTTGATACGAGGGTGTTTATTGATCTCCTTGGGGAAGGTTTCTCGTCTCCGGCACAGCGCCGGACTGAGCCGACTGGGCAGTTTGGCCTGCTGGAGCAGCTCCCTGAAAACCTCCATCACATTGATGTTGTCTTTGGCTGAAGACTCCAGGAAGCTGTGGTTCCAGTCCAGCTCCACTGTGGACAGCACATCCTCGCTGGACACCTGACGCTCATTGTGACGGTCAATCTTGTTGCCTATCACAACAATTGGTGTGTACTTGTCCTCTTTGACCTCCAGGATTTCCTCTCGCAGACTCTTGACCGCCTCCAGGGATTCAGGGTCATCCACGGCATAGACAAGGGCAAAGGCGTCACTGTTCTGGATGGAGAGCTTACGCATGGCAGGGAAGGAGTAGCTCCCACTGGTATCCATGATGTTGATGGTGACTTTGACACCCCCCACTTCATATTCCTTTCTGTGGAGTTCCTCCACTGTGCGGTGGTGCTTAGGCTCAAAGGTGTCTTTGAGGAATCGTTGAATCAGGGCTGTCTTCCCCACTCCTGCTGCTCCCAAAAACACCAGACGCACTTCTGTCTTCTCCATCACTTTGAAAGACATGTTGAATGCCTGTTGCTCTTTCACTCTAAAATGTATTTGTGGATGCTCGTCTGAAAACTTTCACTGTCAGTGTTCAAGAGGAAGATAGCAGATGCATGGGAGCGTACCTGTCAGGCTGCACACTGTACACTGTATTTGTTCTCACACAGTACCTGCCCCCTTCTGCTCTCAACCAATCAGGAGAGGGCAGTATCTCTTTCTTTCTGAGCTTACAGAAGCCAATCAGAGACAGTCAAGCAACTCTAGCAGAGAAAGTTCTTTGTGTGCAGTGCAAAACCCATTTCCAACAGAGATGTGGGAAGTTTCTCTCTGCTGCTGCAGTCAGTATCAAGTTGTCATGCTTGGTCTGTTTTATACCGACTTAATCAGTTCGTCTTGAATATGTCATGTCATGTTTTATCCTGAGGCTTGCCCTTGGAAATAACAGTTGAATATATGATCAAAAGCTGCAGAACTACTAAATAGATGTTTTGTGAGATTGCTATGTCAGATGATGAGAAATCAATCACATGCAGTTTTGCATTGTACAGGCTCAGATTTGAATGAATTGTTACATATAGCCCTTTGTAGACATTCACTGGAACATTGAAATTCTCTAGATGTTACCCTGGGAGAGCTGTATGTGAGGAGCCAAATGTCCCAGTCAGTCAACCTGGACCTTAAATATTCCAGCTCCCAAGTCTGCTTAAGGTCTGAGTGAGCTGGAGAGAGCCCATGTGAGAATACAGCAGCGTATAGTTCCAAGTATACACATGAAGCTGGTGGGTATGTTAATGGTCATGTGACCAGTGCAAAACTGGAAGGAAACATCTGATGGTGAACTAATATGGTCATTTACAATGAAGACGTCAATGAAAATATTCATCTGGAGACACAACAAGATTCAGGAACTTGTGTTGCTAAGAGCTGGTGCCAGAATCGTCAGACAAGGCGATTGGGTTATTTAGGACCAAATTACAAACTGGCTACATGACCGCATCATGTCTTGCCTCCTGCACGCTCTGCTCAGGTGTGCCTGCGGCACTTAAACCAATTGGAGTATTTCCAGTAGGTGAGAACACATCTGACATCGACTATCTCACGTTGTGTCCTACATGTGTGAAGGGGGCAACTCTGGACAAAGTCCGGGCCTGATTCTGTGGACGTAGTCCAGAGTTCATGTGTGAAAATGGTTTTACTTAACCATAGCTGAAGCAATTTTTAGTGAAATTTAAACGAGTTTTAGAAAAATAAGCTTAAATCCAGTTTTTGATCAAATGGAGGTTTAGTCAGTTTTATCTGACATTTGAAAATGCTCTTACAGTCATTTTGGTTATCATCACTAAAAGGTCATAACATTTAAAGCAGTATTGTACAAGAACAAATATGCTAGTAATATTCTCTTAGTGTTAACTCTGGTCTTTCTTATTTCAGCAGATTTTGTCTCAGTAAGTGTTGCTGGTTTAATGTGCGCTCATGAATCGAGATCACAAAGAGAAACGTCTCTGCTCACGTCGGAGGCTGAGGAGGGTGGCAGAGGTTGTTTGTCCCTGCACTCTTAAAAAGCATGTCACAGTTTTGCACAGATTAAAGAGTTTCTCCATTACTCTGTTAACTGCAACCTAACAAAGTACATGCTTTGACATATATTCTTTTGTGTTAACTTATATGTATCGTCGTGCAGTGCTTCTAGGATTCGGATGTCAACTGTGTGGGAAGCTGCATGGTCTGCAGTCAGTTCTGACAAAGTAGAAAAATAATACATATTATTATTATTATTATTGTAGTTCTCGGATCTCTACCGGGCTCTCTCTGCCCAGACTTTGTCTGTTGTTGCTATGATACCACTGAATCCATTATTTGAGCTCAGATGGATTTGTGCGTCGAGATGTGCTCCTTGTTAATGCTGTCATTCATCACTGTGTCCAACTGTTCAAGCTATGCAGAGGTAATAGACTGTAATGGGATATATAGGTTAATTAGGCAGTTTAAAAGCACGTTTTATGTTACCATGTGTCATTGGCCCTGTTAATGTGATTAAGAATAATGACCACATTCTATTGTATATTTTAAAAGTTGTTCTTATACCTCATTATTTGAAAATTGTAGAACAGGTAGGTTTCTCCACCAGAGTGCCTTTTAGTCTGTTCAGCTTAGATTCAGCCATGTCTGAGCAGAAACCGTAAATTCTAACTGATTCCCACCTGTGTTTGCTATCCTATTACAGATGTGTGTAAAACGTCTTTCATAATGAAACAGAGTTTGTTTCTGTTTGATAGTAAATGTCAGCTTGAATCACGACCTCCAGGCATCTCTTGGTGTTACTGTTACATGCTGTATTTCATAAACTCAGAGAGGGACCCAGGGGTGTTAGCTCATGACTTTCTGACCTTTTGTCCCAACAAATCGGGTCTGAAACTAAAGCTCAAAGCCCCTGAGCAATTCACTTCCATCTCTATGGTTCTTGACTTCAGTAAAAACAAGGCAAGTTATATATTTCATATTTCTCACAACCATTCATTATTATGAGCATAGCTTCTTTACAGATCAGGACATTCTACAGGGGAACCTGCTTGAAGGGGTAAATACATATAATGGGGCCTCATGTAAAAGAAAGTGAATTTAACATTTTTAAAGAAGCTATAATTGATTTCTTTGGTCACGTGTGATTGGCAGAAATATCTGTGAACACAAAGTGAGATATTCTGATCCTATGAAATTAAAACAGTTGCTTTTTCACATCTATTGAACATCAAGTAAGATTAATATTTATCAGGAGTCGTGTTTCTGTCCAACCAGCACCAAAATTTTCTTTTTTTACTCAGCTTTTGTGTTTGTTTCCATCAATTGCTGAGAGAAATATCTGCTAATTTAGAAGCTATGCTCCACAGTGTTCACCAACTAGCCATTAACGTTGCCAGTCTGGCACGTGGCACTGAGCGGGTAGTGTAAAGTGGGATTTTGGAGCTTTTTTGCTGAAAACTGCTGTGAGAGAAAATGAGGTTGATGAAAATAGCTTGCAGTCCATAAAACCAAAACAGTGAGTTGAAAGACACTAAAATGGTGAAACAGACTGTAGCTGGATGATCATTATACAGTATCTGGATTCCTCCCCTTTCACATAGTCGTCACTTGACCGGTTGTTAATGCTAAAATATTGATTGGTGCAGCTTTATATAAAAAAAGAAAAAAACAAAAACAAATGTGTGTTGAAATTATTTAGGTAAAAAAAATGAAAATCCACAATTCAGTCATTTTGAATCACTTGTTTGTATATTCATTTTAATTTATATGAATTTGTGTTCATTTTTTTCCCAGTATTTTGGTTCATCACAAAATAAATACAAAACTACTAACATTTCCATCCATCTCACCTGTACTTTGTCTTTAGCACTAATTAGCAAATGTTAGCATGATAACACAGTAAACTAAGATGCTGGATGATAAAACCTCACATCAGCATGTTAACAGGCTCATGTTAGCCCTTAGTGTCACAGTAAGTACAGTACAAGCACAGCCCCTAGTCACGTCTTGAAAGACACATTTCTCTCTTACATATCAAAATCTTGTTATGTGGAGAGAGTTTCCTTTCATAGTAGCTTCATGCATATTAAGCTGCTACCCCCCCTCATTGAGCTGCTGGTCCCTCTCACTGACTCAGCGGTGTTAGCCTGTGATGATGGCTGATAGTGTGTGGAGCAAGCTGGTTTCTGGAGAACAGTCTTTTATTGTGTCACAGAGGCGGGACATACTCAGGACCTGGTGCCCCGCTGATCAAGTAGGATTAAGATTGTATAACGTAAGTAGCGTACATGGTATGTCTGGCGTCAGTGGTGGATCCACAAAATTTTGGATGAGTGGCCACACTGGATAAGAACATCAGTCAAACAGTCATGTCATAAGGTGTGCTGGTACGCAGGGGAGAAATTTTAACCCTTTCATACTTTGCTGATCTCGTGCCCTCATTGTGTACTATGGTGAAAAGGCCAGCAGCCTGTACTTGGAATTTAAAGGTTTGCACTATATGCAAGGACACAGAATGCAAAATAAGCCACTTCTGATAATTATTTATAAGGAAGTGTAAGTCTCACATGAGCATTAGATTCACTTCTGCTTGTATGGTATAAATAAACAGAGGAATAGAGGCTGACCCAGCTCGGTACTATGCTGTAAACTCATTTGATCTTTACAGTTGGGCTAAATTGGGTAAATTAAGGACTCAGCTTTCCAGTAGAGAGAATGATGAAGCCTGACCAGACAAGATCTGCACAGTTTGTCTTTTTATGGCGTAAAGGCAAGATCATTAGCCCACAGTAAGCTATTACTTCTGGTCAAAGTGTTAATTTGTCATATGCACAGTTAGGAAAGATGTTTCCCTGTACAATGAAATTCTTACTTTGCCGTCAACATGAATGCCACAAAATACAAATGAAATATAAGCAGGTGACGCAAATCTAAGGCACTTTAAAGCAGCAAATGAAAGAAGCATAATAAAAATACAACAAGAGAGCGTATGCTACATGGGAGCTGTGTGTGCAAACAGTCAGCAGTGAGTGTGCAGTTAATCTAATTAAACTGGTATGTATGGAACAGAATAGGAGTGTACAATTTGTTGTGGTTTTATCTTTTTTTTTTTGAAGGAGCAGCAGGATTTCCATTGTGTTTTCTACATTTCTATGGAGCACCACATATAGAAGCCCAAACTGTTTCCTACATGGGCTGCAGGAGGGTTTCAGGGTAAACAAGCTTTACTTTGGTGGACTGTCTCATTATTTTTGTGGATGACCAGTTACAGTAACATCCCCTGACAAAGATGTAACACCAAGGTCTAATCCTGCACACAGATTCACCATCCAGCTCACACAAGAACCAGCGTGACACATGCATAATTGGGCCGGGGTACAGTCTGACAGCACATTTTTGATTGGATTCTTTCCTGTGGAGATCATTTTAAAAAGAAACTTCCACAGACAGCCACTGGCTCAGCAGCGATCCATGTTGGCAGGTTTTAGCCCAAGCACGGATACAAATAAGGTTTGTGTTATTTAAGGATATGGGCCTTAAGCCATTGCCCCACAGCACACGTGTGATTAGGTGACGGCTTGATATCGCTTTGCCTTGTGTTCGTCCATCTGTCCACAAAGAAAATATGTGCAAATGGAGACATTTGGTAATAATAGTTCAGAATTTTCTGTTTATCTCATTACATTTTTCTTTAATTTTGTTTTATTCCTAATCAACCATCTCATCTCACTAGTACAGATGTGTGTTAACAAGAAGTACCTCCCAGAAGAGCCCACTAACACCAGCCCACTAAATTCTTATCGTTTCTCTTAATCCGTCCTTTTCATTCAGTGGCTTTGTGACAGAACAAGAGCACACATACAGGTCCCTCTCATGAGTGTGTCTCCGACGCTCCTCCCTCCTAAGCTCGGCTACAGGTCCTCTGACATTGTCCTTTGTCTCTGGAACATCATGTCCTGGATTATGAGAGTTTTAGTGTGGAGAGGCAGCAACAACACTGAGGTGTCTCTTACACCTTGCTGCAGTACGATTCCTCTTTGTTTGAGAAAGTATCAGTTATTATGACTTAAAAGGCTGTATGTGTATAATTTACTCGAAATGAGGATATTTAAAAACATAAACACACCATTTAATGCTTTTATCTAATGCTGTACACCTGAGTCATGTTACTTTGAATGAGTTCTTGTTTCCACTAAGGGAAGACAACAGAAAGCAGCACATATTAAATATTCTTTGACTTTGTACATTTGCACTCACTGTCAGCTGTGACATTTATCCATTCTTCTCTGGAGGTTTTACTGAATGAAGCTTCATTTGGAGCTAAATGCCAGGACCCTGGACACTTGGGCAGGAGGAGAGATTTTAGTGCTGCATCGTGTTATTACTTAATAGGGAACCTTTTATAAAGAGCTCATAAGTTGTCACCAATGGCCTTTGAAAGGTTGATAAATCACTTCATGTGTTGTGGAGCAGTTAAGAGCCAAAAATAAAAATAACTTTTGGGTTGCCAGGTTGTGAAAAATCCTTTTGACTGGTATCCTTCTCTGACCCTTTGACACTTTTTAGCAGTTGTAGATCATCTGGACCACTTATTAACATTTTTAGTCATAAACAATTTCCCAACTTTTACATGAGGAGGGTAAACAACACCTTAATATCCTATCCCCCAACCTGGCAACCCAAATGGTCTTCTATTAATGGCCTCAAACTGATTAGATGAACAACTTAATATTAATAAAGCCATTAATAACATGCTGAACCAAACAGGTGTAGCCATGTTTGCTTTAGTACTTCACATATGAAACAAGTTCTCCAGAAATATTTTACTTTACAACTCAGAATTCAGATTTGGAGATATGTGGTTTCCACTGGACAGCACTGTTTATAGGGTATGGGTGCACTCTGAATTCATAAATGAGCATCAGCTGATGCAACTCCTGCTGCTGTTGTTGTTCACAGTAAAAGTTCCTGTGCCAAAGGCCAGCAGTAGGCACACATTAAATATAAACACACACATCTTATGAATATGTATTAATATGCCATCTCTCTGCTGTAGGGATGATGCATTCGTGTTTATACTTTTTATTCCAACTGGTCACAGGAGTGTGATTAAGGAAGCCTCCCACACGCATGTTCTTCGAAGGCTGCCGCAGACTTCATGTGCTCCTTTGTGCCCATTATTGTGAGATGAAACGTTCCTAAGCCTGCACTCAGTTTTCATCCAAAGCAGTCTGCAGCGAGCATCTGTTTAACTCCAGCCGCAGTTTGCGGGTTTCTGTCTGGAGGCTCAATGACTCATTGCTTGTTTTTTCTTTCCTTGGTGCCATATTCCTGTGAAACAAGACGCGGGCTGTCTCTCTGCACCTCACTGACACCTCCAGCTTCATTATGTTTTTTAACAAATATCATTGTTACTTAGCAGTGCACTGCTGTCTCTCCCCCAGTGATTGGGCATTATTATGCTGTTACTGAGTGTGGAGACCCAGAGGGCAGCAAATATAACTGGGATTTCTTAAAGCTGTAGTTTTATTTGCAGAAATTCACATCGGAGAGGCCCCAGGATGAAATCATACAATCACATTCATCATAGTCTTTATAGATCCCACCCCCTCCCCAAATCAGTGTTGCTACTCACATTTGTTGCTATTTATTTATTTATGTTTTTACTTGACCCAGTTTCACATGTTAGACTTTTACAGAACACCTTCCACACTGAGAAACTAGAGAAAGCTTTCATATAGCTTATCAGCACTGATGCTTTAGTATGTAAGTGCTCACTACAGACTGCTGTGGGGTCATGTCAGGTGAAGTTTGTTGGTGGTGGTTTCTGGGTAATGTCCACTGATCAGTGAAGTTGTACTTTTGCAGATTTACTTTACTTAACAAAGGGGCAAACATCATCCTGAAAGCTATTTCTCTTCACATTTAATACTAAATCAATGGTAAAGTGAATGTTTCCAGACGCCCCTGGTCTAGGGGGAAAATGCTTTTTGGTCAAAGAGAGTCATTGGTAAGAAGATTCAGACCAATAAGTGATCCTTTTTACCGCACAGAAAACCTGACTATTTCTTTTGAAGATGATGTCAAGACTCATACAAACAAAAGCTCACTGTGCACAGTGTGCATGTACTTAATATGCACGGTCTGAACCGTGTTGATCAGGACTCTGTCTGAGGCAGCAGTATGGATAGGGGGCGCTCTGAAGGTTTTCCAAGTCCCGTTGATGGGAGGTGATGACCTTTTCTTTTGCGATGAAGCACAGTCCAGATAACTCAGAATGAAGGGCTGCAGAACTGCATGATTCTAGATGTTTTTTCTGCAGATCTCTGTTTTACCGTGGTCTGAACAGGGAGGAGCTCCCACCTTGTTAGGTACAGCGTGCTGCAGGGCAGCCGAGGTCATTTAGTCGCCTCAAACATTTTACTAACAGATCTACTGTGGCCACACGAAAGTAGTAATGCTGACAGTCTGACAATACAAGGAGATGTTTCAGAATTTATGATGGTGGTAAATTGCATCAGAAACGTGGCTTTTTATAAAAATAACTTTCCTTTGAGCTGCAGATAGAGGATTGTTGAAGCAGTTTTCCTCTCAGTTCTGGATGATGGAGATGTTTTATATCAACATGCTTCCACCTTGGAGTCTCAGATTCTATCAACCTTTCTGCTCTTACATTGATTACTGGAGATAATTCTAACAGACATCATTGCATTCTTTATAATAAAGGTGGTTGGCCCGCCTTGTCTGGCACATGTCAGAAACATTGGTACATAAATGCTCAGTCAGCCTACCCTGTCTAAATGTATAAATGAACTGATAGATAGAAATGTAGAATGGAAAGATGATGCTCACCACCAGCATCACTGTGGTTAACTCCCACTGCTGATCATTACTATGGAGACTACAGATGACATTTTTTCATCCTGCTAATGTAGTCAGTCAGTTTTTTCTCATCCTGAAAATCCTATAAAGGGTTTTATGTATGGGGTGTTTAAATACACACTGTGCTTACACATTTGATGCAAACTCAATGATCCACTCACCAGAGTCATCCATCAGTAGTTTATGCAACAAGCAACCTTGGGGAAATGAGTAATGAATCCCTAAAGGCTCTACTAGTAATCACTGCATAGATTTCTAACTCTGTTTTCCATCTTTTTGAATATTCTGCCCAGTGCAAGATAAACATACCCTCTCATCTGTTATTTCCAAGGGCCCTGGTTTGCCTTGATCCTCCTCAAGGAGAACTCGTTCTTCAAGCACTGTAGACAACTTCAGGCAATGAACAACCTTCGTGGAGGGAGGCACTGACGTGTTTCCTTATCTAATCATTTTTCATTGCATGACTCTTTCAGTAAAAACAATTTAGCCATTTAGCAACAAAATGTCAAACAGATTTTGAAACAACCGAACTGCTGCTGCAGTAAATAAGCACAGAAACAGAGAAAACAGCTATTTGTTAATCAGCCCAACTAAATCCATAAGACTGTGCGGTGCCAGTCGACAACACCGCTGACATGAAAAGTGCTATTATAAAAAAAAAATAACAGAATGAAATAAAAAGTCTGATTATAAAACTGGATATTATTAAAAAATAATTAAATAAAAGAACATTAGGAAATATGCCTCCTTTCACTTCTGTAGAAGAGAATTTTAAAAATAAAAATATATCTAAACTTTGTTGTTATGAAAATAAATGAAAAGATAACTAATAATAATGATGTATTTAATGCTGAAACGTTCAGGGTCTATACAGTGATGCTCTCGGTGATCGGGCAGAGGCCTCCACCGATGTGCAGGGAGCCAAACGTCTTGAAT
>NW_018127915.1:1427158-1450960 GCF_001952655.1 Monopterus albus
TGCCTGATTTTCCACTGCAGGTCCTAATGTTCGTGTGCTGCCAGCTGTAGGTTGCAAACACACACTCCATTTCTAATTTACAAAGGCATTACACTCTGTCTCGGAGGCGGAAATATGAAAACTCGAGAGCCATGAACCACATCAAGAAGGCGTAGTGGCTAGTTTCTGTGTTTGGGTTTGGAGACACATGACCTGAGTCTTTGTTTGACTGTGTAATGCAGCATGATAATGGTGACCAATAGAGCTCAGTGGACCAGACACGTTTTTTCTGAGGGTGTAACTTAGGACAAAGCAGTAGATTTATAGGAATATTCTAAATAAAGGAAGGCTGAGTAGGACAGTGTCACTTTTTGCCTTGTTTTAAAGCCATTTTTAATGCTGTTGTCGCCTTTGTGTCGCCGTCACTACTCCACCTTAACTGCCACTACTCTGTAACCGACTGCAGCTCTGTGTAGGAGGTAAATTCATTAGATTGTCGGCCCACTTCCATTGGCAGGAGATGATAGTTTCACATTAAACTGTGACTACAGCCACTGAGAGGATTGACCGCCCTGTGCTGGCACATGCAGGTCTTTTATGTCCATACTCGTTACTCATCAACAAAAGCATGACCAAAAGGTGATACCTTCTTTGAATATTGTTAAGTACACCAACATTTTTTTTGTTTAAATGAAGATACAGAACTCATTACACGCCCATGGAGCTGTTTAATTAAAGTTTAAGTTTGATTTATCATGTATTTCCTCATGTGTTGTTTTGAATCCTTAGTTGTTACTTTGGCCACAAATGCACTTCCTTGATAGTTCTTCCTCCATAAATGTACAAGTTTTGTAATTAATGGAGAAATATTTCTCTGTACATCCCTTTTCAGTGCTTCAGTTGTGCTTAACTATGGAAACAGTGCAGATGCTGAAAATGTGCTTTAAGATGAACAGAAGCTTCTTGTACACACCTTGTTCGTAAAGATCTGCAAACCCAAACAAAAGGAAGCATTGATGGGTGTTTGCTCTGTGTCTACAGGTGACGAATGCCGGGGGTCACGGTGAAGAGGAGGAACCTGAACCATCACAGTTTCATAAACTAAATGAAAGGTTATATAACTCTTCAATGTTTGATATTAGATTTTTTTATGGTGCTCCTGCGTCACTGCTCCACTTTAGCTGTCAATTAATAACAGCCATTGATTCCAGGTTACATTCCATCTTCCCACTCTGCCCAATTGGCACTGTGACATTTATGAGTAACTATATTCATTGTCAGATTTATTTTAGGTAAAAGCTGAAGAGAAATAATGAGGTTCATAGTTGAAAGGCTGTCAGTTACTGTGACAGGTACCTTAACAACAACAAACCATTGTCAAAATTAGAGAAGCAAAGATATTATTAAGAACGTTAATGATAGTGCTGTGCTGTTCGAGTGTCTCAGGAAGTAATGACAGCGTGAAAATGAGCCAGCGTGCACAATATCAGGACCCTTAAAAAGAAACATCTAAATGGAATCACTCTATGTTCAGATGGAAAGCAAATTTTGGAGGCGGGGTGATTACATACAAAATGAATGGTACGCTGTGACGAAATGCACAAATTACATTTTACTGCAAACGTCGTGGATTTAGTTAAAATTTACTTTTAAAAAAGCAGGACATTGGCCACAGCAGAGACCGGGGGAAAGACATAGGCTCATCTCAAGTATATGGTGAAAGTCTGCCTGTAAAGGTTACATAACTTAACTGCGTTGCTGAAGGTCAGTGTTTGAATGTCAAGAAAATAAAAGTGTTGTTGACTCTGTCACTTACAGAGAAGATCCAAGTTTCCTATAACTTGTATCTACAGGTTATTTGTGAGAGCAAACTGAGGGATGGTGAAGGATGTAGATACTATTCTGAGAATTCACTTTCCACTCACATTAAAACAAGGCTGAGGAGGAGCTATGTTCATCCAGTCCTCTGACTATTATCATGCCACTTTAGCAGCTGGGGACATGCAGCCCAGAGAAGCCTGTGTTGTATAGATATAAATGGTGATGTGGGTAAAATAAGCTGATTGTGCGTAATGTGCCACACATGGGAACAGGTGTGGTCAACAACACAGCATCTAGATTCTGAGAGGTTTGGAATAAGTAAGTTCTTATTTTTTCCTTCTCACTAGTAAAGAACATGAAGTGCCTCATGATTTTTTATGTAGGGTTGGTGTCACTGTGTTAGTCCAGCTCTATGTGGCCGCCGGAGGTGTTTCTCATGGCTGAGCTGTCAGTCACACACGGAGGGACACCGGACACTGGGCTTGGTTAAGTCTGTCTCCTACACAACTGTTCTTGACAGGGTGTGTGTCTTGTATTTGACCTGTGCTGTCACAGTGAGAAAGGCTTAGGGAGTAAAGTGTAATGAAATAAGAGTTGACACGTCAGAGCAAACACACTACTGCACAAATTATATCAATTTTAATGACTATGGTAATTAGAGGACAGAATAGTCCTTAATTGCTGCGTCTCCTGTTCCATGAAATAATATTTATTGTTCCATGGACTCGGTGTTCCCTGAACATTGAAATATTATACAAGACAGCAAATAAAGGCAAATGCAACTGATCCTCAGATAAATAGCACCCAGACCTGGATGAGTGTGTCCTCTCTGTTTGTTCCTCAAAGTGCTTTTCCAGGCCACGCAGGTCAGATTTCTGCTCTTTTAGAGAGACTCATTCACTCGTCAGCCGCAAAAGAAGAAAAACGACATCTTAGAGTGAAGTCGATGTATTGTTGTTATGCAAGGCTTCAGCAACTTTACTTCACCATGGCAACAATGTTTTATCTGGATGAGAGGACATCAGTTCAGTCTTCTTGTTTTTGCTATGTTTAAGCGACAGTCAGGTGCAACTTTGGCATCTCATGACTGCATGCATCAGTCGGTTCAGTGACACGACAAATATATTTAAAATGCCCCCAAATGGAAAGTAAAAAATGTCCTTAAAAATAATATATGCACTGTTTTGTTTAGTTCGTGATCACTTTTTGTTTTTACACCTACACAAGGGTTTTGTAATTAACTCCACATTTAATTATTTCTGATCCATCAGAAGTTAAAGCATCAAGCGGGGAAACATTCTCCACTTGAAAAGAGAAAGTTATTTGCATATAAATTTTGCTGGTTAGATTTGATAAACAAAACAAAATAAAAAAAAAACCCCGAATGAGCACTGTGTTCCTGTTATTTAAAATAACCACTAGTCTCTGAACAAAAGTTTTTGTTCATGCCTTATTGTTGTTGTTATTAAAGGCAAAGTTTGACATTTTACACATGTTAGTTTGTTGCCCAGAGTGAGATTAGTTTGGCTAAACACTAACCCTAGTTAGCTTAGCTTAGCATAAAGCCTGGAAATGGGGGAAGTTGTTGGTCTGCCTCTGTGCAAGGATAACAAATCTACCTACAGTGACAGCACCTCTAACGCTCACTTATTCATACAGTGTATTTTGTTTATTGAAAAAACAAAACCATTTACAGTCATGGTAATCTACACACAACACTTACTTTCTATCCAGTAAACACTCAGAGTTAATGAAGAGCCCTGCTCCTTGGTTTCTTGTCTCATTGATTTCCAATGAATCTAATTTTATTGTCATTCATCTGGAACAAATAGGTTCAGTCTCCTCTCTGTGTTCCTGATCTGTAGTGCATCTGCTCTCAGCAGGATCCACTCAGGTTACGTTAACTTACCAGCTCCAGTAGCTATTGATTTACCGACTCAAAGGCCCGTTGCTCTTTCTGACTCTGTGGAGTAGCAGCAACGTAGAGATGCACATGTTTTTATCCTCATGCAGGTTGTCATTCCTCTGATTGTTCACATTAACAAGTTGAACAGGAGAACATGTGCCTTTATTGCACTGGAGTTTGCTTTCTTCACTTGTTAATCTGAAGTTTCTCTTCATAGATTTGCTCGTCTGTGTAGTAATCACTATTATGAAAACCACACTTTAGGACACAACTGACAACACAACGCCTGCACATGTTTTTACTTGTTTACTCAGGTTACCCAGTGTTGGTATTTATGAGAGTCATCTCTCTTATAGTTGTGACTGTGGACACTCATTTCAGTATAAGTGCATAAAATCCTCTTTGTTGCCATCAACCTGATTAAAAGCTTATTTAAAAGTTGTGTCACCAGACAGAGAAAACAAACAGGAAACAGAAGCACAACCACTTATTGCCTGAAGGCCTGTATCACTGAAACAACATCTGCAGTGAAGTGCAGTGAGGAGTGAGCTTTCTAAACTGCTTTAACTAAACAACTGCTCCACAGACACACGGTGTCACCGAAGAAGAGCAAGCGCATCTGGTCAGGAAAGGGGGAAATAACAACATGTACATGTCCTACAAAAAAGACTGTAAGGTCTGAATGTGGAGAAAAAGATGTTATCTGAAGAAATAAACAAGTGGGGTTTAAAGCAAGGCGTTTTGTTTTATGAGCATATTTTTAATGTAAAACCTTTAATCGGCCAGATAAATGTAGTGCAGTATAAAGTACAGTATTTGTCTCTAAAATGTGGTGAAGTGGAAGTATGAAGCAGCATAAACAACTAAATGAAAATGCTCCGTCATAGTCCAGTGTATTTATTTGAACCCTGTCGGTTTTCAGAAACATGTTGTTGTTATTCAGGTACTTGCTAAACAATTTACTGTACATAAACCACGTCTGCTTTAAGGGTCATTGCAACATTTTCAGTACAACATTTACAACTCACATGATGGGTAACAGCAGAAAATCACTTTGTCTTTATACAGGATCATTATTAATGCATGGTAACACAGGCTCCTACAGGTCAGCAGGATGAAGAGAAAAAAAACGAGCTGGTCACAGGAAGACTGAATGTGAAGTCTGAAAACAGAGATGCTGTTTCTGCAAATCATCTTTCTAAGGTCCAGGACAACTGCACGTCCTCTAATCAGTAAAAGCCGTCTGTCTTCTCAAAACTCCCGCTCATTAGTAATGAATTTTGTCAGTAGTGTGCTTCTGCAGAAGGAGCATACACCTGTTACGCTGCACAGTTTATGAGTAAATGTTGTGCTGCCATCATGTGGTGAAGTCTGAGTTCGAGTATTGTGAGTGTTAAAGTAAATGTCAATCAAAGGCTGAAAGTGTAGATTTTATCTAAACCGCACATTAATCTAACTGACTCCTCTCCAGTTAGAAATTTGCAACAATTACAAATGTTGTGCATTGCTCAAAGTCATTATACCTAATATTAATGATTTCCTGCCCAAGTCTTTGGCTCATTTCCATATGTTCTTATTTTTTCATACTTTTACATTTAAGCCTCCTACCAATTTAAACCACTGATTTCACCACCATGATTCCCACCACAATGCAGAGCCACTGCAGATTGAGCACGCTTGCTGAGGACCTTGACTTCTTAACACGTAGCTGTTGACTGGTGAGGTATGTCCCATCATCAGGGGTCCACAGGGAGCAATTATAAGGTTGGGTTGAGTTTCCTTTCTGAACATCTATTGAACTCAAGACATTGTACTGGCCATGTTGTGCCTCCTCTTCCTGTGTGCTGGCAGAGTCCGTCAAGTTAACGTCGCCCTGGAACCAGTGAACGTCGCTGTTGGGGTTAACCCCACTGAACCAGCACACAGCATGAGACGTATTAATGAAGGAGCGAGAACTTTGAAGGCAATCTGTAAAGTGAAACGTCTTTTAGAAAGATGAAAAAGGACAGTGGCTAAAAGGTTTTTAAAGTGGACTCACCTTGTACTTTAACATTAGTCGTGGCACTTTTTACTCCCAGGGTGGACCGCAGTTTGCAGAGGTACTGCCCTTCGTTGGCTGGCATCACATTGATGAGAGTCAGATTGAGCCAGTGGTGCGAATTCTCCTCTGTGCACTGACACAGAACCTGAGGGTCAGGCTTTTTATCTTTACATGAACACACCGTTTGATTCATGGCCAACCAGTCAAATAATCTAATTTCCAGCATTTGTGAAGACCAAGCATCACATGACAGCGTCAGGTTCTTTCCACACTGTGCTGACGCCTCGGGTGTGACCTCTAGCTTCACAGTTTGACCGCCTGAGTGATCAGAGAGAGAAATGACTGAGCATAATACAGGCTGATGAATGATTCCTGCCAATGAATTTCTTCCTAAGAGCATTGTTAATCTACTTTTGGTCACATTTTATTTGAGTATTCCAATGCTAATAGGCCTACTATTACTTAAGTCAAGCAAATTAGCAACATTTTCAAAAATGCACACAAAAGGGTTTAGGAATAGGAACCTAACCAGAAATAAAAGTGAAACTAATGCTGGATTGCAAAAACAGTGGAACAAGAAAAACTGTTTGCATTTGGAACGATGGCCTGAAGCGTTTTAAACCTGTTTAGGATGAATATGTCTGTTCATGCACAAAACAAAGTCTCACCCATGCTGAATGCTGAAGTGAACCAGATGATGGAGGCCCAGCCCAACACAGCCCTTGCCCTCACAGCGGAGGAGAAACTCGTTGTTTCAATCTGTATTTAAATTTATCCCATTATGAGCCAGATAAAAGCCAAACACAGAAAACGACATGAGGTTTGTTTCTGCTCACCATAGTGTTCTCCTTAATAAACAGCTAAAATGTCCTTCATCCCGTGTAGGACGCCTTCTGTGGTCTGGTTTAGCTCCACTGCTTACTGTGTTGGAGTGCAATACATTTTAGGGGGAAAAACACTGAGCAAGTCATCTTCAGCGTTCAAGACCTGCAGCGTCAGGTTTTCACTTTGACATGAGTAAACATGCCCTGGAATGAACGATCATTGTGAAACTTAAGCAAACATTTTGTCTAGCCTGCTTTCTCATTAAATTCTCATTAAAAGAAAATAATCCCTACAGATCACTTTGTGATACTCACAGCCTGTGTCTTGAAAACTGATTCTGCTTAGCTTGTTTATGAATATGGAGCTCTTTCCTCAAAGTTATGTTTAATTCAGGTAGAAAATTATTTTCAACCCCAAAAGGTCAATGAACATAACTTTTTGCTAATATACCCGTAGTATTATCAAGCATTTACCAGTTATATATGTTTAGTAGTTTGTTCCACGTCTTCACATGTATTTATTTACCATGTAAACAATTTCAGGGTTCATTTTTCCACCTCAGTTTGTGTTCATTTACTGAGCAGCTGTGTTTGCTACACCCAGGCTGAGGCAACACTTTCTTCAGTTCTGGGAAAAACAAAAAATGAAAGTAAGAGTTCAGTTTGGCAGTTTACCTGCTGGGTAATGATAGTGTTTAGGATGCCTTTAGCCCAGTCACACTAACAGCTCCATGTTAATCATTCATGCAGCGACTACTTGATCTTGAATATGCTAATCCTTAAAATTTGTCCTTAACTTTGGACAGAAAGTAGAATTAATTCCAAAGTAAAATCCCCTGTGGCTGATGTATTATAGTGTATAACAATATTTATACTAATGCAACAGTGTGTAAACAGCATTTTCCTGTTAGAGCAGGTGAAGGTGGAGCTATTCTTCTTTGTATACAGTTAAGATCAATCTTAGGGCGTGTGAGGTGATTGATGAAGCAGGTAAGAAGTTCTTTATTGTCAACACATGACAAGGGGCCCCAACTAGACACTGGTTTTCTGTAAGCAGTCCTGAGCCAAAATGGTTGGGAACCACTAGTGTAACCTTTCACCATCTGAAAAGTAAGTAGTAACTGTCTGTCAGATAGGTAAAAACATGAAGGCTCATATAATAAAAAGATATAAAGTACAAAAACCATAAAACCAACAATTGAAATGTGTCCTCTCACAAATGACAGCGTAGGCAGCAAAGGATTTGACTTTTTATTCTGACACTTTAGCATGAGACACATTTCTCTGAGTCATATTGTTGTACACCACTTTATATGTTTTTGTTTTAGACGAGAGTCTGTTCATGGCTGTCCGGGGAAACTGAACTTCTGATTGGCTTAACTGCATCTTTGGCAAAGAAACAACAAGGCGTTTATGTTTTCTTAGGTTAATAAATAATAGCACTAAATCCTTCCCAGTAATCGGCTGCAAGTATCTGTTCAGGAGCAGCTTTTGCTTGGTACTGACTTGTTCTTCAGGGAGCGTATTGGCTCAGTTTTCTTGAGCTGTCACAGCTTGGCCTGGAATGTGGCTGTAATGCCAAAAGAACAATCAGAGTCTGTTGTAATTAAAATAAGAACAAGGATACCAGGCTGTTTTCCAGGATCCCACAGCTACACTGGCTAATTGTTATGTGTGTGGTCTGTTGGCAGCAAACCAGTTTTTCCCTTGAGAGATCTATACAGAACACTCTGTCTGTCTCTCTGCAAATCGCAGAAACAATTACATTCCAGACATAATGGATTGAACAATTTCGCTCTTGAGCTTTTAAGACCATACAGAGGTTCTGCACCTGCATACTTCAGTTTCACAGTGATCAGTGAGAAAGTGCTCCGCTGTGGAGAAGACAGGTCTGATTATAAAGATAACACAAAGTAATCTGCTTGTTTCAGCTAGAAACCAGTGGCAGACATCTCCAAATACAGCTGTGATCAAAAGGTATAGCAGGAACGTCTGAAATGACACTAAGATGACAATTATTAACTCCATTAGTGTGGATCATTTTTCTAAATCATAGATTTATATTTATAGAACTAGGGGCTCATTTACACTTGGCATTAAAAGGTGATCTGTATCTGGATAACACCTGGTAATAAATATTACTAATTAATTTTAATGCCAAGTGTAAACAGGGTCCATGTGTCCATATAAGGACGAGTACAATTCCTGGTGAACGCCCAACTATAGTTCTGCCCAGAAAAGTAACATAACCACAGTTCCACCACAAATCAGCCTTCTCATTCACACCTGTGGGGAAATTTAGAGAACCTGCATGTCTTTGGACTATGGGAGGAAGTCGGGGTCCCAGAACTACTGGTCCTGTAAGAATAACTTGACAACAAAAATAAGCAAAGACAGGTAGCAAAGGTAGCATTTGGCTTTTAGGCTGAAAATGCATCAAACAGAATAACATGTTACACGTCTGTAGCTTTGAAATGACTTTAAGCATTTAAATACCTAAAGTTACATAGATATTAAGACAGAGGCTAGCACATACAGTATTATTTTGCATGGACAAAGAAACATTTAGCAAGGACTGGCAGGAAAACTGGATACAGGCTCAGACAGGTACTGCATGGAGTGTAATTTTATAGCCTGGAAATATGCTGGAAAGGTACCCTCTGCTCATACAGAGACAGCGACTGAAAAAATGAGGGGCTGCTAGGAAAACAGTTAGGTCAGGCATGATTTAGTCATGAGCCAAAGGTGTGCATGTCAGGGGAGCACTGAGGACCCCTGGTGGACAGGTGAAGAGTAGCCAGGCCACAGGAAGGAAAAGCAGAAACATTACAGAAAGAAATGGAAGAAGGTTTGATGTGAGACACAAACAGAAAAGTTACCAGACTAACCCTCAGCGATGGAAGCAGTCAGTGTTATTAGTGCGGTCATCACCATCCCAGACAAGAAGAGTAGAACACAAAAACTATGGTAGGGGGGAAAGTGACAACACTGATCAGCTCTGAACCTCCAGCAACACGTCAGTGATGTGTCAGGATCAATGTACAAAAGAGCTGGCTGCTATTTCTGTTCTTATGCACCTTATATTTTAAGTGCTTTTCATATTATTTTATTTATTTTATAAAGCTCAGACATACAAGGTGGTTTTGACTTCTCAAGTCTTGCCAACCTGAAGATAGGAGTGCACATTCACATACTTTTCTGCAGCTTTGTGCCCACACAATGATAATATAATACAGTATATTGAATAATCATATTAAAAGACCGATGCACTGCAGAGGTATTTCATCTTCTTTTAATAAGTTCTCACTTCATGGTGGCAGGGAAGCACATTTCAAAGAGTTCAGACCAGCGCTGTGTGCAGTGCCGTTGGCTCGTTCTCATAACATCTCCCTCACACAGTACTCTGGGACAGATGCTGTTTACCCTGTGGTATAACCCTCCATACTAATTGTATAATTGTATATAAGGCTCCAGCTTCTCTCATCACTTGCTGCTTTGCTTCTGGTGACAATAAACTGTGCCGCACTGCAGGGATGCACTAAAAGAGCTACCAGGAATAAAATATTTAGCAACAATGTGACAAGGTGACAATGGATGTCAATGGTGTTTGTCGAAATGGGATATGCTGTAGTAATGTGTTAAATCATCCAGCTGACGCTCCAGATGTTGTCATGAACGACAACAGTGGCAAGTCACTATCTTGGAAGTCACAGTCAACCAAAACTCTGTTGCAAAATAAACTGGGATTTTCACAGTTCTCCTGACTGGGTGGTGGTGACATGCTGACGACAAAGGCAAGCTCTGAAACTCTGAAAGCTGTGGTTAGCACCTGAGGTGCAGCGGTGCAGGTACAACCACTCACACAGCATGTACCTCCCCCGATACGCTTGTTGTATAAATGTGTTGGTAATAAAAAAAGGTAAATATTAATCATGCTACTCCTGCTACTATACTGTATATTTTGAAGTTGCTGTGAAAGTGTGGAAGGTGTTTTTATTTCTATGCGAGGCAGCTCTCATGAATAGATGGTACCTCCTCTCTGCTGGACCCTGTGGTTAGCAGAATATCAGTACACTTTATTTGTTATGACATACACATTTAGACTTTATTCAATCTAAATCTTGATGGAATTGTATAACTTATCATTAAGAGTGCTGCTATTATTTCAGCACCACTATTACAGCTTCACTGGTGCTGTGCCATCACTCCCAGTTATATTAATGGATGTTATGGACATTCATGGCAGCATAAAGCAGGAAATCTATCTGTGAGTGGTCAGATAACTGCTGAGATCTCCTCTGAGAAAAGCACCCTGTCATGTGTAACTGGGAATAGTGACAGGCCGGAGAAAAGTAACATGATGAATTTAAATAAAATCTTGCCCGTGGTTGGAGTCGGTCACTGTCAGCAAATCAGTGGAAGTGGCAGTTAATTGTTTTAAAATAATGGCACTAGCTGATTTCTGCACTGACCGACATGGTTTGGCAGCTGCTTAGAGGTGTGAAAGACAAAGCAGGGAGCACTGTACCTGTAGAAGCTCTTACACTTGGAGGTTTTCCAGTTTAGCTTCTACTGTGTAGTAAAGAGTGTGGACATACTGACAAAGGGCATCTGTGCTTGGTGTAGCAGCTTTTGAATCCACTGTCCAGAGCTGTTTCTGAACATCCCCGCCCCTCCCGATCCCCTGGCTCAATAAATATTTACAATAAAATGTTTGCAAAACAACATCACATTGACCAGCGGTGCTAATTCAGACTTTGAGGAATCTACCCCATTGTAGTGAGTAAGCATCAAGGTGGTTGTAGCTACCTGTAGATTCATGTAGTTACTGAGAGGTCCCTGTGCAGCTGCACCAAAATACGTCTCAACTGCACCTAAAACACACATAGAACCAAATTTATCAGGACAAGAACCACGCACCAAACTACTTTTACTGCATTTATAGAGGTGATCCATTCTATTAGATATTTCCTATTGACAGAGGAAGCTACCACATTAATGTATGCTTGCTTCTCACACACACTGGAATTGCTACTAAAGACAGTTTGTTGCTAGAGTAGTCCATTATGAGTGAAAGACTCATCAAACTAGCTCATCCTAGGCAGTTGGCTGAGTTGAACTTGGCTAAAATCAACTACTTTCACTAATTTGAATTTCACTGAGATTATGGGCATTTTTTACTATCGTTTAAGAACCATACGTAAATGTATGAAATGTTTTGTTGTCATAACTCTTCAGCATTTTCTCTTGGACATGTACAGTGTTTCATGGCACTGGAGGTAAAAATATGAAAATGAGCTGTGAAAATACCTCAGACATTTGTCATTCTGCTGCTTTGAGTGAAGCTCAAAACAGAAAGTTATGTGGGCTGAGGCACAGTGACTGCCCTGCTTAGGCACCAGTCGCTGATTTTCTCTCACGTTCTTGGCAAACTAACAACAGTAAAAACCTTTGATGAGCCAAAATTGGGTTTTATTTCTACTCTGATCATAACTACAGGCTTATGTGCATTATTTTCCCATTTTAGATAAGCCTGTATTTTCTGCCTCTGCTTCTCTCAGGTCTATAGCTCTCTGTTAAATACAAATACAGTGTTTAGCATAAAGGTACTACTTTTCAAAGAGTTCTTTGTACTTGGGCATCTGTTCCCATGAATCCTCAGAAAAGCAGAGAGAGTCCAAACCAAACAGTGGGAGGAAGAAAGAAACTGCAGTGGAAGTAAATACTCAGGAGACAAGTAGACAGACAGAGACAGTGGGACATAGAGAGGCAGTATACGTATGTCATTGAAATAACAAACACTGAGGTTAATGCAGTGATAGAGGTCAGAATGAAGCAAGAGAAGGCTAGGAAGACTAAGAACAAGGAGAACAAGAATAGATAGGAAGTCAAAGAAATGCAGAGGGAAAGAAAAGACAGGAAATAAAGTAGAAAATAAAAAGAGAGATCCTAAGAGGGCGCTGTGTCCTTAGTTAAACTTTCTACAGGTGACAGTATGATTAATCCTCTCATCAAAAGAGTGTGAACACATATCTCAGATTCACTGAACACTTATCTCTGAGAGTGCGTCGCTCAGTTGTCATTTAAATAAAATTAAATGCAATATTCATAGCAATCTTTGTGTATAGCACACACACACACTGCATTCTGCTTTTTGTCACTGATCACTCTTGCTGAGGTTTTTTTTTTACCATTCAGCTCTGCCATCGCTCAGACGTTGTCATCTTACAGTAAATGAATGTGATCTGACCCACAGTGCATGTTACACCTCAGCCCAGGATTGTATTGTCAGCAGAGTCGGTTTCACTGGGCTGCGGCCCAAGAGTCAATATACGTAGCATCAACAGGCAGAGCCAAAGCCCAACACACCACGAGCTGTCGTCATGGAAACAGAGGATGCTGTTCATTAGACCAACACTGAATGTGGCCCTGGGAGCTCTGTTTCTTTAAGGTGGTGTACTAGGTCAACTTTTTGTCTCTTTTCTTTTGAATTGATTCTACAAATGTAAAAAAAAGAACACAAAAAACAACAATAACATCGAAAACAACAAAGAACATATAATGGGCAGAAGTAAAAAGGGTTGAGACAGATTTTTATTAAACTGTTACAGAAGCTCATGATAAACAGTAACTCATTGTCTACACAATTTCTGTAAATTCACTATTCCAAAAAATTAATAAGCAGTTTATTGGTAGCTGAGCCTTTTCTTTAAAAAAAAAACATAAACAAAAACACTACAGTAGTTGAAAAAGTACTTTGATGTAAAGTAAAAGTCGTAATACCACAGTGAAAAACTTCATTCAAAATGTTACTTAAGTAAAAGTACTAAAGTATTAGCATTCAATTACACTTAAAGCAGCAAAGGTAAAAGTACTATTCAGAATGGCACATTTCACATGAGTGTATTTCATATTAATGGAGTTTAATTACTGATGCATTATGGTGTTTATCATTTTAATGTTGCAGCTGGTAAAGGTGGCGCTAAGGTTTAAACCTCCTGCTTAAAGTCTTATAATTACACTGTATTTTGTTTTATTCTCATTCTGATGTAGTGGAGTAAAAAGTCTGCCTCTAAAATGTAGTGAGGTCAAAGTATGAGGTAGCAGAAAATGAAAATACTAAGTAGACATTTTTCAATACTTCAATAAATGTACTTAGTTACTCTCCACCTCTGATCAATTATAATTATTGTTCGCATTTATTTTTGTTTCTTCATTCCGTAATTGTCTTGTCTCTGTATAACGATACTGAAAAACTATTTGTTTTCCATTTAAATAAACGTACAAACTCAATAATGTGGGGGAATGAATTAAACACAGTATGTTCCACTCTACAGTCAGTGTTACATTATGTTTATGTTTCCAGTAAAATTACATTTTAAACTTAATGGCTACTGTATTTTTGTTCATCCAAGTCTTTATGTTTGACTTTGTAAACACAGAAATCTACTTTCATATTCCGGTATGGATCGTTAGATGGCGCTATTAGTAAACGAGCCGCACAACAGAGTGCGCGCTCCATCCACATTCAACAACTCAGCAGTCCGGTGTTATTGCGCTTCATGCTGCAATACTTCCAGGACGTTTGATCGTGTCAGGATACGATCAGAGCAGATTAAAGGGCAGTTATCCAACATTTTTCCGGTTTGTTCCTCCAGACTGGGACCAAGCAGCCGCTGCTGCAGGACGCGCCGTAGGATTTACGCTGAAGTTGTTCACGGCGCAGCACGAACAGCAGCCAGGCAGGGTGGGAAGTTGGTCCTGTCACCGTAACGTTCCCTCAGTGCACAGGACCTCGGTGGAAATTTATGGTTTAGACAGCGGTTGTCACACAGATGTGCACAATGTTAGTGCGTGGAAAATGACTGCAGCCAGCACCGACCTTTCCATTATGGTGAGAAGATGTCTTCTTACTTTCAAACCATTCAGGTAAGAACTGGTCTCTTCAGTTTCCTTTTTATTGTTCACTATTCAAAATGACAAGAGTCTGTTTGGTTTCTTTATTATTGCTGCACGATGGTAAATACAAGGTGGAACTGAAACGAATACGGCTAAACTGAAAAGTGTTAATTAAGCCACTGTTTAAATACCTCAGATAATGAGCACAGTAGTGGCTGATTTCCTGCGCAGGACAAGCCTTCCGAGTTTAGGCCATTTGGGATTAATTGGAACAACTGAAAATTTACTGTGTTGCAATTAACGTTTGGTTACGCAGCTAAAACTTTAATTACCAGCAGCTGGAGAAGCAGTAAGAGCAAGTCAGGCAGCTACAAACTCATTAAAACTCCCAGGTTTGACCAGTTGTGCACAGGCTCAGGGATTCATTAGCATTAATAAAATGGAAAGCCTTATCACTCTCTCAGCTGTGATGGTGGATACAGTGGAGTGCGTTCTTTGTCAGGTCTGGCTGTGAGCAGCCCACATGCTCCTGCTGCGGAGTTCAGCAGCTGTTACATAGGTTCACCGGTTTTCTCACACAGTGTGCATGCTTCCCTGGACACCAAATCCCAGTTTTTCCACCATTACCTCACTTACTAGCGCTGTCACTCACTCAGGCTCCAGCTGAGTGACTGCCTCTGCCGACTGTCAGCTTTCTGCCTTTATTAAAATTCAAGAACGCGAGCTGTGGTCCACAGAAAGGACGTGTGACAATCTGCCCTGCAGTTCCACTCTATAGAAGGGTTGTTTCCAAACATTTACCAACATTTTGTCAGCGTGGCTCCTGGAGCGTGCAGCTTATCAGACGAAAACTTGAGAAGTGTGTTTTCTGCTCTCTCCAAAGTGTGGTGGGCATTTTCCTGTAATTGAATGCTTTTATTTTGGATGTTGGCTCACTGAACACAGTGTGATACAGAAAGCCCATGCATGTAAAGGTTCCTTTAGATGGCACAGTCACAGTCCTTTTCTGTGTCCATAAAGCCGCACAACGATGTGATGTTATCTCAAGGAACTTGGCTTCAAGTGAACTCACTGGTGCTTCTACTGTGAAATTACATCACATGCCTTGTTTTATCATTTCTTCTCTTGTCCTTGTCGCTCCTAACTTCTCTCTTGTCACCCAATCCCCCCCTTGTTTGCCCCTCTCCTGCAGGATCTTTGTGGTGGGGATTGGCTTCTTTAGCCTGTGCTTTCTAATGACCTCTCTCGGGGGGCAGTTCTCGGCCAAGCGACCCGGAGATTCCCCCTTCACCGTGCGATCCGAGGGTAAGCCTACGCATGCATGTCAGGGCTACTCGGTAGCCTGTGACAGCAGTGGCTGTGCCCTGCACTGGAAATGAACACGCTAGGATCATGCTGAGAGCTTGGTGGGGCTTCCTTGATTGACGCCAGCGGGCTGATAGACCTGCTTGCTTTACTCATCAGCAGTGCATCAGGGGGTACAGTCACCCGGAGAGCCTCCTCTCTGCTCTCATCTACATTTGCATCTTTTTTTGCACAGACTTTCATCTCTGCTCAGTGCCCACATGACATTGTTCCAGGCCACATGTGTTCATTTTGAGTAGTAATATGAGATGAAAACTGAGGAAGTTTTCTGTTGCCATTTGTGCGTCTTTATACTGTATGTTGGTGATGCTGACCTTGTATGTACAGGAGGTGAACAGAAAAGAAAAAGACACATCATGTAGATGAAGGATTCTGCCAGTGGGATTCCCAAGCAAAAATAATGAATTGTATAAACTGACCTAACAGTGAAGATTTAAAAAGTGAAACTGCACATACTAAAGCTGTTAATAATAAACTTGTACCTGGAATATTGACGGTGATGTGATCATTGTTATGGAAAAGTCCCTTTAATATTCAGCTGACTGACAAATTCCTTTAGACGAACCTTGAAAAGTCCAAAAGGCAATTCAAAAATGGCAACATTAACCTTGGCCTGGCAGAAATCACCAACTCAAGCTAGAAAAAAATTTAGAGACGCTATCCCTGAGAGAAATTAGTCTCTCTCAGCACGTTCTCTGTGTTTGTGCTGTGCGTCTCTGTATATAAACCACTACAGCACAAGCCATGTGGGAAAGCCACTGTTAGCTTTTGGACTATTGTCTCTCACCTTTTTATTGCTGCCTGGCACAATGTTGACACTGCATGTCATTCTCTGCGACAGACACCAGCTGGCAGGGGAAGAAGCAGTGCTTCTGTCTCTCACATCTCATCCAAGGACACCAGTTGTTTGTAAAATACTGGGGAGTACAGTCGACCTCAGTTTATTTCTATTCAGATGAGGCAACAGAAATTATTGCATTCAAGTTGAATAATGCAGCTTTTCTCTAGGTCATTCAATAAACAGTCATGCATAAAGATAGTGTTGAAATGTTACTGATTTGAATGATTGTACTTTGTCGTCAAAGTTCTGGACATGGGCTCGGAGCTGGAGCACCTCCTCTGCAAGGTGCGCGTATTGGGCAATACTGTAGTGAGGTGCAGGTGTCCACATGGGAAACAATTTCAAGGGTCTCATCAATTTATGAAACAGTATTTGTAAAGCTGGTATAGAGTTGGATAGCGAAAGACAGGGAGGGGGCTTGGAAGACAGGAGAGCTGTCTTTTAATTAACCACTCACAGGCTGCAGTCAAGGGAAGGCATCCAGGCCTGGAACTCATTAAACATCACCATGTCCACTGACCAGGGAGAGTCAAGCTCTGTAAATTCTCACCCTCTATGTGTGTACATGTGTTTGTGTCCGTGTGCATGTTTGGGAATGAGGATTAGCGGCACAGGGAGTTAGCTTAATGAATGAGCTGGGATGAGCTGTTCAGTGGAGCAGCACATTACTGATCACTGCTGCCGGGCGCTGTAGAGCTACAGCAGATGTCTGCACACAGGTACCGACACACACCTTGTTAATCTGCAGTGTGCATTCATGCAGGAAATGTAAAAAAAAAATACATATAAAAGAAGTGGAGGCACCATAAAACGCCCCGTATTTTACATCTGAAAGGGTAAACAAAGTTCTCAGGCTGTGCTGAGACTACTGCGCTTATTACTTACAGCCTGAAGGGCAACAGCTGTCTGAAGAGCAAAAGGTGTGACACAAAACATGCAATTATTGCCTCTCTACTTTCTGTTTCTCTCTCCTCTCTCTGCCACCCTGCCTCTTTCTGTCTTCCTCCTTTTCTCTGCTTCCCCCTCTCTCAGCCTCATTTACTTGTTTTTCTCTCAGATATCACCTAAGATGCACCAATACACTAAAACCTGCTTTTGATTTTTTCCACAGTCACAAACCCTGTTTTTTGCAGTTACACTCATGCTGTATCCACTGTGTGTAATGTAGTGTGGCACTATTTGACACTCCAGAGCCAGAGACCCAGAATAACACCGAGCTGCTTTTGGATACCAAGTTGTATCCAAATTCAAAATGTATGCATCTTCTTTATTTCTGCCCTTTGAAGGTACAGGACTGTAATGATGTGGAAAAGAAGTAAGACGAAGAACAGAGAGAGACTATTTCTACCAGAGTGGGAAGCATGAAAGATGGAGGTGTTTGATCCTAAATATCTTAAAGGCTCCAGAGCTGTGCTGTAGCTTTCTAATAAGCTCTTTGAAGACCACCTTCATAGCGTGGCCTTTTACCACAGGGGTCTTAATGACAACTCGGCCACAAAGGGAGAACTGGGCCTAGGATGCTTTTAGGTCTTACCCTTGTGAGAGCAAGGCTGAATGGTTCGGATGTTAATGTGTTCTCTATTCCTAGTTGAAAGCTATCATACTTCATCAGCTTGTAACCACCATCCTGCTGCAGCAAACAGACTGTGACATCTCTCAGCGAAGGCAGATATTTTCCATCCATCTATACTGCTTATTCCTGAATGGGGTCGCGGGTCAGGGAGGGGGTCTGGCTGGAGCCGATCCCAGCAGACATTGGGCGAGAGGTGGGGGCCACCTTGGACAGGATACTGCTTATTCCTGAATGGGGTCGCGGGTCAGGGAGGGGGTCTGGCTGGAGCCGATCCCAGCAGACATTGGGCGAGAGGTGGGGTCCACCTTGGACAGGTCACCAGTCTGTCACAGAGACATTTTATTACATTTATCAGAATACATACATTTGCCTCTTTATGATTATTGTGTTGAATGGATGTCACAAAAAATATGTTTAAATTGAAAACATGACAGAGCAACTACTTACACTTCGGTGGCTGGACCAACTGAAAAGTCTGCAAAAGAAAAACTGCCTCGAGCGGCAGAACATCACGTTTGCAAGGAGCATCATGTTCAGCATCCTGTTTACTCTGATTCTTTCACGGACACTGACGGAGCTTTTGTATTTCATGGCTCAGCAACCATCGCAACGTGATGCATGAAAACGAGTCTTTCCTGTCATCGCTCATAGTAAGGGTGTGGCATTTGTGGGTCTATCAAAGCTGTGAGTACTTTGTATGAATGAAAAATGGGATAAGTAATCTCCTTGAAATGCTAGAAGCAGCCTCCTCTGGCATGTGTAGATGGTATGAATAAATTAAACTGACCTTTGCTGCTGATGGAACTTCACTGGTAGTTGAGAGTAACTGGAAATGAATGTGCAGCTGGCTGGCTCTGCGGTTAACAAAAGAGAGGGCTGAATAAAGGAGGATTGCTCATTGTTAACTCTTTCACAGGCACCTGGTGGAAGCCAGTGATTTTCTCCTGGATTGTGAGGTATGACAACAGGGGATGACTGTTGTGCTGGAACTGCTCTCATGTTTCCAGCTTTGCAGTGTTCATCGTCTTTGCTTGGTATTTAAGGCCAAAGCTGAGCAGCATGGTACTTTTCACTCTTTTGCTCTGTATGGCATTACAGTACAGTCATTTTAGACACAGACTGTTCCTTATTTGTGTTGCCATGAAGTGTTGTCATTGTTGTCATCACGTCTGGTTATTAGTTACTTGTGCTGATGAGAAATACAGATGGTGTTGGTTTAATTCAGTGTGTAGAAGTGCTGAAAGAAGATCTTTCAGTTGATTCAATTGTTCTCTGGGGGAAGTAATGGAAAATTAAGTAGTACAGAATTGATTGTAACTCTTTCTGTAAATTAGCTCATTACCTTTATCTGACTGAGAACATGAAGTATGTACATGCATTTGGACATGTCACTGCTTACAGACACAATAAATAAATTATATATAAAATTATTTTCAAAGCAACTGGTCCAGAACAGGCTGGATGCAAACCAGGACACAAGGCTGGAATAGCACGAAGACAGTGAAAGTGGGCCAGTGTATATATACGAAGGAGCTAATGAGAGAATGGGGAACAGGTGTGCGGGTGGGTGTGGAGAATCAGGAGACAGCTGGGAAAGGATGGGTTTTTGCAGGGTAGCAGGGAGTAACAGCATCTGAAATGACAGGAGAGTTAAGGTGCAGTCGGATTAGAATCCACATGGAAAAATGTATTTGCATGGTGTAGCCAAATGCAGGAGTTACAGGAACTATGGTGGGTGACTATGCAAACTGCAGGAACTAGCATGGCTAGTGAGCTAACAGCAGCACTCCACAACACTATATATTAAACAGCATTTCAAATATTGCACTGTCATTAACGTCCTCCTTACTCTTACAAACAGCATCCTTCCCTATCTGCTGCTTGTATTATTTCTCTGTGTCATGCTGTATAGAATATAAACAAACATTATTTCCTGAATGAAAGGTCAGTGCTTCCTCTCCCACCTGACTGGGTATTGGAGAATGTTGTGATTTCATGGGTCAGAGTTCAGATTGAACATTGGAGCAAAGCGAAGGAGGCTGTTCAGTTGTGTCCTGTCCTGTTTCACACAGATGTGAGTTATAGTCTGGCTGCACCTTTAGAGGAACGACAAGGCAAGCAGAGGATGACTAAATGACTATGAATGCACCGCGACAGCGGAATCAAGCACTTCGCATTTTCTCTTCTTGACTTCTTTGTAACCGTAAACATGTTTATCCAAATGCTCATCATATTTTTATATCATTTTTCCAGTCTGAGTAGTGAGAGCATAAAACTATGAAGCTCCGGTCCTGGAAAATGATTGTACGCTGTGACACTCTGCAGTACCACGCTCATACATCTCTGGGTAATTTGAGTGGTGTGTGTGTGTTTTAATAAGGGTATATTAGCAGACCCAGTGCTCTGTGTCTGAGTCAGCCTTTCCTCACCTTCTAAGTTGCGAGGTATGCTTCAGATGAAGAACACTTCCATATGTATGAAACCCCGAATGACAAGAAAGCCTTGGTAAGTCAATAAAACCAAGGCTGCAGTGTTTGTGTGTGTGCAGCATAGAAAAACATCACCAGTGTATGTGTTTGTCCTGGTGACAGGTGGGAAGGTCTGACCCTAAGCTTTCTCACTAACTATCCAGTCTGCATGCGTATCAAAGATGTGTTCAGTCTGTCAGTGGTGCTCGAGTGGAGAAGAATTTTTGAATATAAATAAAATGACACACTTTGACAGGTAGTTTTATTAATGCATAAATGTGTAACTTAAAACTGAGATGTCGAGCCCCAGTTTAGCTCTTACTGGATCCTGTTGATGTTCAGATATTGGTCAAGATATGTTGTCACTATTCAACCAGTGGTAGGGAAAAATAACAATTCAGTCGTCAGTAAATCATCAATTAAATAACTTCAGTTGCTTCTAGTTATTGTCCCCCTTTAAACTGTTAACAGTATCACACCTTCCACACACCGAGAGGATGATCTTCTCACCAACCAGCAGTCCAGTGTCTAATAATAGAACCACAGAGCCCAAAGAGTACTTTTAATATTGATGGAAATCCCACTTGTTTATTCAGGTTTTTCCTTTAATTTGTCACCGTTCTGTAGGTAAGACTGTTTTCTACTTGGCAATGCGTGTAGCCAGTGAGTCTCTGTAGGGGCAGTGGTTTATATCCAGCTGGCCAGTACAAGTGGTGGTCTAATTGGAGTTTGTCCATGATATCGATTGTGTAGTGGCACTTCCAAAACTGAGTCGTTTAAAGGACATTATCTGCTGCTAAATCAGCCTTTTATTAACCAGTGGATGAGGAATGACACGGAAGAGCCTTTACTTAAGCACATAGATCCGATCAGCTCCTGCTACACCACTGTTGGCATGCTGAGCTGTGAGTTGGAGAAAAAAACAAATTAGCCAGTGTTTCCCAAAAGGGCAGCAGGAAGTAAGAGCAAACGGCAGCCTGATGAACAGTAGATTGCAAACATATATAAGGCTCAGTTCTAAAAATGTACTGTGTAGGCAGGGCGTCTCGGTAATGGTGATTTACGAACACAATGTGTGTGAGGAGTATTACTGTGAAGAAATGTGAGTAGTTCTTCCCACACTTTAGCCCAGAGGCTTTGTTTAGATTTTCTGCACAGTACACTGCTGCTGACTGAGGAGCCTCTGAACTTAGCAAGTACAATTCTCTTCACAACGCCTACAAAAATCCTGACAAATATGAAGCTAAAATAATGAATTTATAATAGATATGGTGCTCACTAGTTTGGCATTACATATGGGTTTGGATGCTTTGGACAGCACAGTGCAATGTTTCACTCCCCCTTAAATCCTGTCCTCTTCTAGCTTCTATCGTCTTCTTCGTATATTTATTGCTAAACCCTTGCTATAAAGCTGCAAATTTAAATGGGTATTTATTTAGTGTCTTTCTTTTTTGGCTGCGGAAGAAAAATGTTGTGTAACTGCTGAATTATTTAAGGAGAGACATCTTTAGTCCAGTTTGACTGAGGAAGATATTCTGCAAATGATAGGAACTGTGCTAAGCCCAAGAAGCAAATGCTGTGTGTACAGGAAATAAAGGGAAGAAATTGTAATGATCAGTGCAGTTACACATAGTACCACTAGGGAGGCGCTGTGTTCTGGGAATGTTGTGAATAGACTTAGAGGGAGTTCCAATAAAGGAAGAGGGTTCTTGTTGTACAAATGTGGCCTCATGAGGATTTAAAAAAAAAAGAAAACACAACATGCTACCAGGAGTAAACTGAGTTCGCGGAGTGAGTCGACATGGAACTAAAACCACCAGAGAGTTTGAGGGGGTCGGGGAATGTCGACGAAAATTGGCGTGCTTTCAAGCAGCAGTTTAACCTGTATGTCACGGCTATGGGACTGGATACGAAGCCGGACACAAGGAAGGTAGCACTTTTGCTAACTGTAGCAGGACCACGGGCCATTGAAGTCTTCAACACTTTCATGTTTGACGCGCCAGAGGATAAAGACGACCTTGACGTCGTGCTTGGTAAATTTGACACACATTGTACTCCGAAGAAGAACGAGACATATGAGAGGTTCATGTTCAGGTCGCAGGTGCAGCGACAAGAGCTGTTTGATAGTTTTGTGACGGCGCTGCGCTTGAACGCGCAGTCCTGTAACTTCGGCACTCTAAAAGACTCCATGATCAGAGACCAAATAGTGTTCGGCGTGGAGGACAAAACCTTAAGAGAAAGACTGCTTAGGGAGATGGACCTGACACTGGAAGCAGCCATTAAGATATGCCAGGCGAGCGAATTGTCACATAAGCACATGAGGACTTTCAGTAATATGGTGCCCGCTATGTCAGCGCCCGCATGTGACGGAGCAGCGGCAGAAGTAGGAGTGGTGTTGTGCGAAAGGGACCGTCGCAATCAAACGCGACGTGCACAGCAGACCGAGGGAGCACCGTTCAGCTGTAAACGTTGTGGGTCACAGCACAAACCCAGACAGTGCCCGGCATTTGGTAAGATCTGCTCTCAATGTCATGGAAAGAACCATTTTGCCAAACAATGCTTCTCTGGTAGGAAGAGAGGAAAGAAAGGCAAATTTGTTAATGTGGTGGAGGAGACAGATCTGAATGACACTTTCTTTGTTGGCCTCGTGGACAGTGAGGAAGAGCCAGGAAAAGCGAACCATGTAAACACAGAGGACAAATGGATAGCTCCACTGCTGATTAATGGTTCTATTATTACTATGAGACTAGACACAGGCGCAAAAGCAAATCTCATAAGCATATCAGATATAAGAGAAATGAAAACAAAGCCAAAAATAAACAAGAAGCGCTCCGAGTTAAAAGATTACAATGGACAACCTATTGAGTGTTTAGGCACCAGCAAGTTAAAGGTCACAGTTAAAGGGAAGGTGTATCAGCTACACTTCTCTGTTGTGAATCAGCAATGTGAGTCAATACTGGGTGACAAAGCCTGTGAAGAACTGGGGTTGGTAAAAAGAGTGTATTGTGTTGTTAACGCAGACGCAGCCACTTCAGTAGACAGTATGGAATCCATAGGGCAGCACTTTATGGATGTTTTTAGAAGG
>NW_018127915.1:1452193-1454917 GCF_001952655.1 Monopterus albus
ATCAAAGGACCACACATCACCACATCTCTCTCAGACTGCAAAAAGGACACGCCAGTATCCAAACCTGAACTGAGGAGGTCTGCACGGGTAATTGGGAAGCCAGACAGACTAGATCTCTAAAGAAAGTCAACAGAGAATGAGCATGACAATGTTGATTTTATGTTGGTATGAGTAGGTTGTCAGGAGTAGAGTCATGTTGTGTTGTGTTGCCAGACTAACTGATTTGGATGTATTAGCAAGTATTGAAAGAATTATATGTTCAAGATGTATCGGTTGTACAGTTGATAGCTTCAAAGAAAGGGGGATGTAATGATCAGTGCAGTTACACATAGTACCGCCAGGGAGGCGCTGTGTTCTGGGAATGTTGTGAATAGACTTAGAGGGAGTTCCAATAAAGGAAGAGGGTTCTTGTTGTACAAATGTGGCCTCATGAGGATTAAAAAAAAAAGAAAACACAACAAAAATTTATAAGTTGAAGCATGTCACTGCATGATTTTTGCACTTTGTGTTCCTGTTGCCGAGTGCTTTTCTAATATCTTTTAAATTTTAACAACACAGAGATGAAGAGAAGTGGCAGATTTTTCTTTCCATTTTATTTTTTGTGATCTAACACAGTTTGTGTGTGTGTGTGCATGTGAAAGGTGACTTTTGCGTGGGCAGTGATAAATGAACTCTGACAGGGGAAGTGAGTTTGCACACATTGCAGTTTCTAAAATCTAATGCAATTGATGAGGGAACACTGAGACACACTCAGTCCCCAAAAGAAACAAATGGGCTGCAAATTCACTTCCAAGTCTGGAGAGTGTCATTATTTATCTTGATTCTTTGAATTTTCTTCATCAAAAATTACTTAAGACCCTCTGCCTGTGGTAACAAGCTATTTGAGTTTACTTAGCAGTGAAGGTGCATGTGATGCCTTTGGTGGTTTTGAACTGTGATGCAGATGTGTGTAAATAATAACCACTGGCACTGTGTAGAGACTTAAAATGATGCGGAGCCCAGACCTTATAGCGATGCAGTCTGTGGCCTGCTCTGACCTCATTGTCTACAGCTGCAGGCTTGTTAATTGACTAGGTGTTCACTAACACCATCTTTCTAGTTTACCGACAGTCAGGTCAATAATCTGAGCCGAGCACAAAGACAGAGCCAATACTGTCAGATTAATTTGCCCGTTCCTGTGCGCTGCTTTAGTAATGAGGAACAAAAGAAAATCAAAACTAGGCTGAAGGAATGTTTTAAAATAAAGACTGATTAAAAATGTAGCCTTGTATGTTCCACACTGGTGCTAAAGGCGTGTTCATATCACAGAAAAGCGGTCTCCCTCGTTGTGTATGTGGTTTGTTAAACGTGGACCATAGTTACACTGGCCTTTTTGGGCACAGCCAGAAACTGTTGTCTGCTGCTTCAACTAATGAAACACTATACTGTACAATAACATATTACCCTCATGTCCGGACCAGTTGAAGACAATACAGCCTAAATTAATTGGTGAAATATCAGAAACCATGTTGGAGTCTCTGAAGTGTAGTGATCTACTGCTAGAAACATTAGAAATGTGGCTAAGGTGGCGCTGTTTCTTACTCTTGGTCTCCTGGGAGTTCAGACTGTGCCGACCAGCGCTGATCACACAGGGCCCCTTCTTTTTCTACAATCATGTGAATGTGCCTTAATACAGCAAATTATTTCAGAGGAAAAAATATTCATTTAGAAGAACAACAAGCAGTTAGTTTTGTTCCTGTGACCTTGTTTTCTACATGATATAAAACCAATTAAAGGTATATAAAAATGAATTTAGAGACACTACTAGGTCGTTATGTAACCCACCTGATGTTGTGGTTATTGGAAAAAACAAAAAACAATAGGTAGAGTTTAAGGTGGATGCCCAGGGATGGGCATACCCTTGGAAGGGGAGAGTGTAACCCACCTGATGTTGTGGTTATTGAAAAAACAAAACAAAAAAACAAACAAACAGAAAACTGATACATAGAGGTAACTTTATTGTGAAGGGTTGTGCATTTTCCACTGTCATATGGGAAAAGAAATAAGTAGAAGATTGATAAGTAACAAAACCAATCAGGAACTGTCAGGGTCAGGTGAGATACGCCTCACAAGTTCCGCCCTTGGGTAGAGTCAGGGGTGTGGCAGAACAGAAAAACGGAGTATGGACAGAGATTAAAAGAGCTACATGTTTTGGGAGTTTACCTGGGTAGTGTGAGCAGAAAAGGCCAAAGACACTTTAATATTGAAATTGGATATACGACATAGCGACTATGGATACAGTCGTGAGGGAAAGGAAGACAAAGAATTGGCACCAATATGAAAATTTGTCGTGGTAGCGAGTGAAAGCACTGTGAACTAAAGATAGTAGTTTTTTGTTTTGGGGCATTCTATTCCATTCGTGAAATGATCATAAATCATTCTAGGAGTTCGATGGCGAGCCTCCCAGCGGATTCTGGAACGGGAAGGATCTGGATAATTTTGGTCAGTATACAGGTGTTACTACACTCCCAGTGTGGTGGACAAAGGATTCCAACACACCTTCTGGTGCAGTATATTTTTTCATCATCATACTGAGACTGGACTTATTTGGACTTCTGGAGTGTTGATTTGACTTTTATTGTTTCCTTGGACTGAACTACTTTAGTACTGATGAAACTGTATATGCACTGAAGAGACAATGTTATTATGGTGTTACCGGTATTGTAAACTTTGGATTCTTGTATG
>NW_018127915.1:1461642-1462001 GCF_001952655.1 Monopterus albus
ATGTGACGACTACTAGCTCGGTTGAGAGGAGCTGACCCGACCCTGTCCTATACTGGGACAGCTAACTATCCAGCTATGCTCTGGCACCTATGCTGACAGTGAGGAGAACACCTTCTTTGTCTTTTTGGGTTTTATTAGACAGAATAGAGAATGCGAAAACAGAACTGCGGTTTACCTGGCACCGTGTGCTCCTCAGGAAAATAATGAAAAAAGTAAAGCAGGACAAACAGTAACGACACTCTCTCATGGCAACCCGAGTTCCGCGCCAACAGAATCTAAACAACACGCCCACCTGTCATCCCTCTTATCTCCTCCCGCACCTGTTCCTCCCCCCATCCCACATTGGCCAGAACAGCGCG
>NW_018127915.1:1462748-1473059 GCF_001952655.1 Monopterus albus
ACACGGTTAAGCTTTTGTTATTTTGGTTTATTCATTTTCCATGTTTTTCATTATTTTAATTAAGTTGTTTTGTATATGTGCACACGTTCAAATACAGTAAGAAAGTGTTCAAACATATGGTTTGTGAAATTCATTTGAACACCATACATTGCTCCAGTAGCCGAACCTATTCCAGCTTGTTGGCCTTAATTAGAGATTAATAATTCCTTGTCTAAACACTTGGCAAGTGTTACAGTTACAATGTCAAATTCAGTCATTTTTATTTTAATTTATCATCTTTACACTTTTATTCTTCCTCTGTATGCTTACATACTACTGTACAGTATCTGTGTGTCTCTTCATTTTCTTTAGTACTTGGTGGGCAAGAGTCTCGTGGGGTGCTGAGGAAAATCAGTGACATGCTGGAGGTCATTATGAAGAGAATGGACGCCCTGTCCAAACTGGGTAACACCACCGACACCCACAGGCTGGATGAGCTCAGCTCGGCCCTGGACAGGTACGGCATTGCATGTTGCAAAGAACAAGAGAATGCTCCTTTTGTAGCTTATAAGACCAACACTTTTGGTTTAGCAGAGGATACAGTTGTTGCCAAAGTATTTTATGGTTGGCTCTGAAAGTGTCTGGGGAAGGCAATACATTACTGGCACAGAAATTAGAAAAAATGTGATGAAGAATTTACTGTGCTCTTGAAGAGCAGTGTATTAGCTCATCTGTCTGACCAACAGTAAGAGAGCTAGAGGAAAGGCATTGGCCACTTGTGTTCTGCATTTGAATAAAATGTTCATGCATAAAATGTGGGACCTTGGCTCGTGCTCATCTAGAGGAGGTCATGAGTTTCCCACATATGCTGAGCATTTATCGACTGCTTTTCATTTATTCTGTGGTCCATCTCAACCCAAACCATCTCAGCTGGGTTTAGGTGCGGTGACTGCGGAGGCCAGGCCGTCCGATGCAGCACTCCATCACTCGCCTCCTTGGTCTGATTGTCCTCACAGAGCCTGGAGGTGTTTTTTGTGGTCGTTGTTCTGTTGAAAAACAAAAGATGGCCTCTCGGTAAGCACAAACCAGATGGGAAGGCACATGGCTGCAGAATGTTGTGGGAGCCATGTTAAGTTGTGTGCCTTGCATTCTGAATAAACCCCCAACCAGCAAAGCACATCCACACCATCACACCTCCTCCTCTGTGTTTCACAGCAGGAACTACACATGCAGATACCATCTGTTTACCTTCTCTTTCTCACAAATTTGGACTCATCAGACCAAAGCAGAGTCCCACTGGTCTGCCGTCCTTTCCTTGTGCTTCCTGGCCCAAGCAAGTGTCCTCTCGTGTTGGTCTCCTTCAGTTCTTTGCAGCAGTTCGACCATGAATGCCCCATTCATCCAGTCTACTCCTAACGGTTAATGTTGAGATGTGTCTGCTACTTGACCTCTGAGAAGCACTGATGTCAACTCTAATCTGAGCTGCCGTTAATTGGTGATTTCTGAGGCTGTAAACTAATGAACCTCTCCTTTGCTGCAGAGCTAACTCATGGTCTTCCTTTCCTGAGGCAGTCCTCATGAGAGCGAGTTTCATCATAGCTTTGATTTTTATGGCTGCACTTCAACAAAATTTCTTGAAACTGCTGTCTGGCAACATAACCTCAGCTCTTCACAGCCGATGGTCTCTGACATATTAAGAAGGCGAAGAGAGTGGCTAACATACTGCTTAACATACTGCCCATGTTGTGCAAAGCTGTCATCAAGGCAAACAGAGGCTGCTTTGTGGAACCTAAAGTATGAAACACATTTAGCTTTGCTGACACTTTTGTGCGTACTACATAATTCCATATGTGTTGTTTCATAGTTTTGATATCTTCACTATTAGACTCTCCAGGTGCTACAGTGCTGTGTGATTCAGCTGTCATGACTGGTGTCCTCCAAGCAGGAGCCAGTCTAGTATGTTACTCTTTATTTACTGTACTAAACTGGGTTCCAGGAAGCATCGTTTCCTCCAGTGCTGGTGGTGGTCACTGTAGTTCTATCAGTAATAATAGAAAGGTGCTGAAATAGGCCAGGAAAGAACAGCAGCTCAAAGAAGTCAAGGTTGAAATTAAGGTGGTCTGCAGAGTATTTGGTCTTGTCCTCCAGATCAACCTGTGTGCCAAAGGTGAATGTCACTGCGATAGAAACTGCAAGATAAAAATGTGGAGGCTGAAGAGAACCCGAGAGACACTGTGAAGAAAGGAAGGCGACCTGGTATGAAGCCTTGGGGCATCCCAGCAGATCACGCCTCTTGGTGCTGAAGAAGATATGTGTTGGAATAAACTCCCTCCCTCTTCATGAGCCGAAATTAAAGAGACTGTATTACCAAAAAAAGCGGGAGCAGGGGTCTTTCTGGACAAGTTGAAGATGCCAGGCTAGAGTTGTGTATGTGCGCTCCGTGGTTTCTATGGCAACAGACCTTTTCCTCATGCCTGCACCTGCTCAGGGTTTGAGGAGAGGAAGCTGCCTCCTGTTTCTGCCTTTGCTGCCTGTTTGGACAGCACCTCCCTCCTCCTCACAGCCAGGAAACAGGGTCTGTACAACCACCACTGATAATATATTAATTGGTGTTGCAATAACATGTGCAGCCACAGTAGATGAATCTAATATAAGACTGCAGTGACAGAAGAGGTCCCACACCTCCGCAGACCTGACTCCTGCTTTTCACAAGCCTGAGGGAAAAATATTTATTGCACTTTGACCAAAACTGTGCATGTAATTATGTTTGCAGCTTGATATTACACCTACGGAATTTAATTTTCTCTACAAAATGGCCTGTGATTATGCACTTGGTCATATAGTTCTAAAAAGTCATTTAATTGGCCTCGCAGGGACTAAACAGGAGATGATACAGCGATAAAGGCCAAGTGGTTTTTAAACCAGCTTGGTGGTAAAACTGTCATTGTGATACCTCGTGATTTCATTTTACCTCACTCAGGTGATTAAAAAATACTCCATGGCTCAAGGTCAGAGCTGACCCTTCATGTTAATGTGAGATCTTCAGAAAAACCTGCTTTAATTTTAATCAAGTAATTATGTCATCCTGTTTCTCTTCAATAGCTGATGGGTGAGACTCAGCAGTTTAAATATCAGATGGTTCTGCTGTATGTGACAGCACAAAAGTCTGTCTGTGCAAGTGACAACCTTTGTGCCGCTCTGTGGTCTGTGTGTACTTTACTGTACTAGTGTCTGTCTTATCAACAAGTCACTGGCACTGACCTGCTTCTCAAAAGCACAAAAGAAGGTTTGCTCCCCATTGTCTCCAGAGTACTGCACTGAAAACTGAAAAAACGAGCAATTTGAAGACGTCATCTCTGGCTCCAGGAAATAGTTTGGGACTTTTAGCTTCATAAAGAGTTGCACAAATTTTACACTACAACACACACATAGCAGATATCTGGCAATTCTAGTCAACCTGACTTTGAGTCAGATGCCGAGGCAAGAGAGACGTCTATTTCAGAAATACTTCATAATTTATTGCATGAAACCATTAATATCGGTAGCTGCAGTACATTCCTAAGGTGTTGCAGCAAAAGCTGAAACATTTGCCTTCTTTCCGCTGAAGGGTTTTCATTGCACAGTACGATCATATTTACTAGGATGTCCTTTTCTCTTTAGGCGTTTTGATGTTAGAGAGCAGTTATGTCATGGGCTTGTTCCAGCTCTGACTGTACATACAGCAAGTCTTAGGTTCTAGGGTGAAATGAAACTCTTACTAAGAGTGCAGTCCTGGATGGAACAGTGTTTCAGATGAGCTGCTGTTGCTCTCTTTCTCTTTGACATGCCACAGATTTTTGAAGTCCCTTGGAAATATAGCCCTGCGCTATATTGTTTATTGCAAACCCCCTTCTTCCTTTTTGCTCTCATCTCATATCTCCCTCTCCATCACACAGTAAATATTGGTCCCTCGTTGTTTTGCCAACAGCATTTAGGCCACAGGTCAAGTGCAGTGAAACACATTTGTTAATAACCTAATTGTCTCCCAGGGACGCACTTTAATATGCTGAGTCGTTTTGTTATCGCAACAGATATATTATCTGTCAGTGTTGAAAAGCTTTTTCGATTTCACGCCTCAAGTTCTAGACGATTAGCGTTCCACTACTTCATGCTCACTATGAAGGGTGGGAAAACAACAAACGCCATTAGATGGAAAGAAGCCATACAAGAAATATAGTTCTCTCTTTCTGCCGAAGACGCCTGATTGCAGTTTGAAGAGAATTCAGGTCATTACAAGATGGTTGTGGTTGGAATATTTTTAGCTACTCTCTTCCTTTGTGACGTGCATGATCAGGATTCAGCCTATGGGGCTAGTGGAGCGTATCCAGGCCATAGCCCAGAACATGTCTGACATGGCGGTGAGGGTGGAGCAGCTATTGCAGCGCAGCATGGCCAGCAACAGAGGTAGGATTTTTAACACACACATGTGCACACACACACAACCTGCTCGCTGCCCACTGACACACCTGGAGGACACCATACATAGCTGTAGCCCATGAGATGAATCTCCACTGTGCATTTCAGGTTCATCTTAAGACACTTGTCCTCTCTGCCCATATAAGCACAGCTGTCAAGCCTATATCGTCTCACACTTGAATGCACAGTTTGTGTCTAACATGCACTTGCTGATTGATCTTATAGAACATGACAGACATTATTCACAGCACATTACCTGTTCAAACAGCAAGCCGCTATTTGTGTAAAGATAGAAGAGCACTTGTGTGCACAGCACAGCTCTCTGTAGTCGCTGCCATATTGTAACCACACAACTGCACGATGTTCACATTTTGATGATAAATTACTGCCTAGTTAATGGAATCCGCTTTCTTTATTAACTTTCATTATCAATTTCATTATTGGCCACTGAATAGAAATTGGACAACACAACTTAATTCACAGTTTAATTCCATCTGTGTATCCACTGCATTGCACTTTATAAATGAAAACAGTTCAACTCACTGTCTCATTAAAAAGTGCCAGATACCCTGCTTTAATTTGTCATAATATCTGCTATCATTCATACGAGGCCGGGTCTGAACCTGGCTAAGTTTTGACAGCGGCAGGCAGTCGCACTTTTCATCGTGAGAGCTCTGCTGTTATCATGCTAATCAGAATGGATGGCAATTATTTGTCTGTGATTGTGCTCTTTGATGCTTGGCAGGATGCAGGTGGGGGAGCTGCAACTTCTCCTTTAATTAGGCACCAGGCTTGAAGAGCCTTCACATAAATGAAAGGGAAAAGAAGGGGGGAGAGGCAGGGAGAGTAAAGGAGAGAGGGTTAGCTGAGCTGCAGAAAGACATCAGCAAGAACGTGGAGCAAGGAAAGATTAGGATTTTCAAGAATCATACTAATGCAGTCTATCTATAGTAAATCCAGTGAGTGGGTTGGAACAGAGACTTGACCATTTAGTAGGGGAGCCCAAACTTTTACAGGAGCTTGTTAGCTGACTTTACTGTCTAATTTATCTCTGTTTATCCCAAAGGCAGGAAGATATATACTTTATTGCAAAGGACTAACAGACTTAATGCCCTGGAGAAACAATGTAGACCTGATCAATCAGTATTAACCAGGAGGTCAATGGGTATTTTATGAAGTAGGGTTTTGTGCTGCTAAAATAAGCCTCACATAAAACCTGATAAATTCATAAAAGCTGTTGAGAACAGAATGAAGGGTGACCAGAACATGTTGCACTTGAAAACGTAGATCAATTTAAAAAAAAGGAAAAAAAAAGAGTCCAAATAATGGAGTTCTTTTTTGTGTCTAATTTGTGCCAGTATCTCATGTGTGGTCTGTTGTCAGTGTGTTAAGACTTTAATAAACACCCTGCATTTTTCTTTTCTCCAGTTAGGGATGGAATATTAGCACAATGTGAGATTCCAAAAGATCCCCATTATCCAGACTGCCCCAGCAAGATGGACGTAAGTCTTTATATCTCACTTACATCCCAGCGGTTTCACGCAGAGCAGACATCCCTTTGTCCTCTGCCGGGGATTCGCTTTGGTGCAACATCAATTTTGTATAATAAGAGAATGTTTAAAGTTTCCTTGTGGAAAACTGGCTAGTCCTAGCACCAAGTTGCATCAGGTGACAGCAAAGAAAAGCAGAAAAAAAGAATAAAACAAACTAAGTGCATATAGATAAACTGTATAGTGATGCATTGTATGAATCACAACCATAACAGGATGTTCAAAATAGCAGCAGTAGAAAATTGCAGTGTTTTCACAAGCAAACAATACAGCATGCCCAAAATGTGCTTTCTACCAACTGTGTGGAAACCGGTGAAGGCATTTAAGAAAAGAAAACTGTGTGAAAATATACAGTACTGAGTAACTGCAGCTAAGAGTTAAATGTCTACAGAGGTCACATATGGTGACTTGTATGAAAAATACATGTGCAAGGGCTGTGTTTATTCTTACTGTCTTTGGGAAATGGAACATATCACAGTCCTGGTTATGGATGAAATCATCCTCCATAACTAGGACTGTGATATGTAAGAGTTTCACATCTTATTACTGCTCTAAGAACACAAAGATTGCGCCTTTTTCCTCCCAGTGGATGCGCGCTCGTTGGACCTCAGACCCTTGCTATGCTTTTTATGGAGTGGATGGTTCTGACTGCTCATTCCTCGTCTACCTCAGTGAGGTTGAGTGGTTCTGCCCCCCGCTGGCCTGGAGGAACCAGACTGCTGTACCCACCTTAAAACCACCACCCAAGAGACAGGTAACACAACATTTTAATTGGACAACTCAGCTGAATGGGGAAACGCCTGGGAGCACAGGGTTTGGAATAGAGGTAAAACAGCTGTCCACTATTGCAGAGACATTAGTCCAGTTCCTGGAAAGAACAAGCAGCGAAGAACATAGTCTGATGAGGAGCGTGCCCTTGTTGCTGCGCTGGGGCCTGGTATTGGATTAGCACACCTGTTCAATGTGAGGGAGCAATCTTGGTAAAAAGTCATTGACTGTATATAAAAGATGGATGAACCCTGCATGACGTCACCCACTGGTTTTCTGAAGTCAGGCCGTCACCTTCTTGGTAGGGCTTCGCTCTGCCTGCTATGGCTAATTCCAATTATGGGCAAAGAGATGGAGCATGAGTCGAGCTCTCGAGACAGCTAGCGGTCAGCCACCTGTGGCAGGACCCTCCCGCCTGTCACTCAAAGTGACCACACCCATATGTGGAACCTTTAGCCTTAAAATAATTTAATTGGCCGAGTTATATAAAAATTCATCCCCCATACAGGTGTCATGGAAAGGGGCATTAGCTATAGAGACCAAAGCTGTTTCTTGTGCTAGGCTATGAACAGGTTTATTTCTGTTGTAAAGTTGGACATTTTAAGATAGGAGTCCATTTTGGAGCCAGCCTCAAGTGGCCATTCGACAAAATACACATTTTGACACTTCTACACTGGCTTCATTTCTGCTGCTTGGAAAAAAGTACGTAAAAATCTTTGTCAGGTGAAACATACCAGGTGATACACTCACTGAGGAGGCACAGGGTGGTCTACACTCTCCTAATGCCAACAGGGGTCCAGATCTTGGCAGTCACAGGGTCTATGGTATAAATATGAAATGACCAGATTAGGAAGAAAAAGGATGAAAATGAGAAATATTTTTTAACAAACACTTTAGAGACAGTGCAGATTGGTAACTTGGTGCTGATGCTACACAGTGCTTTGAAATGATTCTGTCTGACGTCGTGCTACTGCGGCTGTCACTCCCTGTTTTCATTGCTGTTCTGTAAACAGGGAGTGACATCATTTTCAGCATCAACACGTGATGCGCTGTGGCCTCTCAACACGACCTATTCCCCCATTTGCTTCTGTTTCCTCCTCCCTATATAATTTACAGCCAGTGTGTTGGGCCCTGATGTGACTTCACCCTGCAGCTCTACCTTCTGCTCTAATTGCCAGCCTGTATGCTCTGGGACTAATCCCAATGCTTCCCTTGGGTACTTATTTTTGCTGTGCTGTACACAAGTTGCTCTGGAGAGCAATAATTCACCTGCATTGTGAGAATACAGTACAGCTCTGCATATTGATTTTATCTGAGAGGATCTAAGTTCATTTTATAATGAGTGTGTGTGTGTGTGTGTGTGTGTGTGTGTGTGTGTGTGTCAGTTTCTCTTCAGTTCATCTTGTCTTTAAGTCCTCTGTGCTCCCCCATTGATGAAAATGTGCATGCTGGGATTGCACTGTGAAGCAATGATTGTAGTTGGTGAAGTGGGAGATGTAAAATGAGAGCAGACTATTTATGAGGATGACCTAGGGATGCCTCACACACCCTGTCTGAGAGGCTTAGGGCACAAGCCAGATATGAAAGGCTCTTCTCTGTTTTATACCGTCTTAACCACACTCAGTGAAGATAAGATCCACTTATAGAAACCAAGCATAAATGTCTGTTTTGTATTAGTTTTTTCTGCTTCTGGCCAAGCTATAAGTCTATCAGCCTGTTCTTTAGTGGAGTGGAAGATCTGCATGAAGTAATGAAACACAGCAGAAAGGCGGAAGTTCCATACATGTACGATTCTATCCAGTGATTTTTATTCCTCCTGTCGTCCAGGCGGTTTTCCAGTCTGACACCGGGACTCTGCTGGAGCGGGTGGGCACCGGGAAGGAATCACTGAGCTTCATGAAGAGACGCATACGCAGGCTGGCATCACAGTGGGCCTCTGCTGCTCGACGGCTGGATGACAAGCTCAGTGGCCGCTGGAGAGAGCAAAAAAGGGCGAGTATAAGGCACACAGACACGTACCTGCACACACCGGAGAAAGGAAATGTAGGATAAGAGAACGTGTGTTGTGGTTTCATCTTAGCAGAGGATGTTTCGGATCACAATTCTGAGAAAGCCTTTAATGGCAATATGCTAGGCTACTAACTTACCAGATGGATCACAATTTTGAGAAAGCCTGTAATGCCAATATGCTAGGCTACTAACTTACCAGAACAGCAGTGACATTTTGTTGGACTAACATTTTCTCCTTTTATCTTCAGCTAATCTGTGTGAATCACAGTATGTTGCGTTACAGACTTAAGTAGATAATGATGGAGAGTAGACTCTCGCCGTCTTTGATTGTCTTTATTGCACTTTCACCACTACCATTTACAGGGACACTTCCACGGAGTGTCAGAGTGCTGCCTGCTGGAGCACACTTCTGATGACATTACACTGAAATTACCTCCTGGTGTATATATCGTATAAATTAAAGGCCTTTTATAATATAGGCTGTTTTTTGCACCACAGAATCATCTTTTATCCTCAAGGTGGGGAATTTCGATTGCATATTAGGAAATACACAATAAATGTTCAGTACTCTACTAAGATTTTTATTACACGAGATAAAAGTCTAATGTGCGAACACCCACATGATATTGCCAGCTTCTTAACTGCTACACTTGGATTGCAGTTATTTTTGTCTTTCTCGTAGCTGTTTCACATGGCAGTGACACAGTAAATTGCATGCTGTTGAAATGTTCTTCAGCTGCTCTCAGTGAGGTGCCTGCAGTCACCTTTTCCTTAGGCTGGTCACTGTTTTTTGAGTGGTGGAAATAAGGGTGTGCCAAACTTTACAGTCAGTAATTCAGCCAGCCAATTTGAGATTAACAACTAGTATAAAAGGAAACTGCAAATACTAAAACATCACTGTCACTTGCATCACTATCTATTTAGCATCTATTTATATTAGCGCTGTCAAAATAGACAGTCTTCACCAGAGGCACCATCCATCCATCCATTTTCCTCCGCTTATCCGGGACCGGGTCGCGGGGGCAGCAGTCTAAGCAAAGATGCCCAGACTTCCCTCTCTCCAGACACTTCCTCCAGCTCCTCTGGGGGAATGCCCATCGAGCTGTAATATATGAACGGTGCTAAATAAGTGAAGTAGACGGAGGCCCATTTCAAACCACCAGACTCGGTAGTGGAATGTGGGCAGGAGTTTCCTCACACAAATGTGAGGCCAGATGAATAAGTCAGCAGCTGTGGTGGAAGAACGTCTCCACCATCCGTCCGGTCTGACAAGTGCATCGGGGAGCTGTGGTCTGAATTCATCACCAGGTCCCAGGTTGATTTTATTTTATTTTATTTTTTACCTCAGTGCATCGAAGCACAAGACACTTAAATGGAGACAAAAATGCTCCATATGATTTTAAATGCATTTAAAGTGGCCACAAAGAGTTTAATTAATAAACAAATAAATAAATAAATACGAGCAACCTGGACTTGGCCATTTGAAACTACAAATTACACTCAGCTGCATTTCTCACAACCGGGATGTCATCTGCAAAAAGCAGAGATG
>NW_018127915.1:1473255-1498316 GCF_001952655.1 Monopterus albus
ACCCTGAAGAGGGTATAGAGCTGGTCCAGTGTTCCACGGCCAGGACGAAAACCGCATTGTTCCTCCTGAATCCGAGGTTCGACTATCGGTCGAATTCTCCTCTCCAGTACCCTGGCATAGACTTTCCCGGGGAGGCTGAAGAGTGTGATCCCCCTATAGTTGGAACACACCCTCCGGTCCCCCTTCTTAAAAAGAGGGACCACCACCCTGGTCTGCCAGTCCAGAGGCACTGTCCCCAACCGCCATGCGACTTTGCAGACGCGTGTCAACCGAGACAGCCCCACAACATCCAGAGACTTAAGGTACTCAGGGCAGATCTTATCCACTCCCGGTGCCTTGCCACCGAGAAGCTTCTTGACTACCTCAGTGACTTCAGCATGGGTGATAGACGAGTCCACCTCTGAGCCCTCAGCGTCTGCTTCCTCATCGGAAGACATGGCGCTGGGATTGAGGAGATACTTGAAGTATTCCTTCCACCGGCCGACAATGCCCCAGTTGAGGTCAACAGCTGCCCACCTCCACTGTAAACAGCTTTGGCAGGGCACTGCTTCCCCCTCCTCAGGCGCCGGACGGTTTGCCAGAATCTCTTCGAGGCCGACCGATAGTCCTTCTCCATGGTCTGCCGAGTCTGTCCAGCTTCTTCCCCCGCCATCGGATCCAGCTCACCACCACGTGGTGATCAGTTGACAGCTCCGCCCCTCTCTTCACTCGAGTGTCCAAGACATACAGCCGGAGGTCAGATGAAACAACCAATAAAAACAACCAGAGGCACCACAATTCTGATAATTTCTGTGTAACATTACCCAGAACCTAATCATAATTCTTTATTTTTTACAATATTTCTATTGTCCATTATAGGAAAACTGCTGATTTTACACATGAAGTTCACTTGCTACAAGAGTGAGCCAGTGAAAACAGCTGTATAATGACAGCAGCAGTGGTCTAATGGAAAATGCTACCCAGATGAAATGTAGGTTCTTGAAGGCTGACACATATTACAGCATAAAAGTCAAAGTACCTCCTCTGCTCCTTGTTCTACTCTTTCAGGTTCTTCAGACATTATGGAAGTGCAGTACTAAATCAATTAATCACTGGAGTACCCCTTTAAACGAATAGTAAGATGACGATCAGGGTATTTTACCCTGTTTTAATGACATCATATTTACATCACTCATTTTAAACACCATATTAGGGCCATGGTGCCTGTTAAAGGCTTGCTATAGAACACAACCTTATCCAGCGCATTTCAAGTTTCTTTTGCCTGATGCTGCACTCGTCTCTCTCCTTTGCACGCATGCCGAAAGCGTGTCCTTATGGTCCTTATCATATTAATAAAGCACAGTGGCATTATATGTAGGTTTGCTTCTCCCAGCGACATGGGGACAGAGTACATGACTGGATATTGTACTGTGGGTCTCATTTTACCCAGAACATGTGGACGGCTCTTCACAAATCCGTCTGTAGCTGAAATGAGGGCTGATAGTATAAAAGCTTAAATGAAAGACGTGGATTAAAATAAATGATTTTGTAGGGTTTTGAGAGCACCATGGCGTTCTGCTGTGCATTTATTTTAAGATCGGTTTCAGGCAGTTTTCACATTGGTAAATCAAAGCCCATTCTGTTGATTATATTACAGTCTTCCAAATGCCTGCGTCTTCCACCCTGGGGACAGGGCTTTGTTTATTGTAATGGTGTGTTTGACAGTAATGGTTAGCATCCTTTACCCAGAGCCTGTAGGCTTGGCTTCCATCGCTGAAACACCGAGTGCTGTTGACAAACAGAAACAGACTGATTAGTAGAGAAGACAGATGTTTCACGTCTCGTCTCTGTCCAACCTGTCTTTATATTCTCTGCTTCCTTTATTTTTTCTCTCTCTTGATAACGTGCACTGCATTTCTGGAAAAAAAAACATTCTGCTCCTGCCTTACCTCCTCAATACTGTTTTCTTGGTGCCCATGTATAACATGTGAATCAGCTATGAATCATAAGTGATGTGGTCATAGTCTTTCACATTGTACTCTACATGGAAGCACAGTGACTAGAACATAATGACTTGTTTCTGCCTGGGATGAAATATATAGAGGGGAAGATGACGTGCGTGCTTCCAACTTAGTCCAATAGAAATTAAATTACATGTTTTCTTAGCATAAAGCAGTAAAGTGGATGTCACAGCCAGATGGTTCCACCAACTAACAGCAAACTGCTACACAACGCAGAGGCAACAGACTGTGAACAGCAGCTTATGTTAGCTCTGCTGCTGAAGTCTCCTTCTTCTCGAACATACACACATGAACGTGTATCTTGTTGTAGCTTGTTGAATGAGCGACCAAACATTCACTGGGGAAAATGTCCTTCTAACATCTGTGTGCAGGCTAGATGGCTAATTAGCTGGATAAGTGCAGCACATTGGAGAACATCCTTAGTCCTCAGAACCACTGCCACAAACGCGCTCTGCCCTTTGCTTATAAGCTACAGAGGAACTTTGTTTACTTTGATTCTCATTCTCCAGTTGGTACCCGTGTTGTCGGAGTCTGTTTCCCTGTCAATATGTGTTTCCTCAAAAACATTTTTCCTTAATGAGCACCTAACGACAATAAATAAACCTTTGACATTTACTTCATTAGTAGCAGTAGAGAATTTCAGCCCTGTGTTTTTCCCTACTCTTTTTGTTTACTGAGTTCTTTGACCCCATCAGTGGCTGTGAATTAAGCCATCGTGTTTATAACGGACCACATTTGACATTATCGGGACAGTGAGTTTAACATGGACAAATGGGGCTCATAAGTTTGTACAGTGCTGCAGGATAACGGCTTTATGGCTCGCACACAAGGGAAATCTGTTGTCTTAAATCTAAGGTGAGCTGGTGAATTAAGCACAGAAAGTGCAAGACAAGTGCGTCATTTTACAAGAAAACGTTAAAACAGGTAATGAGACATTTGTAGTTATGAGACTGAAGTCTAAAAAGCAGACGCATGAAAATAAATTCAGTCCACTCAGTGAAACTGGGGCAGAGTTTAGATATAATATGACTTGACACCTCTAATAACCTCATTAGCATCTGAGGTGGTGTTGGTATAAAATGGAACTACTACTGCGCAGTCTCTTGGACCTCCCCCAGAATACTCAGAAGTAAATTTTGAAAGACAGAAGGAGAAATTTGAAACCATTTGTTTGTTTGAGTCAGAAAATCTAAAGCCAAATATGACAATTAGTATAACACTGTTCAAACAGGTGTAGTAAAGATCCTCGCTCTTTAGGTGGAGAACTGTCAGCTATCACTCACTTTGTCACACCCCTAAACAAAAAGCTAAATAAATATGTGGTCCAAAATTGTCTTTCAAAGTTTTTATCAAGACAAAATTAACAGAGAAAAATAATTAAGCGTTGCCATCTGTTGACAGATCTAATTTCATTACATATCTAACAGGCTGGAAACTCCATTCTTCCTCATCAGCAGCCAAAGCGGTCATGTATCGCTCTGCATATCAATCACCCCTCAGCAGGTCAATTTTCATCTCAGCTCCATTCACTAGCACATTGTATTTCTTGGGAGTTGCATTAATGTGAATATGCTGTCACTTGCATTCATTATAGATTACATTATATGTAAGAATCGGCATCACTGATGCATGCCAAATGTTTGAATTTATTCATATGTGATTATTCACAATGCAGGACTGAAGGTTGTCTGAAAAGAAAAATGAGAAATTGATGGAAATAATGGCTTGTTCTCTACAACAACAGGGCAGAAATGGTTGAACCAAAATCACACCGTCGTGCTCTCCACTGTAACCTTACTCTTTTTTTCCATCTGCATTCAGATTCTAGTCCATGTGGGCTTTCTGACAGAAGAGTCTGGCGATGTCTTCAGCCCCAAAGTGCTGAAGGGGGGTCCTCTGGGGGAGATGGTGCAATGGGCCGACATCCTCACAGCCCTCCATGTGCTGGGACACGACCTCAAAATCTCGGTTTCTCTCAAGGAGCTGCACGGGTATGACCATGTTATTTTCTCATATTAACTTCAAGCTGTTGGCAGAACTGCTGGAGTCAGTGTACTTTGTGTGTGGTGTTGTTCCACCCATTCAAATTTGAAGAGAGACTCTTTAGGGCATCTGTGCAGGAAACATCTGTTGGTTTATGAAAATACAGACAGCCATTCTTTTTTATTATTATTTCTCGTTCTGTTGTTCATTCCGAATGCTCTGCAAGTGATCAGCAGCCAATCAGAGCGCTGGTGCCCACACACTGCGCTCGATCACCTCGGCCCACACACAGATAAGCTATCGTTCCTACCTGCAGAGCGTCGCTTAAGCCTAAGGGTTTGACAGCATTTCTACAGCTTGTGCTCCTTTTTCCCGTCACAGCTCACTGACTCCTGAGTGATAACTGGCTTGTCGCTTGTCATCACAAACATAAGTGCTCATGCCAGTGGTTAACACACTCCTTCCAGTCAGACAGATGAGATGGTTTCATCTAAAAATAAAATGTAAGATTGTCACACTGATGCGAGGTGCAGTAGGAGGAGTTCGGAGAGCAGACAGCTCTATCCTGCCGTGGACGCTTCCTTGCTGCTGTGATCTTTCAGAGCTGCTCCAGCTTCACGCTGACTGGTCAGGAAAATGACCATGTACAAGACTAGATTTGCTGTTGATTCTTTTCTGCCAGTGGGTGGTGTGAAACCGGAGCAGGCAGGCTGATGATAATGTGAACTTGTTATTGAGAACTGTTTGCATTGCTGTAGGAAAGAGGTGGGGACCTTGATGAGTTAGAACTGCCCTTTGAGCTTAAATTTCAGGCTGTGAAGAAATGCTGCTTTGATAAGAACAGACCAGGGAGATCAGTGAGGTGCTGGAAGGTGCCGCAGTGGGAATGCTTCTGCTGGCTGTGCTATTATTTACCCCACTAATTGCTGTCATGGTGTATTGAATCGCTGCAGTCTGCCTCCATTGGGAGTACCATCAGAAATGTTTAGAAAATTGCAGAAGTTCTGACAGAGGCTCACAAAGAAGCGTCAGCCAAGGTTAAGGCTAATACTTTCTAGCAGCGGAATGAAGTCTATATGCATGTGTGTGTTTGCATTTGAGTGTTTTTACCCTACAGCAGCAGAGAGAGCAACAGTTGAGAATTTACTGGTATATGTACATTTATATAAGTGTGCAGTGATTTTCCATTAAGCCAGCATCATCCATTAGGGCTGATATTGGTTTCTGTTCATCAGGAAATGAAATGTTCAGCCTGAGAGAAAATATAATGGAGGGCTGAAGCTGAAGCCAAGTGGAATTTTCTGACCATATCCCCTCTTTGCTTGCAGCGCCAAAAACCTAGTGTAGATATTCCGCTCTTTTTATAGCCAGTTAATGGCAGACGCAGAGTATCTATAAATCTCTTTTTTGTGACTATTAATGAATAGAAAATGGGAACATTTCTCTCCATCCCTTACTCTTACTCTCCCACACGCTGTTAAATTGACAGATCATTATGTGGGTTGTGCTCTTACAGATTTCCTCAGGGTTGTATCTGTTTACATTTCCTGCTCTTCACTTGCCCGCCAAGGCTTTGGTATGGAGTTTAAAATCACTGGATGTCCTGCTGTGGTTCTTACATGGACAGGGTTGTTATGTTTAACATTTAGACAGATTTACCACACCAGGAGCTTAGTTACAGGGGGAGTCAAGCTGTTGGTTTGTGTCATATAATTGCCTCTAACTGGCAACGCTCATGCTCTCTGGTGGCTTCTTTGATAGTCACTTTGGCTGGTGTGTTCCCTTTGCTCCCCTGATAAGAAAAATCAATTATGCTCACACATTTGCATCTTTTGCTGGAGTCTTGTCTTCATGGTAAGATTCCGCTTGACTTTCCCTTCAGAGATATATTTTTCTACAGACTGATGATGTTCCCAACCAGTGCACCTTCTTGAGAGTAGTTGCGATTATTTAATTAATGTTGTAATTGTTATATAATAATTCTTTAAAAAACAGATTATACAATAACACTGATAATAAATGGGTTTTCATGAAGATGCAGCACAAATTTTAACTGAATTTCAAGAAAAAAACAGCAAAAAATGAAAAATTCTGCATGTTTCTATCTAGTTCTCTCACTTCTTATGCTAATATTGGAAGTTGGCTTGTTTAGATAGTTGGTGGCACTAATTCCCCCCTCATGTTCCATTAAACCGTCACAGCACAACAGGGCACAACAAGATGACATAATTTACTGAATGCCAGTCAGACCTCTTCAAATGGTGAGGAACTGTGGAAAAACCATGAAGGAAATGACATGTATGTGTTAATTTAAGGAATTTAACAGTCTCCTCATTGCAGATCTGATGTTTTCATCTGCCGCTATATTCAGGCCTCGGTGGACTTGAAATACGTCGTGACTGATTCCACAAGTCTGTGTCCTCTGCAGTCTGTTGCACTTTGCATTTGTAAAAAAAGCATAAGTAGTTTTTGGAGATATTGTGAGAGGTTTTTTATCCTAAATTTTTCCATTTTTGCATTGACACTCAGGTGTTTTGTGTAGAAAAACAGGTAGCTGTGACCCCACCTAGTTCTCATCCAGCACCATCAGGTCAAAGTTTAGTGCTATGTTAGCATGCTAATATGCTAAGTTAAAAAGCTGGACATGATAAAACATTATGCCTGCTAAGGAGTGTCGTGTTAATATTGTCATTATGAGCATGTCAGCATGCTGATGTTAGGATAGAGCTCGCGGCTCTGCTGTACCTAAGAGCAGCCTCACCAAGCTGCTGTTATAATCATAGGCTGTGAAATTCAAAGCCCTGAGTGTTAGAGGAGTGCTGCAAATTGGCACAAATCTTCTAAGGCATGTGTTTCACTGCAGGTCTGATTCCACAGCAGAAACAAAACTCTAATCTGTGAGACTGCAAGCACTTGTATATAGTGCTTCTCTACCTTAACGGACAAAGTGCTTAACAGTTTGCCTCTTGTTTATCCATTGACACACTGATGTAGACACAGATCCATATAGAGGCAGAGCTGAAGTAGAGCAAGAGAAGAAGTCTAGTCTGTCTCACGTCTTTTCCAGATTTAATGTAATTGAAGTGGGACTGAAGTAGCTTAGAATGTCATTTTTGTCAAGAACATCTGCTGTTTGCAGAGCTGTGAAGTCAGCTGCCACTTGCGCTCTGGGATGTACCCTCATCTCCTCCCAGAGCGACACGGGTAATTAGCCGGCGACAGAGCGTGGCATCTCAGCACCTGAGGAGCAAGGAAACACGTTTACCAAGTTCAGTCAGCAGAGTGCCGAAGTAATGTACATACATGCAGCCTCCTGTTCGTGTTGTCATCCGGAGATAATCTGAAGAAACCAATATTTTAGTGCTGCTTTAAAAAAAAACAAAAAAAAAAAGGAGACCTCGACAGTCCCTCACTGAATGGTTCCAGGTGCCACTCAGATGCTCTTGTTCTGCCCCGCTTTTCTGCTCTTTGGTTTGATGTGAGAGCTGTTTTGTGTAGGTTTTACCTGTGGTGTTTTTATACCAATTATGTGTAGTGAGCTTCTGTACTTGACAGAGCACATTAAAACAGCCTCCAGGTAATTTCACCTTGTTTCATGCTGCAAACATACAGACGTGCCTGAACTGTGTGATCAGTAACTCTGAGAACACAATTTAACAAATGTCAGACTCGGGGTCAAATGTGCCTGTAATCCACAAACCTAGTCTAACAGTGGAGGTAATGACAGGCAAGCACAGGCATTCTGAAATGTGAGAGGGAAAACTCGAAATCAAAGCCGTTTCTCTCGAAGCACCAGCAGAGAGTCGGACTATAATGCCGGTGTGAGGGTGTGCCTCTCCATAAGTGCTGATGCATTCTCACCCTGCAGCTTTCTGAATGATGTGCCTTTGTTTCTGTGCTTTGAGATGAAGAGCAAAAGCAGCGGTGTTAAAAATAGCTAGTGAGATAACATCATATAGAGGATAATGGCTAATTGAGGTTAACTCTGCGGTGCATTGTCATTGCAGTGAACCTCATTTCAGTTACTATAGAACATTTACAGCAGATGCCCAAGTTTGAAGTCTGGGCATTTTATAGAGAGTTTTGTTATTTCAAATCCCTTTTAAATCCCTTCTTAAAACATAATTTTATCAGGACGTGTTTCCTGATTTGAACTTTCTTTTAAACCAATTTTTTATTTGCTACCGTGTAAAAGCACTTTGTATTGTAGTTTTTGAAAAGTGTTCTAAAATAAAGATTATTATTATTATTAAGGCCCAGAGAGGTTTAAATCAATTTTCACACAGTTGTTATGTTCCTACAAACCTAAGGCTGTTGGATTTTCTGCAGTATTACCACACTGTTTGCCACAGTTTAAGAAAATGTGCTGCTGTTATGATGTTGACAGCTCAGGAGATGCTTCCAGAATAGAAAGTGAAGAGAAGAAATGGGGAGAAAACACAAATGAGCTGCTGATTTTGCACTTCAGAGCCTCTTAGTACAAAAATAAAACAAGCTTTAACATCTGGTTTTCCATAGAGCTTTGCATTATTGATGTATTTCCCCCCTAAATGCAGATATATTTCTAGTATTTTTTTATTTTTGATGAAAATAACGAGCCCTAGTTAGTCCTAGAAAATCAAAGTAAGAGTGTTCATGTGCTGTGACAGCGGCCGTTTCCACAGGTCGTTTTTAGCTGAAATTTGAGCCACATACTGCACATCAGTGGCCCATCTGTTGTATGTGATTAAAACAGCAGCAACATCCAGCTATCCTGCTGCCTCAAGTGATCGATTAGCATGCCAGACTCCGCTCCCTCTGCCAGGCCGGCGTGTCATTCTCGTCACACTGTGAGGCTGTACTCAGCTTCTCGACAGCCCTCGGTAAACTGCTTGCCCTCAGTTTCGGTCCCTCATATGTGCCTGGAGATCTGCCTCAGCCAATTCCCCTCACTGCTGGACATATGCGCCCTTCCTTGAAGAGGTAATGCAGTGTCACTATGGAGTCTCTTGCACTCATTTGTTTCTCTGGCCTTCTCCCTCTCCACAAGCCAGTGAGTTGCCATGGTGCCAGCGGCCAGCTGTGAAACAGAAAATGTCCACCATGGATGTTGTCAGGAAATGTCTGAGCAGGTCATTAAAACCCTGGTTTGTACTTCAGTAGACCTCACATTCGGACTGTGTTTATACTTTGTGCTTCAAAGGAGAATAATTTAATCTTTTTACTGAATAAAAGATGAATTGATCCTACTCGCAGTCTACATAGCCGAAGCCCGATGAAGGCTTATGCCTCAGTACCAACTTCACAACCTTTTAAAGCACATGTAGAAGCATAAAGCTGGCGGACATATTCCTTCATTATGATGAACACGAGCAGCGTGATTTATTCTAAAACATTTTTGAAGAGTGGCTTTGTGTCGTCCAGACTGGTCTTCACAGTGAAGCAAAGTGTCACCAGTAGGCAGTTACACAGCTCTGGGGGGGGATTTTTGGATGAGAATGGAGTTGAGCTGTATCAGACTTTGGCTGCACAGCCAGGACTTGAATAAATGTATTGTTGGTTTTGGTCTTTTCATGGGGTTTGTTGATGGCGATAAAAAGATAAAACAATTCCAACCTTATCCTTTAATCTTGTGTGTGTGTGTCACTGAAGGATCAAGACAGAAGAGTTGCTGGTTAATGGATGCATACTGTATGTGTTTGTGTGCTTTACAGTATGTGGATGTTACTGTTTCCACACTCCCGTCTCCTCTAAGATACTTGGATCCATTTACTCTTCCTTTAAAGTTTGCCTGGATTTGCATAAACCCAATTAAATCTCCGAACAGCTGCGGCTTCACTGGCTCTGTGCAGAGCTGAGTCACATGCAGTTCTACACTTAAGGCGTGTCCTCATTAAACTGTGAGGGCCCATAGAAGCCATAATGCAAACTGGAACTCACACAGTGAAATCCCACGTACACTGTACATACACATATATGGTGAGATCACACGCACATCATTTACACTACATTGGTACAATACTGGCAAGTGAAACGACACAGTGCACTCAGCAGAGGAAACAATTTATATACATGTACATTTATTACAAAAAATAGTGTGGTAGTGAGTGAGAGCTATGTTGCTATAACCAGAGTTCATTTCAGAGGTTTCCCATAGTGTTTGTTGGTCATTTGGTTTGCACGTCCACCTGCCCGCTACAATATTGCATATCAACAGCTATTTAAAGGCCTTACAGTCTCACGGGCTGCCGGTCTGGTTCGCTCAGGCTTGCTGTGAACTTTTGTCCTCACGTTAACCTTTTATATACAGACAGGTGACAAATGAAAGTGTCTTAGTAAAAAGCTGGGCACGTCAGTGTCTCTGAACTCCACTGGAGAGATGAATGCCATTCTTCCAAAACATAATCCCTCGAGTGTTGTGTAACACACCAGTTTAAAATCTGCCATAGGTGTTCAACTGGGTTGAGATCTGGTGACTGTGAAGGCCACAGCATATGATTCACACACTCAATTATTCAGGTTTTTCCTTTAATGTGCCACCCATGTGTATACTGGGATGTGTGTGTCTTTTGTTTTCAGACTCACTAGCTCCAATAAATGATTCCTGACTTAGCTAAGAAAGTATGAAGATAAATTTTGAGAGCAAACATGACACTTCCCATACCAAAAGTCGAGAGACATGAGCTAGGATTACTTCAAAAAACTTTTTTCTTGGTCTTATAACATTGTTGTTTTATCACCGTTTGTCTTCTGAATCCTCTAGTTCCCATTTCCCTTATGAAAAGCACTTTGTAATTTATACAAATAAAGTTTATATTTGGTGTAATTTTCCAGAGAGAAGGTCTCACTGTGGTGAGAACAGTATACAGTTTAAATTTAGAGCTCTTGTTTGCATACGCAGTGAACTGCCTGGATGTGTACCGTTGAGCGATGAAACTGCAGCTTAAAGCACCTTTGGCTGACACATTCTTGCCTTTATTATGCACTGTACTGTAGGAGAACCGGCTGCTGTGCTTTCCACAGGACTGCAGTGCTGACTAAATGTATTCACTGTCCAAAGATAGATTGATAGGTTTTTGTTTTGCAGGCATTTGTGTGTGTGTGTGTGTGTGTGTGTGGAAGATCGGTTCTGCAGGACGTTTCTGAGCCAGGTAGCAAAAGAAAGAGGGAGTGTTAAGGTCACGGTTCTGTGACTACAACTGAAAAAACTTTCATGAATTGGCCAAAGTTGGACAACATAAAAAAACTGTAATGTTCTAAACCAACAGAGTCATTTCTTCACCACTTACTGTGCTATTTTGACCATCTGTAAAGGAGGCTTTGTATATTAAACAGAAGCTTTGACTATGCTCTGTATTTATGTGATCTCCTGCTCACAGAAAAATTCATTCATTCATTATCTATATATTATACTCCCAGAGATGGAGTTTAATGTCCTCACAGGTACGGTAGTACAAGTGTAAGAACTGTATTATTGTGTTTGTTAAAATAAAATAAAATTCTGTAGTAGAGTTTGTTTTACAGCTCAAAATGTGTCACATGACCTTGGCACAGAGTCTGTTGTACAGATGTCTTCCTCTGCTGTGTTGGCACCAGGGTTTGGCTTCTAAGAAATGCTGAAGTATGACAAAGCAGTACTTTCTCTTGAAAACAGTTTTTCTAAAGCAAAGTGCTGCATTGATCCCAAGTGGAAGCAGAACACCCTGAAGCCACAGTGTACTTTGTCATAGCAGACAACAGATTTACATACTAACTGTTTTTGGTAGCAGAAGCTCTTCTAGAACTGCTCTTCACTTATTATTATGACTTATTAGAGAGCTAACAGAGTGTTTTTGTGTACAAGTTGGAACAAGTTGTGCAGGCAAATTGGGAGACTCTCGTGAGACATCGCTCGATGGCTGGTGTTCAGTTCTGTGTTGTGAGGTTGGAACTGCTGAGAGCACGGACATGCTTCACAAAGGAGCTGGCATCTTTCTCTCTTCCTGTCTTCCTCTCTCACTGTTCCTTTACCAGCCATACTGAACTCATACATCCGCCCTTTTACACACTCACACACTTGACAGAAATGAGAGAAACTGCAGAGAACAGCTCTGAAAAGTAGAACTACCCCAATAAAATCAGTTAGTCACTAAATTGGTTGTTAGCATTGTGGTGCGTTACCTTTTGTTTGGAATGATCTGTCAATACTCTAAAATGATCACAGCTCTGCTGTCACAGTAGCATCAATACTGACAACAACCAATTGATCAGTGGGAGGAAAAACAATCAGTGCTGGTTGACTACAGCTCTAATAGTAGCAGTGTAAATGTAGTGGATTAAAGACAAAGGGACCAAGTCTTTAAATGTGCAGAACTGTGTCCGAGCACTCAACACATTAGTTATATCTGAGTGTTCCTGCACTGTTTCACTTTTGCCCAAATGTTTTCTGTTTTCATTCATTCGTGATGCCTGTTCAAACCCTCTCAGGGAGTGACATCTGATTTTTCTTCTTTTTCTTTTGTGTTCCTATTTGCAAGTGTTTTATGCCCCCGTGCACGTCATTGGGTTCGATACAACAATAAGAGCATATCTGACTTCTGTGTGCAGGTTTCTGGGGGTCCCTCCAGGAAGAGGAAGCTGCCCTCTGACCGGGCCGCTGCCCTTTGACCTCATCTACACAGACTATCACGGCCTGCAGCAGATGAAGCAGCACATGGGTCTGTCACTGAGGAAGCACAAGTCAGTCCTTTTCTCTCTCACGCTTGTCAAAAACCATCATTCCTCTGTTTGTTGATGAAATACTGTTAGGGAGGATTTAATTTGGTCTGTTTACACACTGATCGGTGAACCATGTGCAGACCTCGGTCACGGTGGTGGAGGAAGTATTCAAGCTCTTTACTTAAGTAAAAGTAACAATATTAGTGTGTAAAAATACTCGGTTAAAAGTAAAAGACCTGCATTCACAATGTTACTTAAGTAAAAGTACGAAATTATTAAAATACCAAAAGTAAAAGTACTTGTTATCCAGAATAGCACAAAATAAATCTATATATCTTAAATGATCAGAATATAATTGACAAAGTATTGTGTAAATCACAGTTAATGCTGCAGCTGACAAAGGGGGGGCCTCGTTTAACTACCTTATATGTTTATTATAAGTACGGTTGGGTATTTTGTGAATTTCACACCAGGGGATCAATAAAAGCAGATCATTTTATTAGATTTTGTATAGTTAATTTGATTCTGAAAAGTCAAATAAATGTAGTGGAGTAAAGTGTAGCGAAGAAGATAAAAATATTTAAATACAGATACCTCAAAATGGTACTTAAGTACTGTACTTCAGTACTTAATTACTGTCCACCACTGCTCAATCGATTATATGCATCACATAGAGAAGGTTTTTTTAAGCTATTTGCTTAAAATGAATGTGCACACGTGCAGAGTTATGTGCACTATAATGAAATGCAGCTCATTTATTTGGAAATGCTCAAACCGACATATTCCACCACTCTGAGTGGATGCCGGCTCTGTTCTCTGGCAGTAAATACTGCTGGTAAAGTTTTTGTTCTTTTGTTCCAGCTGGGCAGCACCGGAGCTGTGTGCAAGCAAATCCTCTTTCTTTATCCAAACAAAGGAAAACTATGCAAACAGATTTTAATGCAAATTACTGTACCAACTCAGGGAGGAAAATATATTTCTTAACAGTAAAAGCATAAAAGAAAACAAATCTTCCAGTTGTGGCAGTGTGAAAATAATGATGATCGTTCAGGGTGTGAAACAGTTTTTAGATTAAGTTGCACTGCAGTTTGATTTCACCCTGTGTTTTACTGTGAATGTCTGAGAGAGAAGGGTACCATGGTCATTAAATAACCCAGCAGCAGATGCACATGTTTGAATCCTCTAAAACATGGCCCTGGCAGGGCAGGGGCAACAGCCTCCGCTGAGTCCCATTAGCATCAGTCCAAGGTCAGCAGATCGACCAACACTCCTCAGCTGTCAAATAATGACAGAGCAATACTTTAATTTCCTCCTCAGCCCCGACACTGATGAGAGATACAGGGCGCTGATAAATCTTCAAAGACTAGATTTGATCAGTTCATTTATTTTTACTTTCCAGCATGAATATTGACAGCAAGGAAAGTGCTGATCCAAGAAGACATCAGCACACCATACTTTAAGATGTTTTAGTATTGATGCAGTCGGAGCATCGTAATCTGTTTTCTGTTGAAATGTTGCCGTAACATTATCAGAGAGAATATTAAGCGTGTTGCAGTCAGTCCAAAGAGATCTAACACAGTTTAGCAGAGTTTCCCTTAAAATGTGATTGATCCACATGTTTGACTCAGATCCAGCTCTGACCAGTCTGGGTGGTGCTGTGCGCTGTGCTGGTTGTGAAACAGGGCTGTGATTTAAGCCACAGATGTCTCACCTTGATGTGCCTGCAAGTTCTGCTGATTGGGGGGGTTCTGTTAGGGGACAAGGATTTCCATCATCGCCAACAGCTTTACAAACCAGTACCCTGACAGGAAGACACTGTAGTGCTGAGATGAGGCCTCGTAACTTTTACGTGGCTGTTATTCATGTTGGTTTACTCTGACATGAAGGACATGATGTGATTGTCTCATTTTCTAAGCCTATTATCCAGACGTAATCCATCAATGCCAGTATGCGGTCTCCAGATGAAATTCATCTGGCTGTTAACTTTTCTGTTGTTTGTCGCACCATTCGAGGAAACTTTATTTGAAGGCAAGAGACAAACTTCTTCTAATTTTAGCTTGTGTTTTTTTTATTTTGTCTCAGGTGTCACATCCGAGTGATAGACACCTTCGGCACTGAGCCCGCTTACAACCACGAGGAGTACGCCACTCTGCACGGCTATAGGACCAACTGGGGCTATTGGAACCTCCACAGCCAGCAGTACATGACCATGTTCCGTACGTGGACGTTGATTATTTTTTTCCTTGTTCTCTCTCTGATGCTGTACATCTGTTTATGGACGAAGGTTGGATTAAACATCTGCATAAATTCTTAGTCAAAATTATGAAGTGTTTTGTTGTGAGGTGTGTGTGTATGGTCGTGCTTATGCAGCTGAGAGTGTGAGCAGATTGTGTGAGCTTAGAACGTCCTCAGGCCAAGGCTTCAGGGCACAGACACGCCAGAGAACTTGTTCAGAACAGCTGTGTCTGCACAGATGCGACAAGTCGTCTGCTGTGGCAAAGCACCACCAGCCATACACGCAACAGCACATGCACAGAGATGGACACAAGTGCACACAGATGCACAAACTGACGGCAGATGAGATTTCATCTGTTTGTAGTACCCTCCAATTAATTCAGCGACAGTGGGCAGCCCCCACTGTTTCCAAAACACTTACTGTGAGCACAAAGCACAGTGCTGTCAGCTTTCATCTCAGGTTGGGATGAAAACAACATTTCTTTCTGCTTTGTGAGTGCTACCGTTCGTAGTGTTTTGTGTCCTGAAATCTGCGGCACATTAACGCTGCAAGCTGTGATTCTGTGTTTGTTGAAACTACAGTAAAGATGATGGAACAGAGTCACTTCTGTAAAGCTGTTTCATCTTACTGTTGATGTGCAGTTAAAATTTAACCGCTCAGTTGATGTGGAGGCAAATGCACCGAACAGTTTATTGAACTGATGAACTGGCAGAATAACCCCATCAAACTTCCTCAACCCCAGTAAATGCACATCACTCTGCCATACAAATGGATGGAATAATAAGTGGTTTAAAAAAAACTTTTCAGCTCTACAGAATTCCCACAGCGCTTCTTTTTTTCTGTGTTCTCTGTGTGCACAGCGGACTGGAACTCACAGCAGATCCTTTAGTTGAATCAAAATTTTGAGACATGAAACTGTAACTTGTAACATTGTTTTGCCAATCGCTGTGTTTGTCTTTGGTAGCCCACACCCCAGACAACTCTTTTATGGGTTTTGTGGCAGAGGAACTGAATGAGACTGAGAGACTGAACATTCGGCGAAACAAGGTTAACAATATGGCTGTCGTGTACGGCAAAGAGGCCAGCATGTGGAAGGTCAGTATCCCTCAAGAACCCCTGTAAAACCTTCAGTAAACTGAATATATTTTTTGTGGCATGTTTCTGATCTGTGAGAGGAGGAAATGACTTGACCCTGAGTGGGTTCATAACACGTTGGTGCTAGGTTGTCTGAGGAAGCTGCAGCTGTTTATGTAATGTATATAGTTGCTGTGAAAGCAAAGCAAGGTTGTGAGAACTTTTGAATATCGCTTAACTGTGAAACACCCACTACATGTTCCATTTCCTGCAAACAGCTTTGTCCTCCAGGAATCTGGCCTGAAGTGTGATGGTGGAGGAACAGTTGTTTTTGTTTAGTATAGATTTTCCCTCCAAGCTACTGGCAAGGTTTCTCGTTCTTACTGTAACTTTGAAGTATGCTGCAGCCTCCCCCAAGGTTTGCTTCGCTCGAATCCGACTGCAGCTTTGTTTCTACTCTGCCATAGCGTTCCCTGTTTCTCACAGCAACTTGAGCTGCAGTGTAACATTTGTTAGACAGAAAGATTGCCATGTAAAAGCCAGGAGTGTCAGGGTCTCTCCAGACAATGAATTACTCCCTCGTCAAGAGCAGCCTTACCTTTGAGATTCACATGTGAGACTTTGGGCTTGGAAAGGTCTTGTGAGAGGAAAAGGACTAACTACTTTCATATTCTCTGTATTCCTCTACATCTGCCTCTCACTACTCACTTCCCTCCTCTTCATACTTCTGCTCTTATCCTGTACTGTTCTGTATTCAACATCCCATGATGCATCATTGATGGGTCCATGCACAGCTTCAAGTAAGTACACCTGCTTTTCACTGGCATTACCGGTTCCCCAAAGGCCAAAACCTTTTCCTAATCTTTTAGATGTCTAAAATGTATGTTATCTGAGCATGAATTTAAATATGAGCCTAACTTTTGAATGTCAGTTTAGAAAATAGTTATTTGAAAATATATACTGTAGTTACAAACTTGTTTCCAATGATTTCACATGTGAGCTGACATCTAGATCTAGATCTGTTACCAAAATATACCCCTGTGTGATGTAGTGGAACATCCTGTGAAATTCAAATAGGTTCACAAGGCTGTTTGATTTAAAAAAAGATAAGCATAAACTTTATTGCCAATTATTTCAGGAACACAAGGAATTTGATTCCAGCTCAATGCCCCCAGTGTGCACAACATAACAAAATAAATACACAAGATATACAAGTTAAAAGAGCAGCATAGACTATCTGTTCATCATTGTAATAGCTAGTGGAAGAAACTGTCTCTGTGCCTGGTTGTCTTGGTGCACAGTGACCTGTAACGCCGTCCAGAGGGGAGGAGTTCAAAGAGTTTGTATCCAGGGTGTGAGTGGTCTGCAGAAATCCTCTCTGCCCTCCTTTTGACCTGTGAGGTATAAAGGTCCTCCATGGAGTGTACCTTGAAGACATAATATTAATAAACAATTAGATTAGATTCAACTTTATTGGCATTGCCAATGTACAAGTACAAGTTTAGCATCTAACCAGAAGTGCAGTAACAGCAGTGCAGAGTGCGCAGTATCTACAGTCTGTGCAATCAGAACTAATTTACCAATGGATATGTACAACTGATATTTTCAGTAAGATGTGTAGGGTAATGTACAGTAAACAGCAGACTATGGATTTAAATCACAAGTTATGGATAAGGTACATTAAGCTTATAGAACACTAGTGCAATGGGATGAAATGGAATGGAATGTGATGAAATAGTGCAAAGATAAATATACAGTATCTGCATATGTACAGTACAGTGTGAAAATGAATAAGTTACAGGTCACAGAAGTGTATTGCATTAGTCCCAGGAAGAGAGATGAGAAGGGGTGAGGTGTGTGTAGTGGTATAGAGGAAGGCAGTGGGGGGGTCAATGGGGGACAGAGTTCAGTAAGGAGACAGCTGTGGGGAAGAAGATGCTCCCGAGTCTGCTGGTTTTGGTCCGGAGGCTCCTGAAGTGCCTCCCAGAGGGCAGGAGGTCAAACATTGATACCTTGAAGACATAGTATTAATAAATAATTCACAACATCCCCCCAGAAACATTTCCTGAGATAAACCAGCTCAGCTTTATATCAGTAAAATGATTCACGCCACGAGCCTCCATGGGGCAAACAGGAAATTTACACTGATGAAGTCTTTTGTAATTTCACAGGTGCCGAATAGTTGTGTTACCAAAATGATGATGTTAGCGCTAACAAGAGCAGACTCAGCCCATTAAATCAACATTTAACTAGTTAATATACAGCCGGTGCTGCAGGAGAACTGATTAACACTGTGAGTTAAATATGTAACCTGGGTAAAATATTATGCATCATAGTTAAACTTCCTCAGAAAATGTATTTGCTTTGGAATGATAATTACTGTAAATATGTTGATTTCATATGATGAATAGGGTTAAAAGAGTTATAGTGATTTATTTCATTTTATTTTGAAGGTTCAAAGTGTTGTGTTGTGTGTAAAATATTGCTGTTGGTCACCTATTGGTAGAGGGAGTGACACCCAGTAACATTTTAAAAAGACAACAAGAACCTGCTGTTTGTGCTGTGAATGATACAAAAGATCAATGTTAATGTGCTCATTTAATAAAAACAGACTAGCTTCGAACTATATCGTCGTGGCAAACACTGATTCAAAGATGGCCTCTGTTTGTTTGGATTAGTGTTGTCAGCTATTATAAGATGTGAGTTGTCAAAGTAACATAAGACCAGTGCTATTAAGATGGCAAAGAATCTGACCAAACCTCAGGTCAAAACATCATTAAACTAAAAAAATACTAATACAAAAGAAGATGAGCAGTGTTTACAAATAAATTGCCTCTAAATGTCTTAAGTCATTTTCTCCTGTATGTGTCAAAAGGGCAAGGAAGATTTCCTGGCCATTCTGCATCGCTACATGGAGATCCATGGGACGGTGTACTATGAGACACAGCGCCCCCCAGAGGTGCCTGCCTTTGTCAAAAACCACGGTCTGCTACCCCAGCAGGAGCTGCAACAGCTTCTAAGAAAGGCCAAGGTGAGAGTATTAGCGAGGCTTTCACAAGCTTAGCAAATGCTCAGGTGTTTGCAGACACACTTTCTGGTTTATATTCAAATGATTTGGAGAAGTTCTGATGTTCACCAGGATATGAGCAACTCAGTGTGTAGACTCATGATCCGATCTCATTCTCATATTCCTGTCAAGCTTTTCATTGGATTTGGCTTTCCGTACGAAGGTCCCGCCCCTCTGGAGGCCATAGCCAATGGCTGCATTTTTCTACAACCCAAGTTTAATCCACCTCGCAGCTCCCTCAATCATGAATTCTTCAGAGGGAAGCCCACCTCCAGGGAGGTATACACACTTCATCGTTTCTGTGAAAATGAGCAGCACTTTAAATAGTGTAATGTGATGGATAACAACACTGAGTCATTTAATTCCATCAGTCAGTCCACATGTAAACACATTCACAGCAATCAGCCTATTCATTTATAAACAGTACAAATGAAATGCATTGAATACATAACACTATCTCATCTTGACTTGATTTGCTGTTAGGGCTTTTATTTTGATTGTTAATGTATCCCCCTTCCTCAGGTGTCCTCTCAGCATCCCTATGCGGAGCAGTACATCGGCAGGCCGCACGTCATCACCATCGACTTCAATAACTCTGAAGAGTTTGAGGCAACCATCAGAGAGATCATGGAGATCAATGTGTGTTCACTTTTTGCTGTTCCAAATTCAGTTCTTTTGATTCAACAAAATAATAGTCTTCTATTATTGTAGTCTAGCACAGTACACTCTACAGTGCTGCATAATAGAGTCGGTGAGAACATAATATCCTCTCACACACTTCACATCCTGGTTTGTCCTACTTTTGAAGCCCTCGGCCTTTAATAGAGCTTTCCATCATGGTATCCGATATTGCAGCAAACTGCTTAGCTGGCTCCCTCCCTGCTCTACACACGACTAATTGCATGAGGTATCAAATGGCTCAGTAGGTAAACTGCGCCCACACTTGGGTTTACATGGCAGCTTTCCAGAGGCCAGCCCCACAAGCAAGCACTGTCCACAGCAGATCATTTTAATCAATCACGCTGTGCTCTGTTTGTTACCAAAACAACACAGAGCCACTGCTGAGCCTATCAAAGTGCTAAAATGCATGTGTGCCTTCTGCTTGCCAGGTGTGTTAAATAGACCGTGTGTTGCCTGCTGACAGTGGCAAAATGGAGTACGAGTGGTGCCACTGGTAAAGGCTTCAAATTTAGATTCCTGGGGAACTAAATACAGTCCCAGTCACACTGTGCTGACTGCACAGTTTCAGGTTACACTTTGGTTTTTGTCTGCATCAAACAAACAAGATAGCACATGTTAGTGAGTTTTTGAGGTGCTAGCAGGCAGAGTTTGATGCCATTAGACAGAACGAGGGTAGCTGCTTCCTCCTCCTTCCAATCTTTGTGCTAAGCTAAGCCAACCAGCTGCAGGTAGAAGCTTCATACAGTCTGTAGAAATCAAATCAAATGAAAACTGATAGTTTTATCTGTCCACGAGCTCAAATGCTGCCTCACTGCTGTCTGAAACAGTCATCAGATTTTAATAGCACCATTGCAACAGTGGTTGATAAAAAAGCACTAAAACATACTGTAAGGGCACTTTAGGAAATGAGCAGTGCACATAGGCACCTGTGAAACACTCAGATATATAGTCTGGTATCAAGTGACTTCTCATTAGTACATCCATGATCTTTCAGGGGGAAAGAAATCACTCCAGTGGTCCTTCTGGTTATAGTGAAAGGCCGTATCCTGAGATTTACTTTCTCTCACACTCAACTGAAATGTTTACACTCATGCATTTCCATCAACGTGCATACCACTAAAAATATTTTGGTCTCACAAATATGCAGTATCCATATGCATGATTTCAAATCCCTGTCGATTGTGATTGTGTGTCTGGTTCACATATAACTGTAAAAATGTTTCACAGGTGAATGTGTGAGTATTTCATATGTATGTGCACAAATTATTTGTGTGAGTGTTTTACATACTGTACAACTGTAGGAATGTTTCACAGGATCCTGTTTTTCTAGATATTCTGCAGGGGATTCTGTGATGTATGAGTTTCATTTGCATATGTGTTTCATATCTGTGTGTGTATGTGCAAGTATTGTATTTCAAAAGGAGTGCATGTGCTGAACTGCTTTTTTATTTCCTAAATGGCCCCAAACTAAAATGTACATGACTGTCCCCAGCTTATTTGCCAGCTGGGCTGTGTGCCTTTTTCTGAACGTGGTTGCTCCCAGGGTAACTCGCCTAATGAACGTTGATGAAGTTCCATTCTGTCTTCAATGACGGCATGAAATAATGAATGTTGTTCACATATTTCTGTGGCCAAGCCATGCACAGTTATTTTCAAAATGTTTTCCTCTGCTGAATCCAAATCACCCTCTATGAGGATTTTTTTTTCTCTCTCCCTTGCTCTCAGATTCGATTATATAAAGATGGCCAAAAGGCAAACCGCATTGTGGCATAGATGATGAAGTGCCAGATACATTTCATTAAGCTCCGATGAAATAAAGTAATAAGGGTGCTAAAATGAACACAACTCCAAAAGGAACCATTTATCAGTTGAAAAGGCTGAATGCTTCAGTGGCCTGAAAGTAAACAATGAAATCATACGTCACAGGATTCTGCAGAATGTGTCCTATCTGATGTACACTCACTGGCCACTTTATTAGGTACACCTGTATAATTGTATGCAATTCAGTGCAATGCTTCCGCCTTAACGTGTGTTTATGAAGCACAGCTTTAAAAAATGCCATAATATCAACCAGCATGTTTCTACACCAACAGGCAAAGTGTTTTGTCACTGCTTTGTTCTCACGTTACTCACTAGGGTGTTAGCCTACAACACTGAAACGATCGATTTTGTGAATGTTAATCAAGTCTGCCATCAAAAGGCAGACGGTGATTGACAGGCTGTAACAGCAGCACTGATAACTGCACCCAGAGCAGCACCGTCCTCTTGGTGCTGACTGACCTGTGGTCTGCCGTCAGTTTAATTCATTGTTTGACGTATTGATATAGTCATCACTAAAAATAATAAAATCAATTTTCAGATCTGTCACCTGTGATGTATTAGGTCATTGATTTTAATGTGAGACTTGTGGCATGATATAAGCCTTTGACAATTACGCTAATGAATGTGTCAGCTTTGATTAACTATCAGATGCTCAGTTCCTGTAATTACAATGGCTTCGTTCTGTGGACACACACACACACACAGTCTCTTCCCCACTGTTTCTTCACTTGTATGCACATCTGTGTTTGCAGGTGGAGCCATTTCTGCCTTATGAGTACACCTGTGAGGGGATGCTTGAAAGAGTTCATGCCTACATTCAGAACCAGGTGGGTCTCTAAATCAATTCAGATTGGTGGGCATGCTGGTTAAGGTTGTGATGGTATAATAGAAATATTTGTTGGTGCGTATGTTGCCTCTCAGCAGGTTAGCTTTGGGACACAGTGTGAATAGCTCAATGTGTGTGAAATGCATGCTCAAAGCACAGCAGCAATTGTTCCACTACTTGTGTCTGGATCAACTGCTGTGCCGGTTTTCAGAGGAATCGTTTGTTATATTGAGAGTCAAATGAGAACTTAATTTTTTTTATTTTGTGTAGTTTATTTTACTTTCTATTTCTAAAAATAATTTCATTGTTGTTTAAATTGTCTGCTATTTTTATTTTGTAAAGCTCTAAAAAGACTGATGCCGCTCTGCGTGGGCTAAATATGAATCTCCAGCTAACCTTAAAGCTAGCTATGCTATAGCTAAAAGTTTCATTGTCCTGTCTTAATCAAATCTGCATTTAGGCAAGTGTATAAGGAAAAACTCAGAAACAATGTTTAAACATCTGGAGGTTTTACTAACTAGAGTAACAGACCTTAGATCCTGGGGTTGCAGGTTCGAATCCAGCTTGGTGCATAATGATAAGATCGATACCAGGGATGTTTATTAAACTTACAGTTGCAAATGCAGTTCCACTTGTGAGATAAACATTTGTAGGACATTATAGCTTGATAATATATGGTATAATTAATTACTTATTCAAGTCTCAATGAACAGTTGAAATATACTTTAGCTTCTGCATTCCTTAGCCAGTTCTTTCTCCCAGCAGCAGTGGCGGCAGTAGCTGGCAGCCATCACACCTGATTTTTCTTCAGGAAATGTACATTCTAGTTGAATTTATTTCTCATTTTCACAGTTTTATGGTTGATAAAGTGACTATTTCTCAGTAATTTAGTTACTGCGACAGGATAGAAAACAGTCCAGTGCATAAGCCCCAATCTGCGTTTTTGTACGACTTAAACAAGATATAATGTGTTAATCTATTGCTTAAACCCTTGTCAGTTTTTGTGTTGACAGGAGAAAGGGCGTTAAATCGCTCCTTTACGAAGCCTGAAGAAATGATTTGGTGAAGTTTGCTGCTGCATGTTGCATTTCTGCTCCTGAGCCAATTCATTTTATTTTCTCAAGTGTTCCAGAAGCATTTTTAGTCATTTATCATGTGTCCATCTCCTGGAACAGGTACACACAATCCAAACATACAACTCAGAGACATCAAGTAAAAGATCAGACAACTCACCTTTATTCAAACGGTAATGCAGGCAAAGCAGGTAAGGGGGAAATGGTGGGTGGTGATTGAAAGCCAGCAGTTTGGCCAGCAGTTCCTGGTTCCCACTTGTCACTATCTCTGATATGGATGAAATTATAATCATGTCTTTAGTGCGACTTAGTAAAGATGGTGGTACACCCTTGTAAAAGCAGAAGAAATGAGTGGAAGGTGGTTCCTGCTCTGGGCAGTGATGTCGTTCAGGAAGTTGATGCAAGGGTGGAGAGACGTGTCATTTTCCCTAAAGAGGAAACCATTCCTGGCAGAGGGGAGGATGCCAGCTGCCAGAGAGATTCAGGGGCGGGCAGGGAGCACAGACAACCCTGGGTGGAGTGGTCACCGAGAGGTTGTCATACATTAGAACGGTGACTAACTTTTTTCAATCTGTTCTAGAGAACAGTGATAACAGAAAAATATAATGCTCATACATAAAAATGACCTCCTTATGCAACCTTTTACATATTGTGCCTTCTCCTGTAATCCGGGGTGTGTACTTGTACAGAGGTCCTAGTTCCAAAAACAACAGAAAGCAAACAAAAAAATCCCTTAAACAACAACAAGAACAAACCCAAAGCCACATCAGATTGCTGCCATCTTGTCGTGCTGTCACGGTTGGTATAGTATCTAGCAGGTTAAGGAATTGTGTTAGCCTCTGCTCTGCTCTGACACAATCTCACCCCCGCTGTCAGAAACGCACACACACCCTCAACGTGCTGTGACTGACTGAGCCTGTGACTGGCCGCCTGGCGCCTACAAGGTCAGACTCCCAATCAGACTCTCCTCCCTCTCTGTTCTTTCACTTTTTAACCTTCTCTTTCCACATTTCATAATTTTCCAGTTTTATTGAAAGTCACTCACATTTCTCAGCTTCGTTTTTCTGCTTGTCCGAATGTTGTTTGTTTTACATTATCGCAATGACTGTGGAGAAAAGATTAAAGCATAACTGACACTGAAGTTGCATTTAATTTGTTAGCGTTGCAGGTGGAGTTTGTTTCTTCATTTCCAGTCAGTCTGTCTGTTTCAAACATGCACAGTTAGAAATAGTTTGCTTTGTTGCTAACCCCAGGGAGTTGTGATGTTACTTTTTTTTTATTACAGGGGGGGGGGGTTTCATGCACTGGCCTGCACATTCCTCTCTAATTAAACACTTCATGAATATGTAACATGGTTAAACAGAATTCTTTCCAACCTGTGTGAATCCATTATCTGCATTAGTTGACCTGTTGACCATTAAGTCTACAAACATACTGTAAGGTTAATTTTCAAATGGCCTTAATTGTCTCCAGGTGTTTGGTTAATCTCTACCTGTAAGATTAGATTTAAGACTTTACTTTTTTGATAAAGCTTATAGTTAGGGCTGGGTCAGGTGACTCTGAGCCTTCCCTTAGTTATGCTGCTATAGGCCTAGGCTGCTGGGGGGCCCCATGATGCTCTGAG
>NW_018127915.1:1498378-1502169 GCF_001952655.1 Monopterus albus
TAAAAAAAAAAAAAAAGAGAAAATTACAAATTGCGGCGGTTCCACACACACACACACACACACACACACACCTTGCTCCTTTCCACAACTCATTTTCTTGATCTGTTTCTTGAGCGATGTGTGTGCATGTGTGTATTTCACAGATGTTGTCTGTGTTTAGGAGTGGAAATGCAGCGGAGATGGAGAGATTTGAAGTCTAGTTATTGCCTGCGGGCACTAGGAGCCTGTTTAATAAGCGGGTCTGGAGGCCAGAGGGACATGTCAGTGAAATATTATTACCTGGGTCTTATGAATAGCCTCAGCTATGGGAGGAATCTAATCAGGGCTCTCACCAGAGCCTCATTCTGGCTCCAAACCTTATCTGTTATTAAGTGGAACAACTGCATTCTTATAAATTTTTGAAAGATTGATGAGGACTTGTCAGTTCTAATAAACACCTAAATATTGTAACGGTTCTTTTATTATTTCCTGTATCCAGAAGATGGATGTGTTGCAAAGCAGAGTGTAAAATTATTCACTGTTCTGTAGTGTTAGTGTCTATTCCGGTAAACGGGTCAAAGTGTTTGTAATACAACACAGAAAATATTACTGACCTGGGTCATTTTCTCATTGCCCCTACAGGACTTTTGTTCTCCTGAAGCTCCCTTTCCTCCAGTAAACTCATCTCAGACTTGGCTGGGCGGCTCACGGAGCCCTCTCATCCCCCTGCCCAACTCCACCATCCTAGCCTGGGCCTCCAACACCAGCTACTACACGCCTTGGCCTCCTCTCAGTGCGCTGCGACTTTTGGCTTCGCTGCAAGGCCAGTCTTGCGTGAAGGCATGTCAGAGTGCAGGATTAATCTGCGAACCTGCTTTGTACCGTTTCATCAACATTAAGGAGGCCTTCAGCGCGTAAGACGTTTCTTCATTTGTCAAATGACTGTGCATGTTAAATTGACCCAACACATTTATTGTTATATCATTTGCTCCTATTGACACATGGCTGTTGAAAAATAGCTCTTCATTATAACAAAATATACATTTAACAGGTATTTCTTAATGTAACTGGATTTTAAGGAATGACTTTGGATTAGAGTAAACAGGACCACATATATATTAAACAGTGTTTTTAGACTAAATTAAACTTTGTAAATTCATGCTAATGTTGTTTATCATAACATTGTGCCATCTTTACTGCTGTGAAGATGCTGTAGATTTGTGCTGAAATATCAGTTTTGTACCAGTGTATATATAGGGCACACTGCCCCTCTCTATTAAATGAAGCAACCTAAACTGTGCATCTAACCAAGTGCACTGTCCACACTATTGATTATTTAATGAAATGTAATGTCTTTCCAGGACCATCTTAAGATTGTGATGATGCATCTTGAGCAGTTCATCCTGCAAACAGTAAATTTAACTAACTAAGTTTCCCTCATCATAGTGTCACACCTCATTCCTACATTCAAATCAGGTAGCGGTGCAGAAGGCGACACTGGCTCAGCCTCTGCTGCTCTCCTTTACAACCTTAATAATAGTATTCAATTTATTAGTGGAATAGTCATTGATATCCTCTGGCATTACTGCTATCAGTATTATTAAAACGTATTACTGGGTGAGTAACATTTAATACCCTTTCTAGATCATAAATAAAGAAATAAACAGAACTGTGTCTCCCGTCCTATCTTTGTTTCCAGGCTAAACTTCCAGTGTGAGGGACTGGAGTCGGAGATGAACCACCTTTTCCCAGCCTTCTTAGTAGAACATGCCGAGTGTGGCCTGCAGCAGGACCCGCTGCTGTTCAGCTGCGCTGGCTCTAGCAGCAAATTCCAGCGCCTTTGCCCCTGCAGGGACTATCGTATCGGCCAGGTGGCGCTCTGCAGGGACTGCCTATGACCAGAGGAGGACATGGTAGACTGAGACTTTTCTAATACTTGGAGACACTCTTTGACCAGGTCAGTCTATGGTAAAATGCTGTAATGAACAAAGTGGGTACATCCCAAGTCTCATATATAAGCACTAACATTTCTCAATTGCGACTTTTCTTTGTGTCTTAGTCCCGCGCATGAAAAATGGGAGGCTGAAAAAAGGTAATGAAATGTGAGGAGTCAGGAATTGTGGATGAACAGCTCAGCCTCCTCAATCCTCACTTGACCTGGCAGTTGTTCCGGTCAAGCGAAGACCAAGGAGTGATCATAAGAGACTTGGGATGCACCCGGTGACTCCCCTGTTTTACCTCTGATCTAGGACTGGCTGCAGTGTTAATAACCTCTCAGGGAACTGCATGATACTTTGAATCTGGAGAGTTTAAAACCTCAGTTTAAAGCTTTACATGGGTGCACACTCTCTACAGAAGTCATGGTGACGTGTCATTTGATGGTTAAGTTAGATTAGTAAAGAAACCACAAACAATCAAAAGAAAAGCTTTGATTTAAAAAAAGAAATTGCAAATGCTTGAATTTCACAAGTGTTTCTACTCAGTGTTGTGTGAATACATACAGTCATAGTGGAGTATGGATATTTGTACTAGAGCCACCCAAAGCCATTTACACTGTGTTGACCTGTACTTTTTTACGTGTCCTGTATGAATAGATTTGTACATACATGTTGCTTAATAAAACACAGGGGGAAACATATGTTTCCATTATGCATAAAGTCACATGGTTGTTAATTATTATTATTGCATTTACCATCATAAATATATCATCAACCTTTCATGGTATTTCATACTGTAAAGCCAAGTGTGAGGAAATATCCTAATTACTTCTTTCAGTCCAGTTTATAGCAAACAGTGCTGGCTCTGGCTTTTGATACACGGTGACAGTAGTGTTTGGGTTGATGCATCTTTTTTTGCCACTTAACAAGGTATTTATCGTGAATAGTACAGTATTCTTCAGCACTGTATATACAGAAACACATTGCATGTTGCATTCTTTAGATAGAGATGTAGTTTAATAACAAACATCAGCTTCCTGTATAGAGATGAACTGCAGCGTGCACGCTGATGTCTGGTAAAAATCAAATCAAAGCTTTCTCAACTTATCAGAATACAATATAATGTTGGTATATGAAGCATCATGTTATTGTTGGCAGGCAGACAGGAAGGCTTTAAACGGCAGAATCACATTTTCTCAACTATTTATTAAAACTGTGCATGTTGCTTCCTAATGCATATTTAATCTACTGTTAGCGATGGTGGACAAAATCTACAGTCCTCATTTTATTCAAAAGCTTTTCCTAAACCTGAGCTTAATTCTAACATGAGACTTCTTATTCCAAGTTAAACGAGGAAGATGTCCTCCAACCTCAGTCTTTTCAGAATAAAATTCCTTCTTAAGTGATTGCTCAGTCTTTTCTTGCTGAGCTGCAGCAGATGAACAGAACCACAAAGAGAGACTTCTGTACTAAACATACTGCACCTGTCCAAGTTACAGTACCTACTGTACCTGATTTGTCTAACTCAGGCTGCTGAAGCCTCATATTAGCCTTTGCTGAGTAGAATGCATTTAAGCACAGAACAAAACTTTCTATTGTCATTCATTCTTTTCACAGACTTTACAACATGGACTCTAACAGCTATTATGTGACACGCTAAACATGCCAATGCTAATTAAACTCTACACTGAATATTTTTACTTGTTTGAGGCAAAAAAGATATGAGCTATTTCTTCTAAAAATATTTTATTACAGTTAATATAACATTAATAAACATAAACCTGTACATGCTATAACATTATAACATGTTACACTGCTAACTGGAGAGTTCCTGCCTCAAGTGGAGGAGTTCAAGTATCTTGGGGTCTTGTTCAC
>NW_018127915.1:1502622-1520077 GCF_001952655.1 Monopterus albus
GGCATTCCCCCGGAGGAGCTGGAGGAAGTGTCTGGAGAGAGGGAAGTCTGGGCATCTCTGCTTAGACTGCTGCTCCCGCAACCCGGTCCCGGATAAGCAGAGGAAAATGGATGGATGGATGGACACTGCTAACTACTGCTGCATACTGCTTACAAATGCTAAACTGGGGGATTTAAAGTGTTGACTGGCCAATTTATTCAAACAAAGAACATGAGACAAGATACTGTGTGCCAGTGTCAACAGTCAGGAGTGAATCCACTGGTTGATGTTGAACAATGTGCTTCATTTCACTCACAACTATCATGTTTTATATTCATATACCCACTCAAGGCATGGACTTTTTCTGATTGCACTTATTTTCTAAATTGCACCGAGACAGTGCCATTTATTTTGTGCAGCGTCTCTCCTCAGCTTTGGTCTCAACTTGAAAAATTGAAGATTCTTCAACAGAACTCATCACTCGTCACACTTTTGATAGATACACTGCAGACTGTGCATATTATTTATCTTAGATGGAGTGTTCTCCTTGGCACTGAGCTTTCAGAGGCCAATACATAGATACGCTGTATGGCTGAACTGGACCTTTCCAGGCAGATTTTCACTGCAGTCCACTTCCTTACCCCCCTGTGATTTTTGTTTGTGTGGGCTTCATGAGGGAAACTGTTAAACTAAGCTGAATGTTGAGAGCCATTTTAAATCATCTTTTACAGATGGACATTATAATATGCACAGAAATGCTCCAGCGTAACCTAAATCGTTACCGTGTGAGCTGCTGCTCCACTGAAGCTGAAATCTTTCACTAAGATAAGAGGATTTTAATGAGACCTCCTCAAAAGGCAGAGCTGGAATTTGTCGGTTTTCATTTAATGATGGTGCTACTGCCTCTCTGACTGATAGTAAGGACCATTTCACAATATACCCATTTCTCCTCTCCAGTTTATAATCTCTGAACTAATATTGAACTTCCTTATCATCGCCAGAAACCAGAGGGAACAGATTCTACTGTATGTGTGTAGGAGCAGTAGTCAGGAAGACTCTGAATCTTTTGTGACTTTCATGATGAGAAGTGTTTAACAAAAACGTCAAAGATTAAGTTAGAAAGAAGGAACTAATACAAACACCTCTTTTGTGTCCTGCACGTCTGCAGATCAGCGTGTGCCAGAAAGACTGGAATCTCGGGGCTCGGAGTGTTTGTGGTAAAGAGTAGTTTCAGATGGATGGAAAATCTTTACAGGACAAAAGATACGAAAAAGTTCACACAGTCATATGTAGCTATATGTCACATGCTTACCTTAAGAGAGACTGGATGTGTGCTCACCACAGCTCAGCCTGGAGACATAAAACTCCAGGCTGAGATGAGGAGAGTCCTTTGATTTACAGTTTATTATTCAGGGGATGGTACCAGCTACTACAGCTATACTTGTTTCATCTGTGCTCTTTGCTGTATGAGTGTAGGTAATGTTTTTACTCAAGTATTGTACTTCAGTATAATTTTAAGGTGTTTGTACTTTACTCGGGTATTTCGATTTTCTGCTACTTTATACTTTGACTTTATTACACTTCAGAGTAATATTCAAATATTCTACTTTACTCGAATACATTTAAAAAATTTGACGTAGTTATTTTTTAGAATCAGATTATAAGTACAAAATACAGTATAAACCTGATTGATCCTGCGTGGGAAATCCACAAGAGCAGTATTTAAGGATAATCACCTTTATTTGGCCAAGTATGTTACACACAAGGAATTTGTTTCTGGTACAAAACTGAGGCAGTCATCTGTAGCGCCACCTCATCCGATGGCTCTAACCATCGGGGGCAACGGGGGGGTTCAGTGTCTTGCTCAAGGACACTTCGACATGTGAACTACAGGCACCGTGATTTGAACCTCCAACCCTCTGGTTGGGAGACGACCACTCTACCCACTGAACCACATTCGTTAGATTCACTGCATATGATCATCAAAACAGCATACTTCATCTGTACAAGTCGCATCATTAAAGTGATGTACACAGTAACGTATTAATCATTTAATCTTAATCCAACTTTTACTTTTGGTACTTCACATATATTTTGATGCTGATTCTTTTGTGCTTAAGTAACATTTTAAATGCAGTATTTTTACATTGTGGTATTGCTATCTTTACTTAAGCACAGCAGCTGAATACTTCTACTACTGTGTTGGTCCGTTGGCCACGAGCCTAGAGCTCCACTAACCTGAGTGTCAGGTGTTAACACGCCAGTCTTTATGATGATGTCACAGGTGTCCATTGAGTAGCACCTTCACCTGTTTGAACCCTTAGTCCATTCTATACCAATACTGCAACTTTAACAAACAGTACCATACAAAAGGTACCTCCCTGTACCATATACAGTACCTCCCTTTGTTCCTGATTTACAGTAAAGTAAGTGGGCCTCACACCCAGCTCCTCATTATTGCCCCCTCCACTTTCTTTCTTTGTTCAACTTTTCTACTTCCTTTGTCTTTTTATTTTTGTCTTCTGCACTTCTTAGTGTATCCCTACAATTTAAATGTAAATACCTCTGACATCTATGAAAAGGGAGAGGAGGCTGAACTGTTTGCTCACCTTTAATGTGTGATGTATTTAAGTTTTTAAATATTGAAAACTTCTGCATGAGTCTTGACCAGCAACATCACTGCTGTATTATATTTGGTACTCCTCCCTCCTGATCAATTATCTTTTCTCCTCGCTTGTCTGTTCAGTATGGGTGACAGAGTGGAGACTTACTGCTTCTGCTCACGTTGCTACTCAGAGATAAATGCAGCAGACGTAACAAGTCTGTGACCCATTCTTTGCCTGCACATACAGTACTGTATGCAAACGCCTTTCTCCATAATAATAAGTGTCTGAAAAACTGACACTTTCATAGACTTTAATTAACAGAGTGTGTCTGTTATGACGAGAACTGCAGAGTGGCAGAAATAATAATCAGTCTGAGAAACCCTTTGTGGTGCATCGGGTTCGTGTAGTGTATTCAGGACAGATTTGACAAATTTATGTTGTAGCTGTATTTGTTAAAATGATAGATTTATAGCAGCTTATCAGTCAAGCCATGCAGCACTCGTATACAAATCTTTGATGGCTCAGAAATTATGTGGCTAAATTGACCATCTGTCTCTGCCATCTTATTCCTTTATTTTCACTCCTATCTCTTACTGCAGTATCCTCATTGGTTAAATCTGCACTAAAATCAGCTAGATGCAGTTGTATGGGAGCTTCTGTGCAAGACTTGTTCTTGCCTGGGAGCCCCAGCTTTGTTTTGCAGGTTAAGCAAACAAAATATAACCTGGTCATTTGTGTGCACTGCTAGGAAGATTTGGTCACCCTGTAGTCATCATGCTAACCAAGCTAAGCTAATAGCCTAAAGATGCAGTATCAGAGTGGCAATTTTCAGTCAAGACAGCGAATAAGTACATTTCCCAAAAAATTTTTTATTTTTCCTTTAAATTGTACCAGTAGCCAGACTTGACTAGGAAGCAGGCAACCGTGTCCCTTAGTATGAATATATTCTATGATGGTTCTAGTTTCTTCCTGTAGTCAGAAGAGAGTCCTGAGAAACTGTTTTGATCTGTTTTCAGGTTCATATTTGTTACATTTCCTGCCTCCTGCTGATGGAGTTATGTCCTCCAGGCAGTGCCTCATTGTGCAGACTATTCTGCCTTCTTACTGTAAATGGAGATATTTTTACTGTACATTAAACCTATCTCTATGCATTTGTTCAGTAATGCATGTCCCGCGTGGCAGTGTAGCGCACAAAAGGAAGACACAAAGCCACTGCATAGTCATTCTCAGTGGCTCACAGTGCCAGCTGACAGCTGCAGCTACAGACATCCAAGCTGCTTCTGTTACAGTCAGCTCACTGTCAACCTCTGCACAATTGCAAAGGCCATTCCTGTCTGAATCTATAGAGCTGAATGTGAAGCTCGCTGGGCATATAGGAACCAATTCTCCACAGTCTTCTGTAGAAGAGAAGTGGCAGGTTTTTACTGGAGAGAGGGGCTGTCTGTGGCATGGCTTTTAGCTGGATCTGAAAGGTGCTGACTGCCTACCTGCAGTCCTGGCAAATTAGGTAGGCTGAGAGAGTGATGGGAGAGGAATGAGAAAGAGAGATCCTCACCTCTTACAGACAGTCTGTCTGCCCCGATGACCCTGTTGTCTGAGAGGACTGTCAAGCTGTAATCGAAGTGATTGAGAAGGTGTGAGAAGAACTGGGCAAAGCGGAGAGAAGTGGGAAAAGACTGTCTGTCCTGCAGAGAAAAGAAACCAGAGGGAAAGAAGATGAGAAGACAAATGGTTGAAAAGCAAAAATAAGAATCAAAGCTACAGGATTAAAGGCCAGGGGGCTGAGTTTAGAAGAGAACGACTGAAGTGGGAGACAAAGATGACAGAAAGGGGAAAAGCAGCATGTGTAGTTTTTATTAAGGCTTCTCAGAATGACTTCAAAGTGATTTTCTACAAACACCATTGCAGGACTATACAGTAACAGACCAGAGCCTTCAAATGGGAATCACAAAAAAACATGTTCTGTTGGATCCCTGTTGTTTGAACCTTGATGTAAAAGTTTTCAAAGAGATCAAAGATATCGTTTTTTATCCAGCATGCTCCATGTTCTCATGAGTTATTTAGTTGTAAACTATGGACTGATGCCAGAGGTAAAAGGGCTGTAGAGGAGAGGACGATGGAGTCCGAGTGTGGCTATGGAGGTGTTGTATTGTTCTTAACAATCAACTGCAAAGAGAGACAGGGTTAAGATACTGCTGTATTAGCATTAAAAGTTGTCCCTGAAGCTAGAAAAATGATGGAATAGTTTATGAATGTGTGTACTTAAAGGGTGAGATGGGTAAAAATGCCCAAGCGCGAACAAATAAACACACACATGGCTGTTGAAAATGAAGAGACAGAAGAGAGCGGCAAGTTTTAATGTTCAGTACACTGATTTTTAATATTCAGTTTTTTGTAATACTGGCTCTTGAGGAGGCACAGAGAGGGTTAATGATCTTAGAGTGCCATTAAAAGTTGGATCACAGGCCAGAAAATTGTATTACACACCTGAAATCACAGAGGAAAAGGATCTTCTGAAGCCCTTGGCCCTGTAAATCCCCTTTATCCTTATCTCATGCCAGGATGAAATGAAAGATCAACACTGTCTCTGTACCTGCTAAAAATTTCAGTCCCCCACCTGTCTAACCCTCCATTCTCAGACAACACACTGAATGTGCAGTTTACTGCAGTAACAGCAAATTGACTGCCTAAAACAATGTGTCTTTGATTTCATGCTGTTTTTTTTTGTTTTTTTTTACCCGTGGATCTCCAGCTGACAAAAAAGTCAGCATCCTCACCAGCTGATTAACATAGAAAACATATTGTAAAGGAGAAACAGGTTGTTCATGTACTGCAGGCTTGAGCTACTCGATAACCTAAAGAAAATGTTGTTACAGCGGTGTGAGTTTTTACATAACCCTTGGAAAGTTTGGATGTTTGCTACATTCAGAGGTTAGATTTGTACTTTATACTCGGTACAATTATATAGTGTAGCTTGAGTGATACATATGTCTACATTACAGTGAAAGGTTTTAGCTCTCATTTGATCATCATAATGAATATAAATCTATACATGAGGTCTTTCCTACACAGCCCTGAAGCCTGTATCTGTGTTCATCTGAAGAAAGGTTTTATATCACAGATGACGTCCTTTAAGCGGCCAGTTGCCTTGTGCCAAATTTCACATTCTATGTGGTAAATCATTGAGATGTTTACTCCTGATTAAAGCTGTTCTTCCCTCCTGAAACTGTACCTCAGCTCACTGTTAGCACGCAAAAGGCGATGTTTGGTAAATGATTCAGCACTTGGCTAATCAATTCCCCTAACCTCCTGATTATTGCTGCAGTTTAATCCATGACTCAGTTAAGGGTTCTACAATGCTAAGTGTTAGGTTTGTTGCCCTGTGTCCTTGTTGGCCTGACCTCTGTATGAATGAAACAACAGCAGTACCAGAGATTGCTAATGGGAGCTTTTCTTCAAAGTTTCTCCAGACAGTTATTTTACTTTCTGTCAGTACCAATTATTTCTGTAAGAAAGAATTAATTTTCTTGCTGCTTGTCTTGGAGCAGCAGAAATGATCTGCATGGAATATCGGCTATTTTGAGAAATCCAATAGAAGTAGCTGCAGGAGTTACTTATTCCAGTCACTTAAGCCACATACACAAGCAAGTCGTTTCACGCAGGCTGACAATGTAATTACAGAGAATTGTTTCCTGAGCTGCTAGATCTTTGTAATGACCTGATAATTATTCTTCATGGAACACCGAGTGACACTAAAGTGAAGCCAGGGTGTGTGTATGAGTGTTAGTGTGTGTGATAACAAGCGGTGATAGCAGTGCTCAGTGCTTGGATGACATCTCAAGTGAACAAATAAAAGTGGCATGTTACTGTCACGTCTCCCCGTTATAATCTCCCACTTTGATCGGCCTTAATTGATCCCATTTTAGCTGGTTGAGGCTTCCCTGCGCTGACAGACACAGCTGTTGTCTGGCTTGTCAGAGCCTGCTAATTATGTCAACACTATCATGTGACACCAGGTTACCTCTGGCAACTGTGTATGGTCTCATAGAAAAACAAAACCTCTGAATTTCCACACAGATGAGCTGTGGTGTCTGTTTTCTTGTCTTTATAACGTCATCTGTGGGCAATGAGAACAGCTCCTACACACTCTGCTGTCTGTTCACACACAAGAATAAATGTTGATGCAGTATATATGTTGATGTCTTGTGCAATGTTCTGCATGGTGTTAGCTTTACTGGAAATGCCAGAGTATGAAGAGTGAATAAGACTGTAAGGGGAAGGCAGCGCTTTCCTGTTGCCACTCAGTGAATAAAACATCCTTCTGCCCAGAGGTGTGTGTCAGGAAGCTGAATAAAAACAAATTAAAATAAAGTGTGCAAGAAAACCTCATTTGAATTCATGGCAAGTTTAATGAAATAAATTCAAACTGAAATTCAACCATATACGGGAATGACAACCTAATATTCTTCAGTTACTGATCTCATCTTCTCTACAGATAAATAGTCATCCTAACACTTCATAATAAAAATCTGCAATTTACAACTCACGACCAGTAAATACTTACTGGCTCCTACTGGTACTTAAATGTAAAAGGGATCGTATTGTGAAGTGTCACCACAGTAATTCAAAGGAATAATCCCACATTTGGGAAATGGGCTTCTTTTGGAGGGTGAGATGAAAAGATAGATCTAGTCTTGGTTGTGATCTGGATCAAACTTTCAGATTGTCTTGTTCAGAACTGTGTAGTAGGATAACTTTGATACAAACAATCAGAGACAGAGAAGTGGATTCAGCCTGGATTTCAGGAACAAAATGCAATAAAACTTCACAATTGTTCAGTAATACTAGAATTCACAATTTGTACCATGCAATATATCCATTTATTTATATGTTGCACTTCATTTGTTTAATATCTACAGTGATAAAGTAAATAAAGTGGACATTAGGCCTCCTATTAAGCCAGTATCGTAGACCAAAGCTAGATCCGCCTCCTAAATGTTGAACTTTGAAGACCTCTGGGTGTTTTTTTTTTTTAATTATTGGACATTTAGCCCTGTTAGGACTTAAACACATGTTCTAAATCTAAATGTCAACAAATTTGTGAATAATATACAGTACATGTGTTTGTTTTGTTTTCATTTGTTGAGGGGTCTGACTGTTTAAAGGAAATTAAAAATGGGAGATCTTTCCATCTAACTCTCTACAAGAAGGCAAATATCAGTTTTTCCCATATTCAAAGAGCCATTTGGATGTTATTAAACCTACACATCTGTTGAAAACCTTAACCCACATTACCGTAAGTACTTGGTTCTGCTGCAGAGCACAGACACTACCCCTAGAAGGTCTATTATCATTAGATCTCAAGTCTTGAGAATACACTCTGTGGGAAGTGGGAAGTTTCCCATTTACCTTACCTTGAACCTAACCTTCACCCTGACCATTTGTTTTTTATGATGCTTCACCTGATTCCAACCTCAGCCTAACCCTATTCAGTTATCTCTGCATACTCCCAAATCTTGGGATCCAACATTTATTCTATGACTCAGTTTAGAGGCTGCCAACATTTGAAGAATGTTACGTGTAAGAGTAAACTAGGCTCTACGAGTTTAACTTTGACACATGAAAATGGATTAAAGAAAGAACAACTGTGTCTTTCTGGTGCTTTATTGTTACCACGAGGTTTCCAGAGCAGTGACTTCTAGACGTCCCTACAGCCGGAACAAATGTTTCAGTGCAATCAGAACCTGAATTCCACATGTAGCTGTAGATACAATCGCTTCAGAAAGGACTCACACCCCTTCACTCACTGCTGATTGTACTGCTTTGCATTTTTTTTTCCATTTTAAAATAAGTTTACAGTTTGGTAGAATGTGTAAAAAGTGAAGGGGTGGGAATATTGTAATGCCAACTGTAAATTCTGCTGGACTGGTACATTGGTGGCAAGGTGAAACTTGAATTACACCTAAGAAGAGTGTTCCATGTCGGTAAGAAGGTTGAAAAAGTTCTTATCACCATACAGTGCTTATAAAAAGTATTGACCCCCTTTGGAGGTTTTCACCTTTTTTTTTTGTAACATTTAATTATGGTTGATTTCATTTGTATTTTTACACTGATCAACAGAAAAAGGCTGTCATGTCAAAGTCAAAACAGATTTCTATCTAAATTCATTAAAAATGAAAGACAGAAAATAACTGAAGTGAGCGACACTGAAGAACACAGCCTTTCCTGTGGATGCAGTGACAGAGCCAAGACCAGAGGACTGATCGGAAATGATGACCTCATGAATGGCTTGTTCTTTCCACAGCTGCCTGGACTCTGTATGCTTCAACGTCTTGCTCATTTGAATATGAAAGGGCACTGGAATCGTACATCATGATGACTGGTTCTCAGGAAATTGTGGGAAGAGTCATTTGTCATGTTGTGCCTCAGAGCATAGAGCACTGTAATCTGTCTTGATATCAGAAGACCAACTCATTATAGATTTACTAATTAACAATTCTGAGATCATCATTAGACCTGAATCGGAACTGACTGCAGCTGCCAACTTTATAGATCCACAATCATTTCCACAGCCATAGTTGTCTGCACACATCTGTGACTGAAATCATCACCTGCACCCCACCTATTAGCATTGCTCTACTAGCCATGTGCCTACTGTAGCATACCGTTATGTGGACGAACTGAGTAGTTTCTAACTGTGATAGTTTTGGCATGCTCTGTAGTCACAGGTGTTGTAGGGCTGTATGCTTTCAGGGTTAATACACCTGTTAAGCATGAATGTAGCATCTGTTTTCAGGATAGTGTTTTATGTGTGGAATAGGCAGTCGACACGCTCAACCTTGCTTCAGCCGTCTCTGTTTCCTGTTTGTTGGTATTATTTTTATTATTATTTCTCTCAGATGCAATTATTTTATTCCCATTCATAACATGATTTGCTGTCTTATAGTGATTTTACATTGTTAATATTATGTTTTCTTGTTTCTTTGCACAGGTTTGCTCTTCGCAAATCTTGCCTTAGCATGGGAGGGTTTCATAAATCACACTTCTTCTTCCCTGTTTCAAATGTTATCCTTAGGCATGTACCAGAAGCAGGCACACTTTCTGGGATGCACTATACTAGCCTTTACATGTGCAGTGTAGTGTCACAGTTATTGGAAAGTGTGACCACGCTGATGTCGGGAGAGCAGGATGTCTGACATGGTGCTGGAATAAAGCTCAGGGTGACAAGCGGTGGCAGTCATGTCACTTTCTACATGACAAGTCGGCTACAAGCCCCGGCAAGATACCTTTGATTTCTGAAGAATGCCAAGATTAAAAATAACCCCTCTGTGATCTTAATTAAAACTAGATATTCTTTCTGCTGTGTATCTGTGTGAAGATTGTCTTCATGTGTAAAATATGAGTAGGTTTATTTATAGGCTGACATGAATCTACAGAAAGTCTAGTCTTAATTAGGACAAAGCTGCTGTATCTATTTTCATCAGCCAAGCCCCAAAACGCATCTCATGTTGATTTGTTTATCTTTGCTTGCTCTCTTTTCCTCACCAGCATGTTTTAAGGTCAGATTTATGAGTGTACTGAGCAAAAAGAGTGGTGCTAACACACAGGGTTAGCATGTGTGGGTGGAGGAGTCCAGGGGAGGAAATCATTTTACTGTTAAAAACACAAAGACCCTGCATGTACAGTATATTGCACCGGTTTCTTCCCACTCCTACAAAATACCTAGTCACATAAGAACTCCTGAAGGTTCAGGGTTTTTTTAGGTGCATACAGAAAAGGTGGTTCTTCTGATTAAATGAAAACACAGATTATGTACAATACACACTGACAGTCTTTATTGCTATATTGATGAAATCGCTGATAAAGCTGGTGATACTGAGGTTTTTCTGAACAGTCAGAGAAAAATATGGTAATAATGTAAATACACCAGCCAGGTGTTCTTGAGCTCACCTCTACAATTACAAGTCTGTTGGACAAATAGATAGAGAAGATATCATTTTTACTTGTTTTATTATATTGACAGGCTTTGCTCTACCTCTTTTGCGACCCAACATAAGGTCACTATTCATGGTATACACACTTCAGAGACATTCTGAAGGTCCTCTGAATTTTAATATGGATCTGGCATTGGACAGTCTGGTGGAGCTGCTGGCTGATATTACGAATGAAGCCCAAGTGTGCCGGCTTGATCCGAGCTGCATTGTACTGACTCCCGCCTGCAGGGAGTGAGTTGTCCTCTGCTGCAGAAAGACCTGAAGTTTAAAGAGTGTCCTGGGCTGCTGATCTCCTGTTCTACCAGTATGCATTATATCATTTTACTCTGTGAAATCACCATCTACTATATCTGCTCCAACCCTGTCGTTTTGGAAATGTGAACTTGTTTTAACACTGCATTATTAGTATGTCCAATTATTGGTAACAAACTGAGGACCTCACGTGGACAGTTAATGAACAACACCCCCACCCTCCTGTGGAAGGTGTGAAAGAAGTGGAATACATGAATCTGACAGATCAGTCATAACAGTATGTATCTGATAATGGTGACATTACTGCCACTGCCATCCTCTCTAACCTGCAGCTTCCCCAATCAAAAGACAAAGCTCTCAGGCACATGCAGGGTTGAATCATTAATAAACTGCCCACACTTGCTCCTTGTAGTTGGACTTTTATATCGTTGCACTAAGTGTGTGGTGTCCTCCACTGATAAAATAATTGAACTGGGGGCTGTAATGTTTCTCTCACTGTAGATACTATTAATCCTTTTATGTGAGCAAATCCTGTCTAATGATGGCACACTATCTAATGTAAATTTAAAAAAACAACAGTGTGAAAACATACCCAGATGTGTTGCACCCATTAAACCTCATTGAAAGCAGTTAGGGCTGAAGTCTGTCACCACAGTGAGACTGAGTTAAAACCTGCCTGCAGCTTATATTTGTTATTTAATGCATTTAACTGCAGGATCTGCAAACTTTTTAACAAATTAGCTGCTGATTCATTCCAAATAGAATTTGAGTAAATTGCTATGTCCCTAAGAAATGCATTTCTTGTTGAACACCTCCATGCCAACATAATTAAAATTTAATAGATCTTTCAAATACTGCTAATCTCTGAGAAATTGGGGAACATGTAGCATAGTGATGCTGTTAAATTGGATTTTTACAAAGATCTCTCTCTTTCATCAGCCTTAGATATACTGTCTCTGCGAACAGTGGCTCCTAAACGTGTTTGTCTGCTGTCAGATGAGCTCAATATGTCTTCACTGACTCAGGTTGTAAATTTAAGAATGAATTAATTGCTGACAACTGCACACACACACACACACACATGTGGTTGGAATTCACTGAGTTCTCAATATTCTTCTCAAATTAAATGGACCCACACACACACACACACATTTTATTGATGTTTTTTTTAGGGTGCTGAAAACTGGTATGAGTGGTTGAGGGGATATTTCACCAGAATTTTAAATCGTTTAATTCACAGTGCTAAACTCTGAGGCATCTGGATAGATTCTGCGTCTGAAAATCATTTCAAATTCCTTCAAGCTTGGTCTCTAATTTTTCTTCTGCGGTGGACTCCATTTGAATTCAAACTGATTTCTTCCTAGAGTGCCCTCCCCAGAGACAAGAGGAGGAAACAGTAAAGTTTCTTCAACAAAATTAAAATGTAACCACTGGTGCTGAATAACCACAAGCAACCTCATCTGCATTGCTACGCTCACATTTGACTCTTTCTTTTATTTTGCAGAACAGATCTGAAAAGGAAACAAAGCACATTGCTTGATTTTGGTTATTGTTTGTGTGTAATTGCTTTGTAATAATTATCATTTACTGTGGCCTGTATTATTTTTATTAATGAGTCATTACTCGTAGTGTTGGTAAGATACAGTGCTTTTTAACAGCTCTCTGCTCATTTTTCAGTTATTACTGTAGCTGAACAGCTGATGAATAGAGGTTTATTAATGCTCTGGATCACCACTGCATGAATAAGAATCTATATGGCCGCATATCTCTTTGAGATTTATTGCCGGAGGTTTCTGCTCTGAACATCAATTTCTGAGGTGTGTGGAGTCATGGGAAGTCTGCAGCATTCAGGAGAGAAATACATCTAATACGCTATATTCGCAGTTAGAGTTAAGGCAAGAGAGCTACGAGGATTATAAAATGGATGATGAGCTTGGGGAGGTGATGAGCCGAGCTGAAACTGAACAACCAGTAAACTTCGCATTAGCACAAACAACTGAGAATGCAGATGACTATTTTAATCAGAAGGACTAGATGAGTCACAGTGTCTGTAATATCCTCAGATTAGACAGGAGGATAAAGCAGGATATGAATTTCAGTGTAATCACTCTCGTCATAATAGAGTCAAGGGTGTTTTTTATGGCTCTTGATCCCAGTTAGACGACCACTTTGAAATGATACTACAACTTTTATCATTTTTGTCCTTAAAAAAGGAAAAATTGGCCTGCAGAGGAGGATCTACGGGTTCGTTTTATATACAGTATAGTCATTTTTCTGTACATATTTGTCCTTTTTATTACAGTATTTGAAGCTATTTGATTTGATTGTTTGACCGCCACCGTTAGAATCACAGCTCTGTTAATAAAGCCCAAACTGTTAAAAGGTCTAATAGCCAGAACACCCAAAGGAAATATAGTTTGATGCCACAAATCACAGAGCCAAAGCCAGACTGAAAAAAGAAGTCAAATCTTCCATCTTTAGTAGTATTTTCTAAGAAAGACTGGAATGGCACAATTTTATCCCAAATTGTGCGGCAGTAGTTGTTTAGAGCAGGGAACTGCTGGATGGGAACATTATTCTTTGTGCCCGAGGTTGATTAGAAAAAAAAGAGCTTATCTGAACTCCACTTCCCCTTCTCCGGATGTCCCCTGCTGGACCTGGTGCAGGCTGCCTGATCCAGAAGCTTTGAATGTCCCCCCAGATGCTGCTGGAGGAGTCTCAATGTGGGACCAGCTGCATCTCCTTGGAACAAGCTAATGTGAGGCAGGAAAGCGTGAACAGCTCTACAAAATAATGCTGTTAAAGCCATTATTACACCATGCCAGTCAGTATTCACTGCAGGGGGTCCGTGTGTGTAAAGGGCAGAACGGAAGAGTAATCTGGGACTGGCTTATAACCACTCTCTAACAACACACCATTTCTTCAAAGTAACTCAGGAAGTTGAGAACTGCATGAAAATGAAAAATAGATATGTATTTGGTGAAACAGCAAAGAGAAACCTTATGTTACAGACCTACAACCTAAAAGGAGAAGAGTGGAGGTCCTCTGCAGTGCCTTGTGGGAATATAGTCAGGTAAGTTAAAGTAAAATGTGTGTTTTAATAAGTCAAACATCAATCCTGCAAGGCCATCGCCAGCCACCAATATGACATATGATATCATAAATGAGACTTCGGTGGTTGATACGCAGACATTTCACTGACTAGTATTTGGATCGTTAACAATGAAACGTCTGAACTTCCCAACCTGAGATCGGGTGTGCCTTCCTGTGTGAACGACAGAGGCGGAGTTTACCGTGTCACAGACGGAAAAGCTGCAGCTGCTTTTCATTTTGCTGTTTGCAAAGCAGGAGTCTCCGTGTGGCCCCGTCAGCTGGCAGCATGTGTGAGACACGGGGACCAGGACAGCCACAGTGACGAGACACCGGCTGGGATATACAGTAAGTCCACTGTTTGTCATTTCTGTGTGCGTGTTTGTTTCTTAATTGGAACAAACTTCGCTCCTGGTTTATCCCCGTCAGCGGATTACTGTATTTAAAGATGCCATCTGGTGGCTCCAAAAACTTCTCTCCAGTTCTTCTTTACTGTAGAGACTTCGATTCGACCGAAATTAAAGTTGAATCGTGGGTGTTTTAGTCCCTCAGCTGATACCATGCGAACTTTTTACTGCAGACACACAACACAAAACCCCATAAAACGTCTGTCATTTTGATTCAGCTGTGTCATGTTTTTGCTTCTGTAGTTATCTAACCGAGGTTGCTTGTGGATGAACTTCAACCATGGTGCAGAAATACCAGTCCCCTGTTCGGGTCTACAAGCACCCATTTGAGCTAATAATGGCGGTGAGTAGAGCAGTGTGGTCATATCAGATACGTTATGTGTGTCAGTGGTATTACTTTGCAAGATCGTACCCTTGCACAACACATCTCACCTTTACACAATCAATTAATCAATCATTGCAGCTTTTACTGGATTCCAGGGCTGGACTGCGCCATTATAAAGAGACTAGACACTTTCAGAAACCAACAAAATGGGTCTATCCTTGTCTGCCTCCCAGGGCCATCTGTCTCATCCAGGACATAGACTTAACTGTGATAAATGCTGTGCAATGAGTGTTTGGACAGGTTATTCATTATCCCCTCTCCTCTTCTATGCTGGTGCTGTGGTAAATACAGTAATCTACAGGGCACATACTGTGAGAAAGCTGCTTATTAAACCTTCCATCTCTTTATACATCTTGTAGGGAAGTTCTTTTTCATGTAATTCTATGCCAGACTAACCATTTTATATCCCTCTTGGATGTCAGAACCACCTGTAACTCATTAAACTTCGATTTTTGAGTTGCTTCCTTGTTGTCATATGATGCTCCATAAGAGGTCAGATGGTTAGGAGTCCTTGAGTTATTATTGTTACCATTTGAATTTCTTTATTGACTGGCTTTCTTGTTCCTGTGGACAGATGGCAATATGTACTTTAGACGACGTAACGGCGAGATAAGAAGTGTCCACAACAGAGTTTGTCAGCACAAATGTTTCCAGCTGTATTAACTGTTGCTGCAGTGCAGCACTATTCAACCGTCACAAGGGGAAACCCACTGAAATAGCAACAGAGAGCCCAGTTTCTGCACATTTATTCACCATATAATAAACTTGCTTTCCTTCTGTAGAAAGTTTCTTATAACGATAGTAAGACTGCTCACTTCACCTACAACTCGGTGCTTAGAATTCAGGTGAGAACAGCAATTCTGCAAAAGTAGGACAAAAGTAGAATGGAAGTGGATTTCCCTGAGAGGGCAAGAGTCTGTTTTCACTTACTTTTGCACTCGGCTCTCCTTAGTGTTTCTTATTCTCTGCTGTTATATATTAAGCTTAAGGCTTCATGTGATGTCCTCAGAGCATGGTAAAGAGGCCGTGATGCTGCAGTGACACTTTGCTCTGCAGGCTATAACTCCTTCACCAGTCCATGCTAACAGCTACTCAAGCTTCACTTCCCCTGAGACATCTCGTGTGTAAAAATCAAAGTGCGTCACTGCAGTTTATTGAAAAGGATCTCAAAATAATCCTTTTGTCAAAAGTAAATAACAGCTACTGTGACAAGATTCAGGCCTCATCAGCATAAAAGGTGAGAATCCAGTGAATAGTCTCCCACATCCTGCACTCCCATTTATCTCTGAGTTTTGTGCATTAGTCCCCTGCCACTGACATCGCCTATTACTCTGGCTAACAGTCCTAATCAGCATCCTGGATGTTTGGCCAGCAACGTCATTGTTGTCCTTTTTTATGACGTGTAATGTAATAGAAATACACAGCATTTTAGATGCAGATACACTAACCTACTTGTGGATGCCTGACACTCGTAGAATTGTGTTTAATCAATATCGCCTGTGGAAATAAAACATTGTTTATGCTCCATGGCCACAGTCATTAGACTTTTATTGGCTCGCTAATGTGAAATACAATGTTGTAAAATATAGGAAATGGGTGTTTTCTGACTTGTACACAAAGTCTTCTGGGGCCACTGACAGCTCTACTCCTGCTCGTTTGTTATAGTTTGTGATCCCATTATGTGTTTATGCTTATAGCTCTAAAGCAAATGGGTAGGACAGAGATTTCAGTTTGTCTGCAGCCAGTGAAACATGCTGCTTTTGCACAGTGTGTCTGTTACACAACACCAGTCAATGCTGCTGCTTCGCCAAGGAAATCTTTCTCATTAATTTGCTTAGTGGATAATGTCATCTTATTGATTGCATTGCTCATGGGCTGTACTGTGTCAATATAAGGAGGTTGTGTGTGTGTGTGTGTGTGTTGCTGAACAACCAGCTCTATAGTGAACTAATTCACTGTTTCTGTAAAACTTGAAAGAGGCAGCCGTGTGTACAGGACAGTCTTGTTCCTTTCCTGCTTTTGGACACTTGTCAATAGTTTTATCAGCAAACGATGCATTAATACTAGTTACACAGACTGAGAATAATTTTTCCATATCCTGAAATGCCTGTTCACTGACTCAAAGTTGAAAGGTGAAAGTAGTTTGGACAGATGAAGTATGTTGCGGGTAGTAAAACAAAGTAATCACTGCATATAAAAGGTACCTCAGCTGCAAGACGTTGCACAAAACATCAAATTTTATTATTTATACAAAGTGTCAAAGCTACTGGCTATTAAATGCATCCAAACCCGATACAGAAATGTGCCATAAATCACATGGTGTTCATTACGCTTTTGTTGCAGTTTACTCTTATGGCAAATACAAGTGACCTTGTTGTAATTGGTGCATTCATTCAAAAATTCAAAACGGCTTTTGTGTCCAATCACAGAGCTGCTTCACAGAGGGAAATACAATACAAGTACAATACAGGATTGTTTTCATACATATGTGTTTTTCTTCCTGCCAGGCTTATGTGAGGAGGTTCCCAAAATGCCCCTTGATCCCAGTTTTTGCGGACAGTGAGATGATCTATGAGAACCAAAGTGAGGGTGGATCCGTGCTGGTAACTGAGAGGCGCTGCACGATCGACATTGATGCTCCACGACTTCTCAAACGGGTGTGTTTCCTCTGACCGTTTACTGTGCAAAGTGCTACAAAACTACCATAACATTTGCTACAGTTATAATTAGATTTCTTTGGAA
>NW_018127915.1:1520099-1525248 GCF_001952655.1 Monopterus albus
ACTCTTTCAGTAAATTGCAAAATCACCACAAACTACAGCCATCAAAATGTTGATTGAGCAGATTCCTTATTGTTTTTCCTGCATGTAGATTGCTGGTGTAGACTACCTGTACTTCATCCAGAAGAACACTCTGAACCGCAGAGAGAGGACGCTCCACATTGAGGTCCACAATGAGACGTTTTCCAACAGAGTCATTGTCCGCGAGTGCTGCAGCTACACAGTGAGTCTGTGAAACATCAGATGCTCAGCAGGAGGCTCTCTGAGTTTAATTTGTTGTACTTGTTGTATATAACACTTTTATAGTGCCAGTGCTCTTCAAAATAAAAAATAAATCTTGCTGATTGTACTGTATTTTGCATTTAATGTTTTATTTAATAATTTGTCGTGATTCACTTACAGTCTGCCAAATACTTAAAGGTAGGGTTGGTGATTCTGGAAAAAACAGCAAGAGGAAATTTGATTTTGAAAGTAGACCACTGAAGAAAAAAAATCCTTCTGACTTCTATCCAAAATACAACACACACTGCAAAATGCAATCCCCCCCAAACAAAACAAAACTGGTAATTCCCCGTCCAGCAGAAATATGGCCGCCATGGCGTCATTTATCAGCCCCTTTTGTTCTCTCAGCTGTCACTGTCATTCAAAAGCCACATCAACTTTAATTCTGATTTTACTTTTATGGCTGGCAGTATTCAACTTCCTTTTAGTTGCAACTTTCTTGAATACAGTGTTACCCACCCAGATTTGCAGCCACAAACCATAGCTGGGGACCTCTGGTTCATTGCTAAGCTACTTTAGCCCTGGTTCATAGTGATAACTAGCTTTAGAAGTCTGGACCTTTCTGGTGGGGAGAAGTGAAGGTTAGAGTTTATTATCAGGAAATACGTCATGTACTGTCAACCTGTACTGTTTACATTCTCTGTTTGCACATGTATAATTGCACATTGACTGTTGACTGCTGCACATGCTGCTCCCTTGCAGCATGCATTAATAACACTGACCTTTGACCGTGAAGAGGGAGGCCGGCTGACGCTGTTCAGCTTTATTCCGTCCTGGTAACATGAACACTGCCTGTGGAGAAAATGTCTAGGGTAGTTGATAATTTACTGGAATGTGTGACTGTAGAACTACTTTTGGGGAAAAAAAGAAGAATGTTGTAATAAGCTGTATTTATAGAGCACCTGGAGCCAGCATAGAAAAATTGAATGACCGGCTGGAAGAAAATTACTCGTCAATAAGTCATAAATTAATGTTCATATGTGGTGACTTCAATATAGATTTGTTAAATCCTAACAAGCACACAGGAACTGAGGAGTTTATTAATACAATATATAGATGTAGTTTATACCCAAAAATTACAAAACCAAGTAGAGTAACAACCCAGCATGCAACACTAATAGATGATATATTTACTAATGATATTGATAGCAAAATGTCTAGTGGATTACTTATAAATGATATCAGTGATCATTTACCTGTATTTTTGGTTTATGACTGCCAGTATAGAAAAGAGAGGCCAAAAACAAATCTTTTTTATAGGAGGGTGATGAACAAATATGCTGTAAGGAGGCTAAAAGAGGATTTTATGGGGCAAAACTGGGAATCAGTTTACAGAGAGGAAGACTTAGATAAAACATATGAGCAATTTTTAAATATATTCATGGAAGTATATGACAGGAACTGTCCTCGTAAGCAGTATAAATACAAGAGGAATTACAGTGGGAAACCGTGGATGAGTAAGGCATTACAGAATGCATGTAAAAAGAAGAATGTGTTATATAAGGAATTCATAAAGGACAGATCAAAGAAGGCGGAAGAAAAATATAGGTCATATAAGAACAAATTAATTGAGATTTTGAGGAGATGTAAGAAACAATATTACTCTAAAGTATTAGAGGATAATAAAAATAACATGAGAGGTACTTGGAATATATTAAATAAATTGATTAGAAACAGTTCCAGCAAGAGTAACTACCCTCAATATTTTATGGATAATGATACACCGGTTATATTTTCATTGCATTAAAGTGACTTGCCTTATCCAGAGATGCTGATAAAAACCGCATGTTAAATGTGACAGCAGAACACAAGATTTACTCCAAGTTACTTCAGTATATCTGCCTTCTTCACCCTTGCTCTAACAGACATCCTGTGAGGGAAACTGTGGGCTGTGAGAATCCACACAGTCGCTATCCTAAGCTCATGACCATAAAAGTAACCTACAGGGTAAATTGAGAGTTTCACCTTCAAGTTTCCCTTTTTATTATGACAATGGCAGCATGCGTTCTGATGCTGGACCAAATTCAACACCATCTTATACTTACTCGTGAACAAAACCTTGAGATTCTTACAGGTCATCTCCTTCAACTTTGGCAGAGGTTTGGATATCTCTTTGGAAATCCACATCTGTGTGTTAAGAGACAGTAATTGTGTATTGTTTGAAGAACCCCACACATTCAGCTGAGGTGACGCACTGATCGTTCCTTATGTCGATATGTGGCCGCATGGTGTGACCACCAATATGTTTTACTGAATTTGAAGTGATTATTTTAACAGCAGATGTGCTAAATCCTAAAATCTTTGTCAATTATCTTAGCTGTTATGAAAATATAGTAAATCAGTATGTTTATGTTTCAAATGAGCAAAAATACAAATGTTGAAATAGGTAAGTAAAATGCTGCAAAATATTTAATACCATATTGTAATGATTTTAATATTTGTACAGGCCTGAAGGATGGAAGAAAATCAGAAGGCTTAGCGAGTGAACAGAGAAACCAAAGTAAAGAATAAAAAGCAAAGACATAAAGGAGCTGGAGATGAAAGAGAAGCTGGTTAATTTGTGACCTCAGTGACCTTGTTTGTTGCAGTGGCTAACAACTGATGCCTTTTCACAACTTTCTCTCCCATTAGCCCTTTAATAAGAAAGAGTCCATCACCCATGTCACCTGAGGGCTGATGCCACTTCCACATCCATCATCTCACAGCAAAAGGTGACCTGTGTTATCCATGCAGGTAGCCATCTCTAATAACACTGGCTGCTTCGAGACAGCTGCACCAAATGCCATGGTAACATTTCATTTTAACTCACTAACTGGCAAATGTTTACATACTGAATCAAATTTTAATGATAAAATTCTGACATTTTGTTGTCATAAATCAAAGCTGAGACTGCCTCAGAAAGAGTAACAGAAAAAAAAATCAACAGTTCCTTTCTAAATGTGTTGTTGCTAAGTGCAGATGCTTATGTTAGAGACTCAAAGAGAACTTTCTGCAAACTGTCTGACCAAACAAGTGATGTTTTTTTTTAATTTTATTACAGATACCAATGTGGTTTTCAACCTCTTAATATTTTTACATAAACCGTGATGAAATATGTATAACACAAAAGCACTGTTTGTGATGTTTTAGTATCTTCGAGACTCATTGTTCTGGTTTAGTGTTTCTGTTGAATCTCCCCATCTTGTCTCCAGCAGCAGCAGCAGCAGCACATCTGTTTTCCTTTTAAAAACTGATAAATCCACCTGTCTAAAACACTAAACATCAGACAGACACATACAGAGATGGCAAGCATGCATTAGTATTGGATGTAAGTTAGTGAGGCAGACCTGGCAGCTGTGTCAAGAAACAGCAAGTTTGGCAACTAAAGGGACAGTGGTGGGTAGAGACCAAAAACAGAGCGATAAGGTGAATGAATATTGGCCTCCAAATGAACACATGTGTTACTATGTGTGTGTGTGAGCATTTACAGACATATTCTCTATAACATTTAATAATGCATACACTATTTATGCAGTTTCCCCAGAATTAGCAACAGAACAAAAATTAGTAAACATGCTGCTCCCATGCAGCATACCATTCTTTGTTATATTCGTATATATTTTTATTATATTGCTGCATTTGCTGCTTAAAGTGCCTTAGATTTTGTGTTACTTATTTATCTACTTTATATTTCATTTGTATTTTGTGGCATTCATGTGGACGGCAAAGTAAGAATTTCATTGTACAGAGAAACGCGTTTCCTAACTGTGCATATGACAAATAAACACTTTGACCTTTGACCGTGAAGAGGGAGGCCGGCTGACGCCGTTCAGCTTTATTCCATCCTGGTAACATGAACTCTGCCTGTGGCCTTTGATGCCAAGTTAACTGTAGCCCTGCTGCTGCCATAGAAGATGATTTTTGTTCTTTATGTTGTCAATGCATAAAATGTGTTCATTGCCTTCAGGATGAAAAGAGAAATTCAAGCTCCTTGTAACAGAAATGCTTCTGTAAAGAATCACCAGCCCTACCTTTGATTCTGCTAAATATTCCTTGACTTTCCTGATCCTAACCTCACTGTACCTGCCACATTAGAACTGACGACACAGGGTCATCGGTCAGTTGAATTCTTTCACTTTGCCCTTATTTACTTTTATAATGACTACAAATCTTGTATCATGTAAAGGCTTATGTACTGCTTTTTATATGTGGAATGGCTACTTTTAAATATACAGTACTTCTGTTAGGATTGTGTCTTGACAAACACATGACATAGCAAGTAACATTGAGTAGAGTTTTCTGTATCCACCATACATTTTTGTTATTCTTCCATAGGTTCATCCAGACAATGAGGACTGGACATGCTTTGAACAGACAGCGAGTCTGGACATCAAGTCTTTTTTTGGCTTTGAGAGCACAGCAGAGAAGATAGCTATGAAACAGTATGCTAGTAACATTCAAAAGGTTTGCATTTTTATTTATCTTTTACGTGTACAGTACATGTGTGGAACTGGACCCAAAACTGTGGAAGGTTCAGTTGCATTTGCCTGAAGTATTTGTGCTGCATTGCTCTACCTGATTTTTACAATAGCATCCCCTGACAGTCGCATTAACCCGAAGTCTCATCTCCTTCCTGTGATGTAGGGTAAAGAAATTATTGAGTACTACCTCAGGGAATTGGAGGAAGAAGGAGTAACTTACATACCTCGTTGGACCCCCCCTGTAGTCTCTGGCACTGCTGGTGACAACAGTCTGCTTCCCTTCTCTACTGCCAGACCCATCCCGGTGAATGGTGCCAAGGACCTGGCCTGTTCCACAGAACTAGTGGCTGGCTCTCCTGATGGTCAGTGTGTACTCGGTAGTCAAAACTAAATGCACATTAGCAGCCAAC
>NW_018127915.1:1525305-1550055 GCF_001952655.1 Monopterus albus
AAGGACTGGGACAGAGTATCTACATGCAGCTAAAGCTTTTCTAGTTATGCCCTTGAGTTATTTTTCTAGGGTGACAGTTAATATGAGAATTTCTGGAAGTAATGACAGTAAAATAAATATTGATCAAATGTTATTTGTACCTGTTGTATCTTAAAAGCTCCACATATCACTGTGAATTGAAAAGGCTATTTCCAAGCTTCACATCATTAATTGTGTGTTAACACACCAGCAGGTTTGGAGAAGGGCCAACACACTGTTTAGCGCTGTTTCTACAAGCAGTCATATTAAAAAGAACAGCAGCAAATACAGGAAAGCTTGCAGAAATAAGTTTCTCTCATGTTGAAAATGCAATATATTATGTACAAGTCTTGATGTCTCAGCTTGATACATGCAATGTGTGCTAACTTTGCACTGTATGTACTTTGGCCTGTAGACAAATTGGATGCTGACTACATCAGACGTTACCTAGGTGATTTAACGCCTCTGCAAGAAAGCTGTCTTATTCGACTGCGCCAGTGGCTCCAGGAAACCCATAAGGGCAAGGTCACATATACACAAACACAGTTTGTTTTAATGCAGAGCACTTTGTGCAATTATCTAAAATACACACTGATTTCTAGACACTCATGTAAGCTAGACTTCTGCATAGCTGCTGCTACCACACTTCAGTCAGTTTTGCTGCTCAGAGATTTACTGGTGATTACAAACAGAAAACAATCATCAACTGCCAAATAGGTTAATAAATGTCTTTGCATTTTTCACCAACTTCAGCACACAGTGTTGCATTGAAGGTTTGACTGTTGCACAGATTCCAAAGGATCAGCATGTACTGCGCTTCCTGAGGGCCAGAGATTTCAACCTCGACAAGGCCAGGGAGTTCTTGTGCCAGTGTCTTACCTGGAGGAAGCAACATCAGGTGGATTTCCTGTTAGGCACATGGGAGTGGCCACAGCTGCTCCATGACTACTACACTGGGGGCTGGCACCACCATGACAGAGGTACTGAGCAGCAATTCTTGCCTACTTTATCTTTACGTCATCTCATTTTCACCTTATTTCACTGCACAATCTTAGTGTTTCCTGAGTTTGTCGATGTATTGACCAGTGAATGTGAAGGTAAAGAGGCAGAAGGACTTAGTCAGCTGTATTCATAAAGTCCACCGGGTTGAACTGGGCTGTTAATTATTGACTGCGAAGTGTAAACGCCATCTGTCACAGCTCCCTTGTTTCAAAATGAGTCATTGCTTTTCACAACTTATCTGACCCAACTGATTAGAGTTAGGACTTGAACAACAACACAGTAATTACTACAATGTGTTTGACATGTGTATAGATGGCCGTCCTCTGTACATCCTGCGTTTGGGACAAATGGACACTAAGGGTTTGGTACGAGCCTTGGGAGAGGAGGTGCTTCTGAGACAGGTGACACGAATACATTCATAGGATTTGTGCTTCAACATAACAGGTCATTTTCATTCATCTTCAGTTGTATTAACTACAGCTTCATGACTGTGACCTAGGTTCTGTTCATTAATGAGGAGGGACTGAGGCACTGCGAGGAAAACACCAGAGTCTTCGGCCGACCCATTAGGTGTCTAAATATTAATTCATTTCTTAGTTAGTTAACTGTTAATCTGGTTTACACATGCTGGTGTGTATATATAGTCAGGCATGTCTGTGTTAATGTGTCGGTCAGCTGTTGGACTTGCCTGGTGGATCTGGAGGGTCTGAACATGCGTCACCTGTGGAGACCGGGCATTAAGGCTCTGCTGAGGATCATCGAGGTGGTCAAAGCCAACTATCCTGAGACTCTGGGTCGCCTCCTTATACTGAGAGCACCTAGAGTTTTTCCAGTGCTCTGGACCCTGGTGAGAATAAATGTCTGCCCTTCCATTTGATGTGGAATGAGAAACCTAATATTAACAAATGAAGGTAATTATAGCTGTGCAATATGCAGAGATGTTGCTCTTCCCCGCAGGGGAGATTTGGTCATTATCATATCAGTATGCAGTAGTATAATGTGTAGGATAATGGTGTTCAGCAAAGAAATGAAGATAAGTCAGCTTTGTTCGCCAAGTATGTCGTGCATACAAGGAATTTATCTTTGGCACAGAGGCTCTCAGTGGGCTTTGGCAACAGGCAATGTACAACAGCAGACAACAGAGTAGAGAAATCGGGTGGGGGAGGGAGAAGGTGGAGGAGTGGCAGTGTTCATAAATAATATATGCATATATACATTTTGAGCTATCAGACTGGCACATATGGCAGGCTCTATCTACACTTTATTTCACTATGGACTTGTTACTGCCATCCTGGCTGATTGTTCATCAGAGTGATGGTTATAGTCACTGAGTCACGGTTAGAGTCCTAGTTGTCTGTTTGTTAGAGTGATGACATGGGGGAAGAAACTGTCCTAGTGTCTGGTGGTTTTGGCATGCAGTGGTTTGTGGTGCCATCTAGAGGGGAGGGATTAAAACAGTTGGTGATGTGAGGGGTCTGCAAAGATCTTCTCCACCCTTCTCTTGACCCGTGAGGTGTACAGGTCCTCCAAGGAGGACAGGTTGGTGCTGATGGTCTTGAAAAGTAAGTAACGATATAAGCATAGAATTATATGAAAATAAGCCCAAACAGTAAAAAAAAAAAGTAATGAAGACATGACACAGATGACGTATTATGAGGGTGTTTTAAGAATGGGATCTTAAAGTTGATATGAAGGATACAACACTTTATCCACACGATTAAATTAAATCTATATAAAATACAAATGTGTTGCATTATTGACAAGCCAACTTGTTTGTTGCATTAATAATGCAGATATTCATGGACTGAGCTGTACCGTTCTTAACATGTGAACCTGCTGTCGCTCCCATGTTGTCAGGTGACTGACTGTGTCTTGTTTCCAGGTCAGCCCCCTGATCGATGAGAACACTCGTAAGAAGTTTCTTGTTTATGCTGGAAATGACTACCAGGGTCCAGGAGGCTTGGTGGACTACATTAACGAAGAGATCATCCCTGATTTCTTAGGAGGGGACTGTGCTGTGAGATTCCTTGCACATTTTTATAAACAGGACTTAAATCTCATAAGATCTATGTCTTCTAATAAAATTAAGAAGGCATCAGTTACACAAGACAAAATATGTAATCTCGTGTTTAGGGTTGCAGCCGGATACTGGTTTCACAGTATACCGTGGTATGAAAAATGATGCTTATCATACCATGCACATTTGCTTAGGTTGAAATCCACCAAAAAAGAAATTTAAATCAGCAGTGCAGGATTACTTTTGATATCTCATAAACGAACACCTTCGAGAACACCACCCCTCCATACAGGTCAAACTGTGTGTCCCATTTGTAACTTTAATCCCAAACAATAGATGTTGGTTATAAAATGTGCTATCTAAATAATTTAATGCGAGTTGTCATAGGTGAGCTGTTGGTGTTTCAATGCTGAGTGTTTTTCCTTTTATTATTGCCTAGTGTGACATCCCTGAGGGAGGTATGGTTCCCAAACCTCTGTACAGGACAGCAGAGGAGCTGGAGAGTGAGGAGAACCGCCTGTTGACTGAATCCATCTATAAGATTGCCAGTATCTTCAAGGGGGCTCCATATGAGGTATAGTCTCAGCTTTTAAATCGGCGTCCTGATCCACATGTGTTAATGAGGCTCTCTTAATTGTGGTAAGACTGCATGAAGATGAGAGCAAGGGGCTGTTTCTTCACATTTCCAATTTGTGTTTGGTAGATTATATACTGTGGATTAGGGTGCCACCATGTGGTACAAACCTACACTGCAGGCTTGCACCTACATGATTAATGGCTCGCTATCTGCTGCTCTGTGTTTCTCATCTGCTTACGCCCTGCCTCAGATGCTGATCGACATCACAGAGGCCTCCTCTGTCATCACCTGGGACTTTGATGTTTGTAAAGGAGACGTGATGTTTAACATCTTCCATTCGAAGAGGGCCCCTCAACCTGTTAAGAAAGATGCTCTTGGAGCCCATGGCATCACATCCCTAGGGGCTGTCAGTGCTCAGCTGATAGACAGGAGCTGGGTACTGGGCCAGGACTACAGCATGGTGGAGAAAGCTCTTACCTGTAGGGAGGGGGAGAGTGTACAGGTGAGAGAGAACATGGTGCTGATTATTCTGGATCTATCTGCACTGTCTTTTTTTCAACAGTTTCAGCTAAGCTTTGCCCTTTTGCTGCCTGTTACATTAAAGCAGTCAATCCTCCATCAGTGCAGTATGGGCTTTCCTCTGTTCAAACAGGGCTCCCACATAACTCGCTGGCCCGGCTTCTACATCCTCCAGTGGCGTTTCCACAGCTCCCCGGTCTGCACCACCTCCAGCCTGCCTCGTGTGGATGACATGCTGGCCTCTCTGCAGGTCTCCTCCCACAAGTGTAAGGTCATGTACTACACTGAGGTGCTGGCCTCTCATGATTTCAGGTCAGTTTATTTATTCCACCCAGCATTTTTCTGATCACGATTTCTTTGACTAATGCTGAAGCTGCCTTGCACACAGACTGCACTGATTAATGTGGTTATATTTCTGGAAATGATGTGTTCCTGTGTTTGCTAAATATACTTTTTACACCTGTTTTACTGTGTGTGTGTGTGTATATGTATGTTAGTTTTTTTCTGTTATTTCTAGGGGATCCATGACCAGTCTGGAGTCTTGTCATAGTGGCTTTTCCCAGCTCAGTGGTGTCACTACCTCCTCTAGACAGTCCCACACCAGCTCCATCTCAAGGTAGCATCTGTCCAGCAGGTGTCCTAAGGCAAAAATGACCTGAAACCTACTGACATCTGGGCCTGCCGGTGCCTTATGTGTTCAAAAAGAGGGTTTTTACTCAAACACTGAAATAAGAATTTGATCTGACTGGTAGTGGGCAGATTGTTTATTTTTTTGTTTTAAAGGATCTGTTTCTTCAAAATCATGAACCTGATTTTTTTTTTTGTTTGATGAATGACTTAATTTTTTGTTTGTATGTTAGTAGTGTACACTATAGTGCACATCTACAGTGCAAATGTCAAATATCTGATTTATTTGTTAAATGTCTGCCCACAAAGGTGACAGTACAGAGGAATATCTGCTGTGCGTTGGCTGGTTAAATAAATCCACAAGTCTCACAAACAGCGTTTTGATTATAGATAAGATAGACATATAAGAAAACCTACCTCCAGTATGTGATGGACCCAGCTCCAGTCGCTGAAGTTGTCTTCATCGCCCACATGATGTCACTGTACCCTGTGAGTGGAATTGCTGTCAGCTCTGCAGTGTACGTGGCACATAGGGTTTCACACGCACACACCTTGTCTAAGAAATCAAAAGTAGAGTTATTTAAATAAAGAATTTATTACAAGAATTAGTATTGATTGCTCCTGAATGTGTCTTTGTATTGAATTTTGATAAAGGGGTGAGTGCACTAGTGGTGCTATATTGGAGTGGTGATTTTACTAATCAGAGGGGTTATTAATCATTTTTACTGCAATAGGTAGATGTAGTCACCAGCTAATATAACATTTCTGTTAAAATATTCAGTACACTCTCTAGATCCCATGTTATATTGTGTTTTTGGCTTGTTAGGCATACCTGCTGAGTTTTCTGAGGCAGCTAATTTGGATGCAGTATAGTGCAGCCCCTTGTGATCTGGCACAGGGCCAGGCAGACAACTGATTTACATAAAACTTTAATTTCCATAAACATATCAGATGCTTCCAGCTAAAGCTTAATTGAATTTGTTTTTTTCTTGGCTTGCAAGCTTGTGTCGTATTGTCACTTATACCATTTCTATTCAAAGTCAGGTGGATGGGGTTTTCTGAGGGGCTGACTAAACAGGAGCCTGACTTCCTCCTGGCATCTTTGAAAGAGAAAGTACAGTGACTTTTCCAGGAACATATTTACTGAATTACTCAGCTTGGGCTAATGAACTCCCAAGAGGCAAACTGTCCCCATAAATAGCAGCACCTCGTACTCCTAATAGGCCTCATTTGCTTTTTAAACCTTCTTGTTCCTGACCTTGAGGAGGGCTGGTAGCTGACCCACAGCCAACAAACACTGAGATCATTTGTGATTACATTTAAATGTGTTTTATATGAATAACACCAAATACTTGATGCTGATGGGAATGCCACTAGTTTTGCATTTTTGACCTGATGATGGTGCAGGATGAAAAGTGAAGGGGATCATCTGAGTTGGAACAATTTATTCTGATGGCACTGTGCACCAAAGAGGAAACATCGGAGAACCACCGATACATCTTCTGGGGACCAGGAATGTCAAGGGTTTTCCTCCTCAGTGGATATATACAGGTAAAGTTAACCATTTCATGACAGACTTGTTACCAATGACTTTACATGACTGTGCATTGGCCATAGAATAGGAGGACACATTTGTCTGACAAATGCATATGTTGTTGATACTGAACTTTTGGATCTCTTTCCTCCTTGGATGAAGTTTGCCTCAAGTTCCTTTGAAAATCAAAGTAGAAAACTGTCATACAGTGTGCAAACCTATTGCCAGAAAGTTTAATGATTTGAGACTCATGGATCTGTTTTGCCATTAAAAAGTTTAATATTTATAATTATCTAAAAAAGACTGGCTTTTTTCTAGAATCACCTTTTGCACTGCATCCACGGAGACATTTCTCAGAAGAACAAAATACACTGAGCAATATAAATGGTAACATTATCTGGAATTTGCCTCTAGAGAAACAAGCCTGGAGATTTAATACCTATTTTATCTCTGTCAGAATCTGCTATTTATTTAACATGCCTCACAATTTGCTGGCTGACCAAGCTTTGCCACCACACTGGTGATATGCAAGTCAAATTAAAACCACATTTTGAATGTTCTTACAACAAGAAACACTCGATCTCTTAATTCTTCAGTGAGCACAGCAGGCAGAGCGGATGGCTGCACTGACAATGTGCTGCTGAAATAGTCCCAGACTTATTGTTACTGATATCCCAAACTTCACTGGGAATATGTACATGATAATGAGTAATATCTCAGAATCAGGCGTGAAAATAGGATGATACTTTTTTTTTGGCATATACAGTACATTTCATAAATGGCAAAAGGTTGAAATTGTTTTACTTTACAAAATAATGATTAATGCACCACTTCCCTATGTCAACATCCTTTATGAGCTGATCCTTTCTCCTGTGCCAAAGACTGAATGATAATTGCATTTAAAATACAAAAGGTCAGAACCAAACCATATCTTCCCATCAAATCTTACATGTAAATTGATTTTTTTTTTTAGTTTTCTGTGATCTCAATTAAAAAAAAAAATCATATCAGAGTCACCCTACTTTGGATCCTCATTAAAACCTAAGAACCTGTTTCATTTGCTTCCTTCTGACACACCTGACCTTCCCACTAATTAAAAAGGAGAGCTCTGAATTAGTATGCACTAAATTATTTTAGGAGGCTTGACACACTGGAAGACAATCTTTGTCCAGGGTTCTTTGTCTGTACAGCTGCTGTTCAGCTTCAATTGATTGTGATGTGTGCAACCTGAAAAACAGTAAATGTTTAATGCCTCCTCCATCTGAGCTGTGGATCTGTCTGTTTTACTAATCTCATATCAGCTGGGTTGGAATTAATTTCATGAAATGATGTACCACTAGGCCTGATTAATATGTTCATAAACAAATAGATACAGTCACATCTATTTATCTCAGATGCTTTGCACTATCTGTCATATCTTCTAACATTTCTATGCAACAACAGGGACCATCTATCTAGCTTCAATTTAGGGCATTTTCTGAGCCTCATTTGTGATGAATTATCAAAGCTCTGTTTAAGTTGCATTCTTTCATTGGTTTCCAAACATCAGATCTCTCTCTCTCTCTACCTACCTATCTATCCATCCATCCATTCTGGTGTTTTCTTGGCTCACTAACTTTGATAATTGACATTTCCCTTCCTCTCACTCTAAATGACCATGGAACAGTGCAGGTCTGCATGTTACAGTGCGAACACATATACTAAACATAGCTGACTCATGGTACATTTGAGTCACAAAGATGATTGTGAAAAGAGAAATTTGAACTATTTTTACAAATTCACCATCTCCATTGAAGAGCTGGAGCAAGCAGATAAAATACAATATGGTGATGTCACACTATATGGACAGTGTTTTAACAATTTTAAAACTCCTAATTATAGGAGGAGACTGGACATTAAGTGGTTAACCAATAAATATATCTTGTGCCAGCAAAAGAATTTGATTCTCTATACTAAGCCTACCAGCCAGAAATACAATGGTCTTAAGGATGTTCATTGTTCAGCTAGGATAGCAGAAAGAACTAATGCTTAAATAGGCAAAAATAAATAGTTTAAATCAATGGGTAAAACGAATAGAGGGAAAAGACCCTGGACATGAAGACGCAGGCTACCTTTTGGTGTTGTGGATCAAGAAGAGCAAGCAGATATGCTACTTCCGGTTTCCATAACTGTTTAAAAGTCGCCGACAATGTCTCAATGAACTCTTCCTAGAAAACGGGCTAATTACAAGCGCTGTAAAATCACATCCATGTGTAAAAGGCGGGAAGGGAATGTTTTTATGTTTCAGCTGGACAGAAGTCTCTGAGGAACGTGGAAGAATCTTCACAATGGTAAGTGTTGTCAAAACACCCACAGGGGTTTATCAACAACGTTTACAGCATAGTGCTGCTGATATTTTACGTTTTAAAGAATTTAATTGATACAGTACTTATTTCAGTGTATAAAATAACTAGAAAACCATTACTTAAAACTGGTAATGTGCAGTTTTTAAGACATAAGCAGGGTCTGGCTCAAATAGCACGGAAAGGACTTTCTGCCTACTGTTAGCTACCTGCTAACTGTTAGCAGTCACCAGTCCAGATCATTTTATTCTCTGTGGGAACTTTGCTTTACTTTAACCTTTCTAATGTGGTTAACATACATAATCTATAGTGCAATCGTTTTATTTTTGAAATGGCATTCATAGTCCCTGTTACTTCTTATTTTTCTGCAATATTTTCATGCAAACTACCAGAATCAGAAATAGAATCAGTTTTATTGGACAGGTATGTTGAACGCTTAAAGAATTTGACATACATTGTGGCAGAAGAGCTTTCAGATAATACAGTGGTTACATCTATAAATTATTGCACTGTTTGGTCGCCAAACCAGATAGTGATGGATCAGTAGAGAGCCGACTTAATCATTTCCTCATAGAACTGGCACAGGAAGTACATCCTCTGCTGTGCCTTCTTGATGATGGTGCTGATGTTGGACATCCACTTCAAGTCCTGGGAGATTGTGAAGCGCAGAAACTTGAAGGTCTCTACTGCTGATACAGTGCTGCTGCGAATGGTGAGGGGGCTAGGGTTGGGTGGGTGGGCTCCTCCTGAGGTCCGCTGTCATCTCCACCATTTTGAGCGTGTTCAGCTGCAGGTTGTTGGGACCGCACCACAGGGCCAGCTGTTCAACCTCCTCGTCACCATCTTGGTTGAGACCGATGGCTGTTGTGTCTTCTGTGAACTTCAGGAGTTTAACAGAAGTGCAGTTGTTGGTGTAGGTGGAGAAGTGCAGCAGGTAGAGTACACATCCCTCGGGGGTTGCCTGTGCTGACTGACCAAGTGCTGGATGTGGTTTTCCCCAGCTGCTTCCTGTCTGTCAGAAAGCTGGTGATCCACTGACAGCTGTGGGCAGTGAGTTGGCCCTTTTTCACAGCAGACCTTTCGACATGTCATAGCAAGAAAACCCCAGGTGTAATTAATAGCATTGAGTGCTACACATTTGTTTAACTTTACCAGTTTCAGAGCTTGCCACTGTTGTAGTTGGCTCACTGACTGATTAAACAGAGTCCTTGTTAGAGTCCTTATACCTGTGCTTTTCCTCCTGTGACTCAAAATGTAAAAAAGGCCCATTAATGCATATTTTAAAATGCTGTATAAACAAATCTAAATTGACGACATTGTTACAAAATGGATGATATACTGGGTGTTTGCACTATATTTCCAATGCAACAGGTAACACCTTCCTCCTTATTGTTGGTCTGTCTCAGAATTAGTTCAAGCAACATCTAATCATGAGTAATGGACAGTACTGTATGTTATGATCACTATTGTGTTTTGGCCAGCAGAGAGCAAAGAGTGACATTTAAGGCATCCATTTAAGTTCTTCTTACCTGCCAAGCCTCACCACCTCTCAGTGAGCGCAGGTTTGCTTTATTGGCAGGGGGGGCCAGACATGAATCCCCAATACACTTGAATGTAGTGGGTGTCTGTGGAATAAAGAAGAGTGAGCATGAGCCAGCAAAGACAGAGGTAGACAGGTGGAAAGACTGACATAAAGGTGTGAAAGTAGAATTAGGGATGAAGGGAGCAGGACAGTTACTGTAAGGCAGTTGTAGATTTTGAAGACCTCCTTTGTATCTCTTGGGATGAGCTGCCATCTTACCTGCCATTCTCTTTTCACCCATTCAAACTCTATAGAGGTGTGACTTCTAAGGTTTGATCATGCTGTTTCATTGGAAGCTGTCTTGCAGTGGTAGCAGGGTGTCAGACCTTAGTAATACCACCTCTACTATACTGTTTTGCCAGCTTATTAGAGCAAAAACAATTCAGTTAATTAACTGAACCTGGTCCCTTGACAGAAAAGAAGTAAAATTGTTAGCCACATTGCTAAACGTCTTGTCATTCCACAGTCTCAAGTGTAATGATCTGCTGCCTTTCTTATTTTCAGCCCATGACATGTTTTTGATCTCAGATTTTGATCTATAAATTGTACAGAATTTTTCTTCTTGTCTTTTTGACATTATAATTCAGAAATATGCTCAATTTAAAAATGACAGACAGACTGATGCCCACTACCGTGAACACGTCTGGTCTGTGCCTCTTATTGTTTGAGACAATCCTCTACAGATGCAGTGAAACAGAGAACAAGAACAGATGAGACGCAGCCAAACTGCTGTGTGTGGAAGATATTTTCTGGCACATCTCTCTTTCTGTCTCTCTCTAACATTATGAGCTAGTTACTGCCAGGCCCTTTAGCAGTCCCTAGATGACTACGCCACTCTGTTTTTGTTTTTTGTAGCCTTTAACTCTTCCTGCCTTGTCTGACCTACCAGTTTCATTCTGCTGTCTAAATTAAATCATTCACATCATAAAGGGACACCTCTAATCTCACATGACCGTAAGTTCATTATCATTTTGAGACTGATTGCAGAACAGTAATGTTTGTAGAGAATGGGTGATTAGTACAGACTGGCTCACACTGTGGCCATAGCATTGTGTGGGTCAAATTCTGAAGAAATCATAACTCAATGTGGATTGGATGCTGGTGAAATAGATGAAAACCTTGTATGTCTCAAGCTTTTTGCACCTGACTGGGCTCTGTGACACACCGGCTTTATCTGCCAGTGTTGTTTGAACATGAATGAGTTAAAATGACAATAGTTTGGATGGCACACTTCCTGGCAAGAGAGCTAGATGAGCTAGATGAGAGTTTCTTTTCCTTCCATTAAATATGAAGCCATTGCCAGCAGGCAGTTAGCTTAGCTTAGCCCAAAGACTTTGCCAGCACCTCTAAAGCTCATTATGGGTTTTGCTTAACCTGCACATGAAGTATATTGTAAAAATGACAATTTGTAGGGAGCTGTGTGCTAAGACCATCATGGCCAGGAATAAAAAAAAAAAAAAAAAAAGATCTGCCTGGTAGCTGCAGTTTTTTGTGCTAAATTAACCTAATTGGTGCTGCTTCCAACTACGTATTTACTGTACCGCCATGACAGTGGTAAGTGATGTATCAAACCCTTAATCTCAACTTTTTATTGCCATTCCTTGGTATACAATACTGCTGTAGTTTGTCAGTTCTACATTTATAAACTATAGCTATATAGTATGTGCTTGATACAAATGTAGTAAATGTTTCGACCATCCTGCCTGTGGTTGAGGAAAATGGCTTTGACAGGCAGCAGATTTGAGATATTGACTTGGACAGGTTTTACTATTGTATGTCGCTGAGGGAAGCCCGTCACCTGTCAGGGCCAAAACGATGTGCTGGCTATGTTTGTTGCTTTTCATTTTCTTGTTTGGATATTGAAATGAACAATCTCCCCTCACTGCAGTCACATGAGGTGGACAGCTGCAGAGAGTCACAGGGAATGTGTGGCAGTGATGAACCCCCTCTTCCTGTCCGTGCTCCTGCAGTGTGGTGTGAGCGCACTGTTGTTGTAATTGCCTTCAAGACTGCTTAGGCTCTGGACCAGGGATCTTTCAACTGTGATCTGTTAAGCCTATTACGTACTTGCTGCGTGAAGACACACAATCCTTTGTGGGTGAAAGCCTGACTGAGAGAGCCAATTTGTGTCACTTGCTTTGGCATCAACACATTCCATCTGTGCTAAAATATAGTGTAAATCGTTTGTTCCTTGGATCATTAGCACTTCAAAACAGAGTGGACAGTGCATTGAATTCAGAGGTCTTTGTCTAAACCAGTTGGTTGCGATCACATTGGGCCAAACTTTAACTGGTTGGATTGTGATTTGACTCTCTCAGAAGATTTATTTTGACATTTTACTGGCAGCACTTATTTTGTTCTCATATGCACATAAAATGATAAAAGATTAAACTTTGTTGATGTAACTGCATTTTCATTTTCTAACCTACAGATAGCAACAGGAGTAGGTCATGTGATTCAGGGAGGAAGCAAAAAGCACAGGCCTGAGGACTGATTCATTGTGTCACGGTCTGGTGGTAAATTTGTTTTCTGAACAGTTTTAAACAGAAGCCTCTTGGTTAAAACTTGGCAGATTCCACCTTAGCTTGTGTGATGACTGACATGCTCGGATGATATTTAGTGAATGAACAGAGTTTTTCTCAAAGAGACACTGACACCATTCAAAACAGACTAAACTCTGGGTTATTAAAATACTCAAAAATCCTAAAACCTGATGTTTATTAAAGAAGCCCCCCCTTTTTTTTTACCTAGCACACTCACAGAATTCATTATCTCTTTATGTAAAGCAATTCACAGTTAAATGTACAGGCATTATCTAGAACCTACAATAGTAAAAAAAAAAAAAAAAAAAAAGTTGAGGGTTTTTCATTTTAATTTTCCCAAAGAAGAAGTAATGTTAGAAAACGCTAGCAGGGTTACAGCTGCATAAAAGTGCATTAAAGCTAGTGAACCGGCTGTAAATATCCCTTGTTTCAAAGAGTTGTGAGCAAGTTCTGACATGGTACATTTTGTGATGTTGGGTTTCAGTAAGAAACATTATCTTGCATTTGCTGTTCTAAACATCTTTTCTCCATCTGGTCGTCGTGTTTTTTCACTATAATACTGCACCTAAAGGCTCGCAACTTTTTCGCACAACAACACAAACATGAACAAGCAGCAACCAAATGCACTGATGGGTCATTTTACAAAACATACAGTCTGTAGGCAGGAAATGTTTACTGGCTGCCAGTGTGTGTGTGTGTATTTAATCTGTCTTGACTTCGTGCCTCTATTATCAGACAATGTTTTGTGAGCGTGGGTGTATGTGGCAGTCACCATATGTGACGGTGGTGCCGTTATGTGTATAGTTGGACCCGTGTCATATGATGAAACAAGGAATCCTGCAGAGTTTTGCATCTGTTGTTGTTTATGTCTCCTTCAATACGTGCAGTCTAAAGTATTATGCTAGGAAATGAATATAAAGTTAGACTGGTGATCTGTCCAAAGTGGAAATTGACTGAATTCTAAGGCTGCATCTCATTAATTATGTATAAAGACAGTAAGTGTTTTATTTTGGCTTGCAAATGTGTTAATGTTGTAAATATTGTATAAGGCTACAGCGAGGAATCAGGTACAGTAAGTTCTGCTTCTTAAGATATTAACTACCTTACCCATGCTTTATATTCTTTTGCAAGCACCGTTAAAGAAGTTCAATTATAAATATTGTATAATCCTTGCAATTTTTTAATTTTGGAGGGAATTTCTGCAGTTTTTGCATCTGAACTTCTTGACGTGCTGTCAATCTGAATTATAACCCTTAACCCTGTTGACCTTAAGGTCACCCTCTCGTCTCGCTCTCTGATTGAGTAGCTCACAACTCCTGTAAACTCTGACATTCTAAGCAAAATGATAATTGTATTTTAGCTCGGGCTCTCTGGTCTTTTGTAGTGCTCCTGGGGAGCCCATAACTTGTGAAGTGACTGCTGTCATAGAGTGTCATATACTGATAGTCCTTTCCTTCGCTGTTTGCTTGTATGTGATCAGATAGAACGTTGTGTGAACTGCAATCAAGAAGTCACCATGTACAGATCAAACACTTTCTTACATCTGAATTTAGATGACCTCTCTGCCTGTGTACGAAAGGTTGCAGGCTGAGACGAGATTATTCAGTAGGGGAAGGTGTAACCAAAGAATCTGAAGCCTTGAACCACAGCCAAGACGGGGATTTTCTGTTCAAGATGGGTTCAGGTCACAGAGAAATATTTATGTGTTGAAATGCAGCTTCTCATTAGATAAATATCTGTCATACCGTAGATTTCTACTCATCATCTAATTGTATGTACCGTTTCATCACTTGAAAGGCAGCCTGGTTTCATCTGTGATTTGGTGGCTGTGATCCTTTCGTGGTCCTGGTCTGCCCCTCTTTCACCTTACCCACCTCACATTACCTGCTTGTATCTCCTCTCAATTCAGTATTTTGGTGCAGTAATAAATATTCATCATTGTTTTTGCATACACACTCTTGCTCCCGAGGACTTCACTGCTAAAGCATAATTTCAGTTTGGGTACTTTTTCCTGATGAGGTCTTTCCTAGGCTGAGAGATTCAAATTGACCGAACCATGTGTTAAACAGTGTTTCTCAGCTATCTCCTGGTTTTGTTTTGTTGGGTCATACTGCAACATTTTGTTTACCTGCCATGTTTAATAACCACCAACCACATATTGCTTTGGCACTCAACCTGTTCAGATCGCTGCAGTCAGATAAAATTATGACTTTCATAACAGTTGTTTCTTAACTGGAACAGAGGATTTCTGCAGCACATGTCTACTCCTTACTGAATCAATCAAAGCACATGCTGCCACTGTCATGTTTTGTTGTGACGAGCGAGCATCTCTGTACGATCCAAACACATCTGGGCATCTGAGTGCCATTTGCTTTCACAAAACTGATAAAATATTGCTTTTGATTTTCATGGGGAGTTTTGCCTTGACCTCTGGGCATTTCTAATTCAGACAGGAAACTAATTTTGTGGTCTGTACTGTTACAGTAACACTGGACCACTTAATAATACAACTTAAATAAACAAGCATTTATGGATGGTTTTATATAATTCACTTTTTTGTAACGTGCTGCATTGCAGTGTATTTTTTTAATATGAATCAGGTACCATTACACTAATCACCGCTTCCCAGTAGTACTTAGGTGTTGATATGGGATTATCAATTGGGGATTTTTAGAGGAAAGGAAAAATAAATTATGCTCAATTATGTTTTGTAAATACTGGGTAAACCAGTGGGAAACTAACAATCACATAGACAACACTAATCTTCTGCAGGTCCTATGGAATAAGCATGTTGTAATGTATGATGTTATGCTATACTGCAGCTAAAAAGGGGTACAAAGTATATTGTGAACAAGGACAGTCCACAGTCTGCCACAGCTACCCTAATAGTACTAGGCCTCAGCAGCTGAGTCTTCTTACTTGGTGCAGTCATGTAATTATTGCTTTTAATTTGCATTTAATGTTTGAATCTAATTTGCATTCTAATATTCTATCTATGTATGCATTTTAATGGTTTATCTATTTACTGTATGTGCATTGTGTTAAGAACTTTGAATTGCCTTTGTGTATGTGCTATATAAATGAACTTGCCTTGGAATACGGTAACGTAAGGGGCTTTAAGGAAAGCTCCTGAGACTCAGGTGGAGGGGTTATTGAGAAACGCCTCTTTATTTTTGTGTTTTATCATTTCCATATAATATTGTCTTTAACAACATTTCCTCCAAAGTTTTTTTGTTTTGCTTTAGGGACCCAGTATTTACAGAAATACTTCTTTCAGCTAAAATTCCTGATTGTTACTCCCTTGTCTTCTTTTCTTCCACTCTGTCTACACATTTAAGTGCCAGTGGGAACCAGACAGTATTCTACCGGTAAATAGCAGGTGTACTGCAAAGTGTTCACCTCTCCTTTTCTTTTTTTCCATTCACTCTAGGAACCTCCTGAGTTGTGTCTCTGAGCCAGTGTGTTGCAGAGCAAAGGTTATATATGGTATTTCACTCCTTTGGCACAAATTAGCTGCACCAGTTGCGTGCGGTGGCGGTCGGGGCCACTGTTATAATGAGGGTCAGTAGGGCAAGGCTAGGACAGGTGGCAGAGAATCGCAGTTCTTTGAATGGTACGTGGTAGCTGGACATCAGAGCTGCCATAGAGGGGAAAAGGCTGGTGTAGCATCCAAATGTCAACCCTCACCTCTTTAGCGTACTGTCTGTCTTGTCATCTTGTCACTGATGCTGTTTTTTGTTTCTATGTCATCATGTGGTTCCCAAGAGCTTTGGTTTCATTATTTGAGTAGTCAGTTTCTCAGTCCAGTTTGGCAGAATAATGAAAAGGTAGAGCTAAGTTTCCTATAAACCTGTTTATTACACTGTGAGCTCAATTAATATCAAAACAGCATCATTGACCTGATATTTAGTCTTTCCATACCAGTGTGCAGCAAACATTGAGTGATAACTTGATGTTTCTACTGAATTGCTGGCCTCTTATGTTTTCTTTCACTCTGTGAGGTGCTTCCATAAGTGTGCTATTTCACTAATCAATACCATCCCTAACTACGTGGCGGAAATGGCTCTGGTCAGCCTCTTAATAGCAAAATCCATTTGTATCCACATATTAACTCAAATAATTGGTCCAGATACAGTTCACTGGTATGTTTCTGTACACTGCAGCTATCATTAGAGGAGAGTCTTGTGTGCAGCTTGGAGGCAGCAGGGAGAAACATGGGACAAAGATAAAGAGGAAAGTTATAAAAAAGGAATGCAGTAGAGGATGACAGGTCTGAGGAATGGATAAAGGGTTCAAGCCGAGCAAAGGAGGGTAGAGAGTTTTTGTTGAATCCCAGATTCTGACTAATCCATTGATCCTGTTCTCCTGTGGCATCTGCTCCGTCTGCTTGAGCTAATAGCATTAAGGCTTCATGCTCTTAATGTAATTAAAAATGTTGATGTTTGTGTTTATACCTTACCTGCAGTAAGGTAAAAAACAAAAGTGCCTCATTTAGAATATCTTTTCATTATCATCTGTCTTGATGTGCATCTGTTGATTGTAATACAGCATAATAATCTTACAAGTAATATTACAGAATGATTTCAAACACTTTATTGTGTAAAAAGCGAGCAGTGTAGTAAGATGCAATAGTTGTCACCTTCCCGAAACAGTGTTATCACATCGTTAATATCTTCTGTTTCGGCCAGTCTACCTACACATTCTGGGAAACGCACTGTGCACTGAATCGTGTGGCTATGATGATCTCACAGGCACCGTATTCGTTTCACTACCTAGGCAAAAGTTGTTTTTGTATGCGTGCTGCCTGCACAGTAATGATGCCTTCAAGGCCAGGCTGCGATGATAAATAACCAGTAAGAGTTGAGGTGTATCACAAAGACTTAAAAACTACATTTTCAGCTGATATTGATCAACATTTGGGCTGTTGTGATAACGAGTCCATGTTTTGGATTTACCTGAATTAAAAATCCTTTAGCCCACAGGAGAGATGTGTTTATACCCTACTAATTCTCCCCCATCACGTTTATAATTTGATAGAAAGCAGTGGACACGCTGATCCTGTACATAAATGATTTTCTAAATAATTTTACATGCTTGTGCCTGTGTGACTTTCCACATATTGTGTTATATTGTTTGCAGAAAACTGAAGCGAAGCTGCTGTTTGCTCCTGATCAAAGCGTAAATGAGATGGGTTGTTGTCAGTAATATATTTTTTTTATATTTCCTATTTGTGCATATTTGATGTTTCCCACCACAGACTAGAGAATGAAGCATAGGTGTCTTCAGCTCTTGTATGTAAGAAGAACTGAGCCTCCTAGATTTACAGATGAAAGCTGTCAGTGACACCCTCCTCATTCATGGAGCCCTGAGAATAGTATTGCATCAGAGCCTTTTGTGACAAAAGAACAATGACTCTGAGTCTGAATAGACTTTAGATGAAGTGACAGCAGGAAACAAAGAACGGAGGTGAATTTCAGTTCTACCCAGACAACCATCACAAAAGCTAAAGTTTGTGTATAATGACAGAAGATAACAGAACTCATTGTAATTTTGATTTGCCATAAAAATGGACGATCAGTGTGGGCATATAGATGAAGCTTCGTTATCCATTCAGTGAAAATCAACCAAGGATCTATAATATTTGTTTGTGTAACTGGTCTTCAATGTTCAGAGGCATAAATGTCAAGGCCACTGCGATTTAAACGTTTTTATAGTGTTGTTTGTGTCATTCAGAGCTTAGTAAGCAAATAAGTGCTAAATAATTTTGATTCATTTTCCACACATATGTAAAAAGAAAATACAGTATAGCTCCTCAAACATAAGGTTTTAACGCTTTTCTTTGTCATATGAGAGCAAACTGATTATCTTTGAGAATCTGGACTGCTGCCAAACCTGCAAAAAAAAAAAGAATATCAACATGTTGTGTTGGCCTCATTATGTCTGTATGTTTGTAGACATGTGTTCATTGTATATAAAGCAATCTGTTCAACCTTTTGCTTACAGGAGGATCTTCCAGTGAAAATTAGGGACGCCTTCAAACAGATTGCAGGTATCTAGCCAAATATACTGTAAATACATTAGTGGGCTCCTCCAAATAACGACATCCATATTGGGGACGTAATGTTGGTATTTTTAAAACTTTAGAAACAACTGTCAGTTGTTTGCACAGTTTTTTATCTTAAAAAAAAAAAGAGAAAATATTAAATTGGTCCCTGAGTATTTGTTGGAATAACTTAGACACCCTCTTATCATTTGTAAGTGCCCACAAAATGTAGGCATATTGGTTCCCTAGAAGGTGAAAAATAACCAAAATGATTGCTGCTGCTGCTGATATTAATCCTTCCCATGCACTCACCAAGCGAGCAGTGGCTTTAAACACCCACATCATTTGGATGAATTGCCACTTGACTCCACTAGTCAGTGACACACTCTTGACAGCTTTACATCTGACAGCCTTTGTCCTCAGGTCAAGTCTTCAAGTTTGTGTTGGGATCATCAGGAACATACTTTGTCACCAGTATCAGTATAACCCTCACTTGCATGCACGCACCTCACAAATATATGTGCCCATGTTTTCATGAGGACTGAGTCAGCCATTCACTGACAGCCACAACAGCCATGTTGGCCCTCTCCCCAAGGACACCCCATTGCTCTTTTTAAGTGTGTGCTTCTGAATTCTTCTGTGTCCATGTGCGCACAGCTGTGTTTGTCTGCTTTGTGGGCAGGGGTGTGATTCATTGTGTACCAACTCCCACTCATCTGCGGGCGAGATTAATTCGTTAAAGCTCAGCGCCCATTTGTTATTGGAGAGAGAGCAGCATAAAGGAACACAACTTTAGATTAGATTAGGTTTGAATTGATGAAGGGCCCAGTGAAGTGTTTATTAACACTTATATGTGTTACTCAGAACTGTGCTACAATTTGTCTAAATGTGAAGTGTTTGCCCCTCTTGTTTTTATAGCATTGATAGGCTTGCATGACAGAGGAGGGGTTTTATTGGCACTGAGATTTTTCTGGTTGATGAGATCTTGTCTGGGTACTTTGTTCCTACAGTCCATATGTGTAAAGGCCTGATATTGTGAAAAAAATCTGTTCTTTCTTTGTGTATTTTATTCATCACCAAGTGAACACATCGTTGGGAGATGAAGCAATCTTGACAATTATGTAATTTTTGATAAATGTATGTGTTTTGAATTTGGGTCAAGCTTTGCACAATCAGAAATGTGTTATGTAGATGACCCTTGCGTGGTCAGAATAATGGGGGGGGGGAGCCCATGTTGTTAGAAATGGAAAAATGAGCGACCAAGAGGGAAGTCACAAAGCATCAGTGATCTGTAAATGGTTTGGTTTCTAAAAGCATCGTGATCAAATGTTTGCCCATATTGTCCAGCCCTAATATTAAAGGCTTCTTTTATGAGCTGTTCTTTGGCTATAAAGACTGTGACAGCATTAGTACAGTACATGAGTAACATCAACTGAGATCACTGCAGTACAGTCATCCTTGGCCATATGGCCTCCTTAACTTGAACACACCATTGTAGATTTATGTGGAGTCCAACAGATGTACTGTCAAACAGTGGCACCTGCAGGAAACACTTACTGGGGGGGGGGGACACTACAAAGGCTATACAGCACAGAGTAATTTCAGGGTACACAAGTTAAAAGAAAGGTAAAGATACTATATTATAGAAATAAACTGCATCCTGTTTAATTCCTTGGTTGGTCTTGTGTAAAAGTCAGATTATATTCACATGAGATCAATCAAGGAATTATTCATTCCAATTTGAATGCATCGTCAGCAGTAAACATTCATCTGAAATGTGTTGCATCTTAAATGAATGATGTTTCAGGGTTTGTGTTGCAAAAGATTAGAATGACTGTGTCTTGTCATCTGTGGGGTGAGCAGTAATTTTACGATGGGGGCCATGGCCACCCATGGCCACCCCTTGGGGCCACCATTGGCATCAATAGCAAAAGTTAAAAAATAAGCTATGGGGTATGTGGCAAAGGCTCAGCAGCTACATAACTCTCAGCTTGTCTATCTATTGTGCCAATTGAAAGTAAATCGTCAATGGAATTTGTATAATACTAGCAACAGTCTTGAAGTGAGAGCCGGCATGGATTTCTGCCTTGGCTCTTGTCTCAGTTAATGCAAATTGCACTGCTCTGCTGTCTTTTACGTGCTGTCATCATGGCTGTCACTGGCATGTTTGTTTGTTCATAAATAGTTAAATGGTAACTTGGAAAAAGTGATTCAGCTGCAAAGCAATTTAGTTTTGAATAAGCTGAGAGGAAGCAGGGAACAGCTAACTGGGAACAGTCTGGTTTGTATTTGGTATTATACACATCAAAGCTGAGCTAAAAGCAGTCGCATGTTCTCATTAAATGCAGTCTGTTGGTTGAGATGTGTTTGAGGGGGGACAAAGGATGATGAGAAAGAGAAGTCATTCTGACTGAACACCCACTGTGGTAAATGGTCATTTCCACATAAAACAAATGTTACAGCACAGTTATTATTCTTTGTCATTTGATAAGATAACATACAAAGCACGTTTAGCTGCATTCAGTGGTCACTATAAATTATTCTTTTATTGGGTATGGTACATTTGACCTCATAAAACAACTGCAAAACATGGTTAAGAAGTGTGTAATGAGGGGAAAGATACTTTGCTGTTGGCTGTCATACACTTTGTTCTTAACTCATCCTTCAGGAATAAACAGCGATGTGGATGTGTTGTGCTTTATACGTATACGATGTAGGCCTATTGTAACACTCTTTTGATCTTTCTTCAAGCTCCCAGTTGTGGTTTGACTCAGAAAATCTCTAGGAAGGTTTATTTTTATTTTTTTATTCATCAACTATGCAGTGATGTATTTAGCTTCCCTGCACGCCATTTCTGTTGGTGATGTAATGCTCAAGAGCCCTTCCAAACAACATGATCCATGAAACGTGACTCTCAATAGCACCATTCTGTCTGTTTTAATCACTTTACCTAAACAGTGAAGACTATGTAATGATGAGCGTGGACAGACATGGTTGATAAAGTGACCTTGGGGTAAATCCCGGCCGCTCTACGCTGACCAGTGTCCCAGGATTATGGTAAACCACTGCTCTGCCAATATCAAGCATAGGATTATTTGCTACCACATTTTTGTGGGCCGGCAAAGCCCCACAGGATTTAACACATTCTTGGGTTCAGGAGATTTTGAAATTCAAGGACAAGTCAATTTATCAGTGTTTTTTTTTTTTTATCCTCCAAACATCTTTACTGTACTGAATACTCCTAAACTATAGTGTAGTTATTTAGTTTTCTTCAGAATGGTTTAAAATAGCACTTGTCCACACATTCATAACATTGAACTATCAATCTCCTCACTCCATCAGTAACATAACAAGTCTATCAAAACATCTTACTGTTTAGTATTTAACACATTCAATATCCTCAGCAGCTGTCACACCAGATGTTCTGAAACACTCATGCCCCCAGCGCTGACTCCCCGTAGCATGGAGCAGCCACACTGTCGTGAGGAAGAGATGATTTAGAAGAGCAGCTGAAGTCCATGAACTGAGTAAAATAACCTCTGACTCATTCTCACAGAGCGCAAGTTCTGAGACATTCAGGATCTGAATGTAATATTGTGGCAGTTGGCCCCAGTGTTGCTTTCTGTAATAACAGATGGCTTTGACCTGCTGTTTTGTTGTTTTTAATCACAGTATGTCAGATTAAATGCAGGCATTCTGGGCCAAAACAGAAGAGCTGCAGGCTTTTTGATGTCACTGGCTGGATTATACCTGTTGTCTAAACTAGCAGCAGAGGAGAGATTTGTCTAGCTAACACTGAATTCTGAGCTAAAGGTTACACAGATGCTCATTCTCCCTTCTTTTTCTTCTTTGTCAGTCTTCCTTTGTCTTCTACATTTTATCTTAAAAAGTTGTGAATTTAGATATTTTGGCAAAAACATTATTTGCATTAGTATAGAAGGATGCATAGTTTTACCTGACCTACTGTTTACCTCCTGCCAGTGGACAAGTGCTTACCAGAGAAGAGCAACACAGTAGCTTCACTAGATTGAAGCTACCTATAGAATGACTGCTGGGGTGGCTGGTGGCTCCTCCCCAGAGACTGGATAGTTAGGCTCCTTGCCGGATGTTACCGTCGATGCAGTTAGCTGGCAGTAGAAGTCACCTTGTGCAGAAGGAGACTGTAGTTACACCATGAACTATACCTGCCTAATGCTATGTTGCTACAGTGGTCCAAATGGACACACACATCCACACTAAAGGCCCCTTTCTGACTCGTTAGTCCAATTTGCATCTCCCCCTCTCTACTCCAATGGCAGAGGGAGCCTAATTATGCTGAAACCTGTACTGTCCAAAAGTCACATCAGCACAACACAGGAACACACAAGGGAACCCAAGGAGAGACTTTAATGAAACTCTATTAACATTTTCTCACAAAGCCTCACCTAGGCAGAGGTCAGAGCAGGAAAGGGCAGAACTCAGGGTGAGTTTTATTAAAGGATAGTGCCGCTTATTAATTGGCTTAAAGGTTAGACAGAAAATGATGAAACTCCATTTCATCCTGCTTTGCTGTATTCAGCTGAGAGCCGCTGTCCTCCTGTTGCGTTTTCCTGGTCGTGGTTTTTACTCCACTTGCTGCTTATTTTCTATTTTCTACACCAGACAATCCATTTTTAAAAATACTTTAGTGAACATGTGTAGTGTGCTGTAGCAGGACGCGTACAGTGGAAAAATTACTAAAATACCTCCAGGTTTACATCACAGTTGGAGCTGACACAAGGTCTCTTAAGAGGTTTCTGCCCTCCTTGGTAGCAGCAATGAAGTGAAGACCGACTATGTGTCAGGCAATATAATAATGGCCATTGTCAATTAGTGTAATGATGATCCTCCCTGTAGTTTCCAGTGTCAGTTAGCTTGACAAGAACTCTTTGGTCTGTTTGTACATAAATGGATCACTTCATCTTAACACCATCCAGAAATAGACGTATGTTTAAGAACAGCCATAATGTCTCTAAACCCAAGGACAAATTAGGAAGAGTGACAGTCATTCATATTAAGTCATACTGTCTCTGTCATTGGGTTTGTTTGAGATGAACCGTGCTTTGCCTGGAAAGCGGATGGCAGCAGAGGACAGAGACAACAAGCTGCAGTCAAAATGGACGTTCTAGGACTTTTCCAGCAATCCGTCACAGTCTGAACAGGAAGCCAGAGAAACACTCGCATCCCATTGGATTGGACCTCGATTTAATAAAAATGTCATCACATCAAACTTCTCAGCTTGTTCTCCGGGTCCAGTAGATGTTGTTTTAATGATTTTCTGGCTCATCTCGGACAAACCTGCGGTTGCAACCAAACATGACAAATATTTGAGCACATAGGATGGCGATGTGGGTGGGGGCAAGCAGCCAGGAAATGATGCTGAATGTTTGGAGGAGGAGGCGAGTAGTAGAAAGCTGAAGTTGTGATACACACACTCTGCAGGTTGCTCATTAAGTGGACTATAGGGGACTGTCATGTGAACCTGCCTAGCATTGCTGCGCTGTGCTGTAGAATATGGAGGAGAGATGCGACAGTCATAGCCAGGGGAATCTTCAACACAAGGAGCAGCAGGTGACAGTGCTGTTGTTGTTCCCCTGTCAAAGAAGACTATAATAGGAAAGGCAGATGGCATTTTAGTTTGACTCTTCCATGTCTGTGGCAACTGCTGTCTACGCAGCAGCTCCATGTTGGTGACCTCTAGGTGGAGCTGTGTTATTACCTCGTGGCAAAAACAAACAGATTTTGACTTCTGGTTTACTGTACATGTGGTAATGGCAGTGTTTTCCTCCCTATATCCAATTATGTAAGGTCAGCCATCTGACTCTAAGTGAAAAGTTTTATGGCATGACTATGTACGTACAGTGAGGAACAAAAGTATTTGAACACCCTGCGATTTTGCAAGTTCTCCCACTTAGAAATCATGGAGGG
>NW_018127915.1:1550856-1551643 GCF_001952655.1 Monopterus albus
GCACACAGCCAGGATAACCAAGGAGTGGCTCCGTAAGAAGCATATCAAGGTTCTGGAGTGGCCTAGCCAGTCTCCAGACCTCAATCCAATACAACATCTTTGGAGGGAGCTTCAACTCCGCGTTGCTCAGCGACAGCCCCGAAACCTGACAGATCTAGAGGAGATCTGTGTGGAGGAGTGGGCCAAAATCCCTGTTGCAGTGTGTGCAAACCTGGTCAAGAACTACAGGAAACGTTTGACCTCTGTAATTGCAAACAAAGGTTTCTGTACCAAATATTAACACTGATTTTCTCAGGTGTTCAAATACTTATGTTCAGCAGTACAAGACAAATAAATTCTTTAAAAATCATACAATGTGGTTTCCTGAAATTTTTTTTTAATTCTGTCAGAGTGGGAATGCACCTACAATGTGAATGTCAGACCCCTTCATGATGTCTAAATGGGAGAACTTGCAAAATTGCAGGGTGTTCAAATACTTCTGTTCCTCCCTGTAAGATGTATTGGATGCCATGTTTTACTTACAGTGGGTACGGAAAGTATTCAGACCCCCTTAAATTTTTCACTCTTTGTTATATTGCAGCCATATGCTAAAATCATTTAAGTTCATTTTTTCCTCATTAATGTACACACAGCACCCCATATTGACAGAAAAACACCGAATGTTTGACATTTTTGCAGATTTATTAAAAAAGAAAAACTGAAATATCACAGGGTCATAAGTATTCAGACCCTTTGCTCAATATTTAGTAGAAGCACCCTTTTGAGCTAATACAGCCATGAGTCTTTT
>NW_018127915.1:1552137-1563493 GCF_001952655.1 Monopterus albus
AAGTCCGCATGGAGTTTGCTAAAAAACACCTGAAGGACTCCAAGATGGTGAGAAATAAGATTCTCTGGTCTGATGAGACCAAGATAGAACTTTTTGGCCTTAATTCTAAGCGGTATGTGTGGAGAAAACCAGGCACTGCTCATCACCTGTCCAATACAGTCCCAACAGTGAAGCATGGTGGTGGCAGCCTCATGCTATGGGGGTGTTTTTCAGCTGCAGGGACCGGACGACTGGTTGCAATCGAGGGAAGGGTGAATGCGGCCAAGTACAGGGATATCCTGGACGAAAACCTTCTCCAGAGTGCTCAGGACCTCAGACTGGGCCGAAGGTTCACCTTCCAACAAGACAATGACCCTAAGCACACAGCTAAAATAACGAAGGAGTGGCTTCCCAACAACTCCGTGACTGTTCTTGAATGGCCCAGCCAGAGCCCTGACTTAAACCCCATTGAGCATCTCTGGAGAGACCTGAAAATGGCTGTCCACCAACGTTTACCATCCAACCTGACAGCACTGGAGAGGATCTGCAAGGAGGAATGGCAGAGGATCCCCAAATGCAGGTGTGAAAACTTGTTGCATCATTCCCAAAAAGACTCATGGCTGTATTAGCTCAAAGGGGTGCTTCTACTAAATACTGAGCAAAGGGTCTGAATACTTATGACCATGTGATATTTCAGTTTTTCTTTTTTAATAAATCTGCAAAAATGTCAAAAATTCTGTGTTTTTCTGTCAATATGGGGTGCTGTGTGTACATTAATGAGGAAAAAAATGAACTTAAATGATTTTAGCATATGGCTGCAATATAACAAAGAGTGAAAAATTTAAGGGGGTCTGAATACTTTCCGTACCCACTGTATGTCTAAGAATGATGAGTCACTTTTCATGGAATAGTAATGTCCTTATTGTTTGTCACAAAGTACAAAATACTTGCCAGCTGTCACATAAGTACATTTTTGAAACACAATGCTGGATAGTACATTTCATGTTGGAAATGACTATGACAGTAATTTGGAAAATGTAATATCCTAAATTAATTGATTTAATTCCATGGCAGTAAATGTATTTCATAGCACAGAAGTGACCCTCAGGTGTGTTTTCACTTCTTGTATTTCCTGCCTACAGCATAATTCTGTTCATTGAAATAAAGCATTAAATATTTGCAGCATCTTATGTCTGTCGCTCTGAAATGTCCTTGAACAACACACCGATTCTCATTTTTCACTTTAAGAAGACAAATAACAGTAAAGAAATTAAACGTTGCCCCACCAAAAAAAAAAAAAATCTCCTTGGTTAGGTGTTGAGAAAAAACAACCCAGGATGTTACTGTTGTGTTGTGCGTGGCTTCTCTCACATTCTGTCGAGTGCATGTAAACACTTGTTTTGACAGTTTGTGTTGGTGAAAGCCTCTCAGAGTACGCAGAGCTGTTTCTGGTGCCTCTGAGGTCATGGATTATTCATGGAATATAGAGGGAGATGACGCAGTCCCACTGCGTGGCTCATATCCCAGTGAGTGTGACAGGGCCAGTTGCATCAGGTCAACAGAAGATGGCTGTCGTGCATCCATAGTTTGTAACAGTGAAGGATCTCTAATGCTGGTTGCTGATGACACAGTGCAGTGATCTGTGTGATGCCATTATTTGTTCATACCTCACTGACTGTATTACAATCATTGGATTTGTGTTCTTTACAGGTAGATTTTTCATGGAGTATTGCAACTGTAAAGTCATGGATATGTGCCAAAAATTGGTCAGTGCAGCCAACGCATCCCTCTCGGTTTCAGGTTTTTCTATTTTTCTCCCAGTGATAAGCCACCTATCTCTGCTTTTCCCCTAACAGACTGTCTGCTCTTCCTTTACTAACTAGACACTGTCTTGAAGATGGCAGCAGGGGCTGTGAGTTGCATTGCAGAAATAAAAAGGTAGTTTATTTTACTGTGGATTTTCCACGGTTTGAAATAATCCCGTCATGTGTGTACCGGTTGCTGGCAGTTTTGAGCTGGCTCATTTGTGAATCAGCCAGTTACCACAAATACAGTCAGTGTTCACAGTCTATGTTCACGAAGTCATAATAGCTGGCAAACCCGTCATCTGCTCTCATTACTAAACAGCCAAAGCAGATGAATGTTAACTCTTATAAGGGAGCTTTGTATTTTTCTACATTATAGCAGCATATTATGTTTGCTGTACATACTGTTATGCTTAAAACTTGTCCCTTTGCCAAGTTAGAAGACACTTGATGGACTCCATCAGTGTTTCCTCCTGTTCTGACAAATAGGCAGGACCTTGTGACCTATCCACAGACTACAGGAAGCATCTTCCTCGGGTTGTTTTAAACCTTTAAACCTAAAACTTTGTAACACCGACGAGACAGTGTGGTCTAACATTGTGACAGGAGGGGTTGGAGGGCTGCAGCAGAAGCTCTTTTCAGCTCCTTCTCTACACTTTAATCTTCTGGCTCTGCTTCACAGTGATTTTTTTTTTTTACTGAAGATCTCCACCACAGTGTACCTACTTTTTTAAACGCTTGTCAGTCAGTCTCAGCTCTTGTTCTTCGATAGCGAGCGGGACCAAAGTCTGCAGCTCCTTTTGTACTGTAGAAGGCATCACCTCCTTTAATTTTCACTGGCTCACTTTCTTTTGCCACCTGTTTTCTGCTTCCTTCGGCTTTGTGGCACACTCTGCCTTGACCTAAGTTAGCATGTCATTTCCTTCACTCTTGGCAACCCTGATCTGTTCACTTTCTTTTTCTTTTTGTTTTTCTGAGTATAGACTGTTGTAAGACAATATTGATCGACTTTTTTGTCTTGACCAGCTCCTTTTCAGTTCAAGTCTAAACATCCTTCTAGGGAACTTTAAAGATTTGCTGAACATGTGATGTTTCAAAAGAGGTGGTACCTTTTGTTTGTTGTAGTTGTTTTCTTGCTAGTTCTTCTTGGAAGCATTGTTTGTGCTGTAAAACGTCCTCCAGGCCATTAACCCTTCATTTACTGTATCTCTTTTTGTGCCTTTGGTAATCATTTTTAGTTACCTTGAACTCATAAGTTTTCCTATATTTATTTATGAGTGCCCAACTGTGTCCAACAAACATAAAAAAGTGCACTTTAAATCTCTTTAAAAGATCATTTTTGTTTATGAACTTGTCCTTGCCTTCTTGTGCTGAAGTGTAAGCTTCTTTGAAACTGTTTTGAAGTGAAGAATTTGGAGTCACGTATTAAACCTCTACCTAAATTCTCTGCAGTTTATCTTTTTGTAAACATCGCTATCATGGTGCTTTCAGAAATCAAAGACAACCGAGGTCATGCATTTGCTATTACTGAAAATACCAACAAAAAAAAAAAAATGACCTTCTTTAGCTTTGCTTCAGACTGAACTTCATAGCGAGCTTTTGTCACACTTCAGAAAAGAGTTATACTCCATCCTCCAACACAACTTGGGTCACTTTAAAGTTGTGCTCCTGAGGAGATCTATTCCAATTATTTTGTCCAAACATCATTTGGCTGCGTACTTTTTTTTACAATTTCTACTTTATCCCTAGTTTGTAAGTATAATAGTCTCACAGGACATTTTAATATTTACATTTCTGAGCTAAATCTCAGTGCTATGCTCAGGTTTGCTGTTGCCTTCCATTTTTTTTAGAAACAGTAAAATTGGACTTTTCTTCCTCATGATGCACAGCCTCTGTCAGGTTAGTCGAGGACACCTGCATTGCCTCTGTCACTGCTTGCCACAATGCTGCTGCCACACTCCTAATAATTACTCACACACACAGACTAGACCCTCACGCTCTGCTCGACCTGGAGTGTGTGTGTGTGTGGGGTGGAGGTGAGGGATGGAGAGCTCTGCGGCGGCTGTCTGTGATTGACCTGATTATGGAAAACAGCCCCTGGCGTTACTCCCAGAGGAGGCATGGATTGATGCATCTTCATGAAAAATATTCCTGTTGTGTCGGCTTCTGTCACAAGATGCCTGTGGATACAGCCCAGCCATGGCAGACTGCCAAGAGGGAGAGAGAGGAACGGAGAGGCACATTTTATAGAAGGAAAGAGGGATGGAGGGAGATTGTTAGTGAAAAAGAGAGATTTATGCAGCATTTGTTATGTCAAATTTATGGTAAATATTATGTATGTTGGCATCCTAGGGGTAATTACAGCCAGGATATGTGTGATGGTTTTTGCAGGCTCCAATAATTTCTTCATTGCATCACACACTATGGATGTGCATTAACACAGGTGGCAAACAAAGCAGACAAACCTGGTTGCAGATGAGATGGCAGATCGTCAACCTTAGCAGGAAGTTGTTCACTTGAGCAGGTTTGTGGTAGGGATAAAGGTTGGGTACTAGATGTTCGGAGTTAAGGTTAACATTAACCCTAATCGTAAGGCAGCTTCCAGAAAAAGTTGACAACTTCCAACAGTTTTGCCAGTGGTCCAGGTTTGGTCACATTCCTCCATCTTGGCTGCAGCCAGGTTCCTCCCCATTATCACCATATTCAAAGGATATTGCACCTTGCCTTGCCATGACAGCAGGCCTGCCTTCTTTGGCATTAGTGTGGTTGTTCGTGACGTGATGTTGTTGGACAGCACTGTCAGGATATTGCTCTTATAAATATAAGTGTGTATAGACATAGTGTATTTGCCCAAAGAAACAACTTGTGTTTGTTGCCACAAGTTCTTTCTTGGTGTGTGCTCCTCTCCATCCTGGTTTTGTTTTTCTTGGCGTGTGCTCCTCTCCATCCTGGTTTTGTTGATGAGGAATTGTGTAATATCTGTCATCTTAAGCTTGATTTCAAAACCAAGAGAGGCTGAGGTTGTTGACATTAATAAAGATTCCAATGTGCCATTTGAGTTTACATCAACATGTGAATTTGAACATGTAAGATCATTTGTGAATCTGCAAACAGGGACCATGTGTAATGACACCTGAGCCAGTTCCATTCACTGATGAAGACTGAGATGCACATTAAAGCTCCAGAAAAGCTAGATGAGAAAGAAGACTCCAGTTGTGAGAGTCTTATTTTCAGCAGCACAACAGCATATAGAGCCTGTGTGTTGAACATGAAACTCTGATCACTTTTTGTGGTTATGTTGGCTAAGTGTCACTTCATCACCTGTGGACCTGATAATCATACAGAGCAGCCTCAACACTGTATCCCAAGTTCATGTTAGGCAGTTCATCATGTCTGCGTGCAAACAAAATTGAGCAGCTGTAGCTGTTACAGCCAAAACTATCCAAAGTAATCTCTCACCCTGAGAAGGAACTATATAGCTACTCATCTGGTAAACACATCAATGAAGCATTAAAAGAAATGTTATTTTTGTTTGCTTTTTCCTAGAGGAAGGACATTTTGCTTATGGTTGGACCAAGGCTTTGGAAGGGAGTTTCCCATTTCAGGAGGAAGTCAGTTATTCATTTTCAGGCATGGGGGGGGGGTTGAGCGTCACTGTGACAGCAGCAGCACCTCTGAGATTAAGGACAAATATGGATGGATGTGTGCCTCGTGTATTGTTTCACCATGCAAGCCAAGCTCCTCTTGTCCCTCTGCCAAACAACCACTGGCCTATCATCATCAGCTTTAAAAACACATTTAAAACTGCCAAATACTCTGCTGTATTATGCCTTTTATAACTGAGGGTCTCTAGAATAATGACTTCATCAGTGGACTGAAGCTTTAGTATAATGAGATTTAAGTGGAGCAGTAAAATATTACCCATAGCTTCTTTTTCAGATGAGAATTGGATTAAAATTGGGTCGAAAAAGCACAATTATGAACCAAAAGTGATTTGTTTTCTCACAGATATATGATGTATCTCAGACTGTATTCAAGCCAACATCTTATACATCTCGTTCCCCCCCACTTTCCATTCGGACCTGTCAAATGCTAAAAATCCTGAACAATAAAAACATGGCTCAGCACTTTTGGAGCGAGCACCATAAAATGTAATAAAAGGGTAGACATCATCTGGGCCAATTATACAATCAAACTCTCAAGTATCAGAGTAATCTCGTTGCCATTAAAAATGCATTACCCTGAACAACATTTATCAACAGATTGGCTGTGTCACCAATGTAATATTTGTTCAGAAAAATGGCTCCTTTGCAGCATCAGTGGGACAGCTAAATTTCTCTCATACCCACAGAGTTTTTTGTTTGTTTTCTTATTTCCTTGTCATGAATTTTTCATAAGCCACTTGATGAGACATTTCATGCGTTTGCCTTTATTAAGCACAGTAAGAAGTCTTGGGGTAGTTGATATTTTTCCTCTCTCTGACTGCTACAGTGGCTTTTGACTACAGGAGGCAGATTCTCATAATGACTTATAGTCTATTTACCCCTGCCTTGTTAGAAAAGTTCTGGCAGTGGTTAGAGGAAGCTTGAATTAATTGGACAAATCTTACTGGTATACATGTTTCACATTAGGAAAGATTACCAAAAAAATTCACCAGTTTGCAGTGTTAGCACGCTGGCACATCATGGTAGGTTTAACATTTATTATGTTTGCACGCTGGTGTTTTGCTCAAAGAACCACTAGCATATCTCTAGACTCTGACTCTAGGTTTGTATTTCTCAGTTTGCATAGGACTTGCAAGTTCATTTTTTTCTGTTCAGCATGAACAGACATGGTCGATATTTGTGAGTGGGAAAAAATGATTTGAAAAAAGGTTTTAGTCTCATTATTTTCCACCTCAACAGGGGTAGGTTTATTCTGTTTTAATCAGCAGTTACCCAGAAATGCTGAAGTTAGCTACTAATCATGGCACTGGATGCTGGTACTGATGTGCCAAATATATGGTCTTCTAAACAAAGTAAAGGCTTGTTATTTACATTGTCACTTCAGTTACATAGCTCCGTTCTGTGTATTGTCTCCATGTCATTTCTAAAAACAGAAACCATTTTCCATGGAGGATTAACTTCTAAAGATCAGTCAGATGTGATGAAATCATGTAACACGTCATGCAGACAGACTGGTAAGAGCAGCCAGGTGTGGTGGAAAACATAACCTCATATCTGACCTTTTCTCTAAACTAATTTGAATCAGAGTGCACGCAGACACAAGCCAATTAGGGCACATGGGCTGGTTGTTTCCTTACTGTGCTGGAAAAAGACCTGACAAGATGTCTGGCGAGATTTACAGTAGATAAATAATAAAAGACCTGATTAGGACAAATGTGGTGTGTAGGTCAACAGAGCCAGGTGGATGTGGATAAGGGAGTGGAAGTTGACTTCTAATGAAGCCTCAGGTGGCCACTCAGGAAGAGATCATACACTGTGTGTGTGTGTTTGTGGATATGGAGTTGTGTTCCTGTGACTGTGAGTGACATTTGGTTCTCCCCAGAAAGAATTTGCACTGAAATCCAACCCCAGATGTGTCACAGTAGATGTGTCACAGTAGCTGTCTGTAGTGGCTGTGCAATTGGTATGAGCTGAAGTTAGTTTGGTGTCTGGGGAAAAGCCTATTGATGTGAAGACACCCCTCTCCCTCAGAGGTAGAGAATGGAAGCCAATTTGTGGGACATATGACCAGACTTTGTTTGGTGGGATCAGGTGACCTCGCTAACAACAAAAGGGGAAGCTTCAAATCCTGCATCCTCTAATGCAAACGCTGCCAGTCGTGATTCATTTTCAGGGAAACTGTATAGACTGAGATGTATGACCTTAACTCTAAGCTTTTGTTTACAGCTATAGCCAGCCAGTATAGCCATTTACAATATAGTATGTACATGTTTTGGTGCACATTTACTCCTTAGCAAAAGTGACTTGTCGACACCTGCAAAAAGAATGATAATGAATTTGAAAGGTTCACTTTCTTCATCCTCTGTTCAAACAATGCACCGGCCATTTGCAGTCATGATAAACCCTTGTGAGGTGTTTGAAAGTGAACTCATGGAGTTATGGTGATGTCCACTTGGGGTTAAAAACAGTTTTTTATGCTGCTTTTTTCTCTCTTTGTTGCTTTGTGTTGGTTGATTTGAAGATGCTGTTGTACTGCTGATGTGCAGCCATAGTCTCACCAGGAAATGTGTTGACAGAACAATAGGTTTCCTTTATGTTGGTCAGGTTTTTATTACACTCTGTCCAGTTTTGTGAGCATATTTGTTGACACTGGTTATGTCACTATCCAGATTTGCTATAAAAGAAAAGTTTAGAGCTGACTCAAGTTAATCACTAATCAAAATAACTGCCTAAGTTATTTTATTCAAGCAAAAATGTAAACTAGTTCCAGCTGAGGACTGGCTGCTTGTCTTGGTCATATGTAATTGTAAACTGAAGATCTTCTGGTTTTAAACTGTTGTACAGGCAAAAGAAGTGATGTGAAGTTGTGACCTTGGGCTCTTGGGGAATATGATGTGCATTTCCTCTGTTTTCTGATCATTAATCAATCAGTTGATCTCTTGATTAATCAAGGAAATAATCTGCAGTATAGTCTGTGATAAAAATAATTGTGACGTGGCATCCTAAAATGTTTAGAAGGGTCATCTTAAGGCCAAGGTTGGTGCAAGTTATTCAGAAAGTAAACCAAAAGGGCCAATTGGACAATCAGGAGAACAACAGTGGGAATAAATGAATATCTGTTTACAACTGTATACGATTCTTCAAGTATTACAATTTATTACAAAAACTAGAACCTTTTTCATCTGCCAGTGTTGCCATGCTTGAAGCATATAACAATACAGTATAAAATCTCAACTTAAAGGTAGGAAGGTAAAAGCAAAGACCATAGATGCTGACGCAGCATTTACAGACGTTAAGACATGCTGTTACTGTACAGAACATTCCCACTGAAATACAAACATCTGCAAATGCGCCATTGTCATCAGTGAATTGCGTTTTTGCAATAAACAATGTGATCCAAACTTTTTCAGTGTTACAAGAAACACCTCCACTGAAATTCAGTTACATAAAATAGCTAAACGATAACACTCTACAAATCATAATGAAATGTGCTGAGATCTTTTTTTTTTTTTCTTCAACAGCCCAAGGCACTCAGGCTCCAATGTTGGCAATAAATACGTCATTCCTTACACAACATCACGGCAGGGAAGGCGGTGGTAGAGAAAAAAGAGGGAGAGAGAAACATTGTTTTCTATTTCAGAACACATTCCTTTCATAGAAGTCCACCTTGTCCTTTTTCACAGTGACAACCCCCGGCAGTTGAGACCGAAAAGACGTTGAACAAGTCGTTGTGTTGATTTGAGTGAAATCTGTTCACTGAAAACTACATAACCTCCGAATGACCTTTAGATGCTAGCCTGTCATTTTGGTGTCAGAGGGCGTCCTCTGCTGGAGTGGCCTCAGCTGCTTTTTCAAATGAAAAGTAAGCCTGATGTGCGCTGAAGCACCACAGGATGCCAGTGCGTCCATCTCCGGTGAACTGTCCCAGTGTGAGAATCTGCTAGAAATCTATCAAAATTATATTTTCCAATTTCTAACAAATCCAGATGCTATTCATTGACATAATTGCTTCCTGATCTTTCAGCTTAGTTTACCAATGCTGTGGCAACAGTGGTTTTAACAAATGCGCTGATCTCCTCTTTTCTCCCAGTTCAGTTGAGCTGGCGACAAGCTTCAAATGTCCACTTTGAGGCACCTCCGTAAATATCAAGGCTTGTCTCCATCCATGCAAAAACATTGCCCACTTGCGCTTTGCTGCTGCAAGTTGCTAAATTATAAATCTCTCCGATGGATAGTTTCCTATCCCAAATGTGAAAATTTGCCAGGTCTCCAACAAATGCTTGTGTGGCATCAAATCCTCCTCCAAGCGTGTCCTGCAGTAAAGACAGATGGATTTAATCAAGGGTGATAAGATTCTCCCCCTCCCTTAGGCTGCTTTATAGAAATTGCTTCCTGGATTATCTGTTATTTGTTTTTTATTTAATGAATGATAAATATGCATCATCAATCCAGTGGGAGTCTTGATGAGTTCCAGTTAAAGACCTAATCAACTTATTAAACCTATTACAGGGAAAGATGGTTTGGAAATTGAATTCTGTTTAATGGTGCTGAAATCTCATTAGAATGGCAAAGCTTTTGCAGTAGACGCATGTTGTGTTTACCTGCTCCTGACCGAGGATCAGCAGGCCCTGTGGTTTGATTGGATGGTAGGGAGCCAGATTCTCTCCACTCCCTCTCCTCACACCATCTTGGAAAGCCTCCCAAACACCGTCACGAGTGGTCCAGGTCACACAGATATGATGCCACTTTCCGTCATTGATGAGAAATGGCAGCTTTGCGACCTTGAATGGTTTCAAACGCAGAGACATAATGTGAATGTTTGCTTCAACGAACCAAAATAACTCAGTTTAAATTCACTGAACAGTTTCACTGAGTATCAGACTTACCTTGTCATTTATTAGTATCTCCATTGGGTTGTTTCCCCACTCTATGAGCACCAGCTCGTTAGCCTGACCAGGAACTGCGTAGGAGAAAGGTGTGCCCACTCCAGGAGAGGCGTTGGACTTGAGCCACATGCACACTGTGAGTGCGTACATCTCCGGCAAACTCTTCTTCACTTTTGCGTACATGTAGTTGGTTCTCAGTGGGAAGGTGAGCTGGAATTTATCCAGAGGCCTGTTTTCTCTTTGACCTACGAAGAAGAAAGCCAAAAGCTAAGGACACTTGGTAGCAGGCAGTGTGTGTGTTTCTTCCTTTTCATTTTAGCAAGATAAATATAATTCCCAATGCTCACATCTTGGGGTTTGCATGGGAATTGTATTAGACAACAAATCCACAATCGTGACGCCTCAGATTTGTGCTAATCTTGCACGATAAATCCATCAGCACACCAATAGTGACGCTCTTATCCTTCATCTCGCTTTCCTCGCCATCACCATTTCACTACCAGATACATATTTTTGCTAAATGGTTTTACAGGTGTCCCAACCCGAGAGTGCAGAATGTCTCACAGAGCTGATGGAGTCACTGTTAAAAATGGTGTAATCTGCGTAAATTAGAGCAGGAAACTGCCGAATATACTGGGCTGCTCGTGCTTTGTGCGGGTGACTGAACATTAAATGTCATGGCGGTGTCATTAAAGCCTGCAGTGTCGAATTGGGTGTGAAAAGAGATTTGCTGTCACTTGCTACAATGTGGCGATCTGATATCTCCTCTCGATTAGTAATCGTTCTTCGGCCTGGCCTCCGGAACTCTCAAAGCCCGTTATCTCCGCGCAAAAGCCCGTTATCTTCGCACACCCACCTTTCTCCAGGTCGGTGATCCTCTGGTGTAGAGATGTGAGGGTGGACTCCACTCTCCCACGCTGCTCTGTTTCATTCCGTTGTCCGGGCTTCACCTCCTCGATGCTGTTCACTCGGGACAACACTTGCTTCTCCAAGTCGTCGATTTTACTCTGGAGCAGGTCCT
>NW_018127915.1:1563562-1568027 GCF_001952655.1 Monopterus albus
ATTGTAAAGCACAATGTTCAGATAATTCCAGATTAACTTTTATTTTTGGAGTATAGCTGGACAAGCAACATAATTTATATCTGGCGAGGTTATGTTTTCCCGTGTGCTCATAGGACGACACGTTTCATACAATATGAATTGATTTTACTGTTAATAAGTCACTTATTATTATTATTAGTACTATTAGTATCGTTGTACTTAGTCAGCAAAGGTGTATTTGGATCGATGGAGCTTTGCAAAGTCACCCTCAGAAGCAGCAGCAGCAGCCTACCTCCAGATTTTCTAGTCTCTGCTTCAGCGACTGTAAAGTCTGTGATAGTTGCGCCAAAGTGTCAGCGGGGCCCCTTGATATATCCCCCATTGTGTTTTTGGTCCCAGCTTCTTTCCTCCTGCCCCCGGGCCGCGCGTCCCCAGGCTCGGCGCCGCTCTGGCTCTCACACCGAGCCAACTTTGAGGTCAGTTCTCTGATTGTCTCCTTTTGGTTCATGATCGTCTCTTTCTGCTGCAAAACCGTCTCCCGCAGCTGCATTACAGTGGTCTTCAAGTCCTCTCCTGGCACACTGTTCTGCAAGGTGGCTGCGCATATGTCCATATCCTTGGGTACGGACGTGCAAATGAACTGCGTTTGTCCGCCAAAGTCTTGAGAGGAACTCTCCAAAAACAGGCAGTAAAACAGAAAAAGTCTCCAACTGATAACGTTCTTTGTGGCCTGCATGTTGGCGTCTGTGTTGAGTTGTGATTTGTTTTGGCTGTTGAGCCGCAGTGACTTCGCGCTTGTGTCCCCTTGCTGTGCTCCGTCTGTGGAAGTGCAGCCGTTTTTATACAGCGAGCCTGGTTCTGCGCAGAGTAGGTTCACTGCATCACGACCGGAGGGGAGGGAATCGCGCTGGCCCCGTTCAAGAGATGAAATCCATTTTGCTTTCAGACTCCCACATGTTAAATCTTTCACTACGCTGGCTGTTTGTCATTTCTCGCTGTGTATTATTCATGTGGAAAACGCGGATTTGTAAGCAGTGAAAAGAGGGTTGCTTGCGTGGCAGGGTGCCAAGAGAGCCAGCTGTTTGCTTTGTTTTGCACACTAAAAAGTCGCATACAGCGCACAAAGACGCACACTGTGGGTGGATGCAGATCAGAAGTTGCGGCAATTTGTGGTCCCCGTAGTTTCAGCACCGAGGACAGCTCCGAACACATCGCATTAACCCAGCGAGCGGAGGAGCGTCTGTAGGAGCTGCAGAGTTTTCAGCTGTTGGTGCCTTTTTCTCTCTGATCCCCTGTGACTAGTTTGATTGAACGTGAAGACTGCATTTTGTTTTTCTGTCTTTGTCTTTTCTGCTTTTACAACAGACATGGTTATTTGAGAATGAGCTCGAAAGTCAGTCCTGGTTTCTCAGCCCAAACGCACAGGCTCAGCTGGTTCATAGCCCCCTCACCTTCTTCCCACAGACCTTCTCTTGCACTGGCGATCTCTGCTCTCCACATCACAGCTATAATCATCTCAGTAATTCAGTTTCTACAATGATCATCTGTCCCCAAGCAATTTACCTTATTTATTATTCAGGAAAGACAATTTTATTACTTTTTTGTTGCCTACTCTGCTGTTATTTATTCAGTCAATGTTGAAAAGAAATGAAAACACTTTGAATAAGTAATGAAAACGTATCGACTAAGGTTAAAATAGTTTTTTTTTTTTGGAAAGATGAACACAGGCAGAGGTACACGGTATGAAAGAACATAATCTGAATGTGATGAAAAGACATCAGGTAGAGGAGGCTGGATATGTCATAACACAATTATCACCTATGCCAGGTCTCTGAAGGTAAATGGTTTGTAGCTGCAGATGTCTTTTGCAGGACATATTTTAGCACCGATTACTTAAATTGTTGTCAGGAGGAAGGACCTCATTTCAACATGGCACAGAACTGATGCAGTATACTGTATTATTGCCCAAATATACAGTAATTGTTAGGTGGGAGTATACTGTATTATTGTCCAAATATACAGTAATTGTTAGGTGGGAATTGCAAGTAATTCAATGATGCATTTGAGAGCTTTAAGCTAAATCGTGCTCCCAAACGTTTCCCTGCTACAACAAATATCACCATGACAGTGTTTATCTTAGAAATGTTTTCCTCTGTTGTGTTTTATTACAACATAGCAGCGGGTATGGCTATGAAATGCAGCAGTCTTAAAGTGCAATAGGCAAAGTAAACAGTGCTGTAATATGTGACATAACTTAGCGTTTATGTATTGTTTGTTTACTGAACCCTTAACCTTTTGTGATGCGATGATATCTAAGAGAGATGAAAAAGGGAAGAGGTTTAGAGATTTTGCTCTGTGGTCTTAATCCAGAGAAGCCTGCTTCTTAATATTTTGAAACACAAAAATGAAGCTTGCAGGTGGTTCTGGCCTTTTAGTATAATGATGAAGTTGTAAGAAAAAGTAGATTTAAGGGGTGACGTAACTGCTGCATGCATCCAGGCCCTGTCAGAGCACCCAAAGAAATGGAAAGAAACTTTTCTCTCTACCATCTGGTAAATTTGTGTTTATGTAATTACTGTAATTGTGTAACCAGTGCTTTCCAATTTTTTGCAATGGGCATTCATAGCATACACCTTCCAGAAAGTAATTTGAAATAGGAAAAAGTCTTGCTCAGATAAAAGAAAAGAAAAGCCGCTGAAATGTAGTTTCAATATTTCCCTTTTGGACTGAGGTTATCTGACTAAATGTACTGTAGAATCTGTACGAAATGTTTCGACATCTTCTACCGTGTAGGACCAAGGAGCACTGCAAAATGTCCAAAGCCTAGCTCTCATTACAGATTCATTGTTTGGTGCTTCCCACACAAGCCAGTCTCAGAGCCATATGAAAACCTTTATACCTCTGTGCTCCTCGGAAACAAACTGCACCTCTTCCCATCACTTCTAGATGAAAATTAAACCCTGCTCAAGAAGACTCTCACAGTGCACTGTTGTTTTCTAGCCTTTCCAGTATCTCAAATTAACATTTTCCTCTAAATGCCACAAGCTCAGCCTGTAAGCATATTGAGTTATACTGTGATTATAAATTCAGCAGCAGTTTTTTTATGTTGTTAGCTGTGGTGTGCATGAAATAGTAATAGGGTTTGGATGAAATGATTATTTTCTGTTCAAGCCATTTTGCTAGACATAACAGCACAACAATCTGTGACATTGGAGGTACTAATGTTACACAAGCAGCTGCCAGAGGCACAGTCCTGTGTTCAGTATCAGTTCAGTTCTGTTAGATCTGTGCTGCTGGGTCGCTGTCCACCTGTTGTGGCAAACAGTATCTCCTTAATAATTCATTCAGACATGTTGAAAATGCATTCTCCAGCAGCAGAGATCAATAGTTGTAATTTCACATGCTGGCATCCTGCCTTCACTTGCTTTCTTCCCCATGACTTCTTTCCCACATTTTGGTGTGTTGTGGGTCATTAGGGGGAAAACATCCAATGTGTTTGATTTTATTTGTGTTTTATGTTTTATTTTGTGTTTAATGTATTCCATACCAAAAAGGATTGAGGGAATTTGTCGACCGACTTTAGGTCAACAAGTCCTCTGGCATAAATGACCATGTGTAGTTTGTTTGTACCCTCTGACACCTGACTCCCGAATTGGAGCCTGTGCAGTGATGCCAGGTGATGTGTCACTGCAGATCGCCAAAATTCAGTGCATCAACCCTTTAATATTGTGACTATATGTGCGCTATGGTAAAAGTTTGATTAGGGTTATGGAAAGATCATGGTTTGGGTTAAAATAAGCATTTTGTTGAGGTTACAAGACATTTGTCAACATGGTTACAATAATGTTAAAGGTTATAGAATGAACATAATTATAGTTAAAAGAAACAATATTGACTGTGGGTTGGAAATGAGAAAGGAACAGCCCTCTTGTCCGGTGTTTGGTCGATTATCCTCCCTGACCTCCACCCTATGTGGATGTTGTTGCTATAATGTGGCCTAACATCCTCGTTTGCTCTTGTTATAATTACTGTGACCACTAGAGGGTTTTCTCTACTGGCCATAAACATGTAGACTGGTGCTATCTCACATTAAATCTGTCCTTTAATAAATAAAACAAAACTCTAGGTTGTAATTAGTTGCCTGCATAAACATCCATACAGCCATTTTTTTACTTGAAGGCAGTCCCAGATGGATATCTTGTCAGGTTTGCTCAGCCGCTCTGGCCTCCCTCACCTTTCCTACTGTCTCTTGCCCATTAACACTAATCACGTTCACCTGTTCCTCACTCCCTTATCACCAGCTGCACTTGATTAGGTTGCTCACTATATTACCCGGTTTCACTCCTCAGTCACTTGCCAGTTCGTTCTAGTCTCTAGGCCATTTTTTCTCCGTGCTCTTTCGGTTTTTGTATGTATTTATCCCCTAGCCAGCTACTGTTTTGTGTTCTCCCCATGGACTGTTCCTCCGGACCGTGGCTCCACTCTC
>NW_018127915.1:1569351-1569897 GCF_001952655.1 Monopterus albus
TGCTTGCCGTGTCCTTGACTATTCCATTGATTTCTGGGTGTTAGCCACGAAGGCCGGCTGGCAGGACCGCCCACTGCGCGGCCTTCTGGCACGGCCTTCTGGCACGGCCTTAAAGACGACATTAAGGCGGAACTAAGTACCCAAGGTGAGCCCCCTAACCTCCGCTCCCTAGTCGACTTGGCTATCATGATCGACAAACGGCAGTGCCCTTTCTAAAAGGGAAGAGCAGGGCAGCAGCTGACCACACTGACCCATTCTGCATCTGCACTACCTTCTGAGGCCCGGGCCCCGTCCTGTATGGGGGGGGGCCGACACATCCTTCCAGAGACCTACGGATGAACCCATGGAACTAGGGCACGCCCGTCTGACCCCTGTGGGGCCCCAGACCATCTCATCGCCGCCTGTCCGGTGCGGCCAAAAAGAGCGGGCCCACCAGTAAGAGTGGGGACACTGACGGAACGCCCCTCCAAACCCACCAGGCCGGGTGCCAGTTGCCTCCTCCCCGTGCAACTGGAGGCGGGCGGGCGGACACACCTCCCCCCAGCC
>NW_018127915.1:1571244-1572093 GCF_001952655.1 Monopterus albus
CGACCGAGCAGCCCATACGGGAGGCCCAGCCACAGGAACCCGATCCAGGGGATGGGCCACCAGATAGATTATACATCCCCCGGGCTGCTAGGGCCCAGACCCTCGACTGGGCCCATGCCTCACAGCTAGCATGCCATCCGGGGGTACATCGTACCATCTCCCTCCTGAAACGTTACTTTTGGTGGCCCACCCTATAAAAAGACACCAGGGAGTACGTAGCCGCCTGTGCGCAGTCCAAGCCCTTACATCAGTCACCCGCTGGTCTCCTTCAGCCGCTGACTACGCCTAGCCAGCCCTGGTCTCACATAGCCCTCGACTTTGTCACCGGTCTTCCTCCCTCCCAAGGCAACGCAGTCATTCTCACCATAGTTGACCATTTCTCCAAGGCTGCTCATTTTCTTGCCCTTCCTCAGCTGCCCACTGCTCTCGAAACAGCCCAGCTCCTGGTTCAACACGTTTTTCGCATCCACGGCACTCCCCTCACCATTGTTTCCGACCACGGTCCACAGTTCACCTCACACGTCTGGTCAGCCTTCTGCACAGCCATTGGTGCTTGCCCCTGTCTTTCCTCAGGTTATCACCCCCAAACTGCTGTTGCCTTGGGTCGAATATGCCCACAACACCCTCACCTTTTCTGCCACCGGTATCTCGCCCTTTCAGGCCTCCCTCGGCTACCAACCACCTCTTCTGTCTGCCGCGGAAAACGACCTCGCCGTTCCCTCAGTCCACGCCCATATCACTCGCTGCCACCTCCAAATCTGGGACGAGACCAGGGCCGCCCTCTTGCGCACGGCCAACCAGAACAAACGCCTGGCCAATCGCTGCCGTAGGGCCGCTCCTACACACCAG
>NW_018127915.1:1572544-1649151 GCF_001952655.1 Monopterus albus
CTCACTATATTACCCGGTTTCACTCCTCAGTCACTTGCCAGTTCGTTCTAATCTCTAGGCCATTTTTTCTCCATGCTCTTTTGTTGTTTTGTATGTATTTATCCCCTAGCCAGCTACTGTTTTGTGTTCCCCCCCCATGGACTGTTCCTCCGGACCGTGGCTCCACTCGCCCCTCCCAGGCAGGTCAATGCTCAGTCGCCTATCTGTTCCACTATTGCCTTCATCTCTCTGTCTCCACCTTCAGTACCACCATCACCACCAACCAGCCCAGGAGTGACCCAGCCTACGCAGCTCGGCCCAGCTCTCCATCTCCTCGCCTCCTGCTGTTGGTCAAACACCCGGCTACTACTCATCGACAGGACTACGCACTATTTCCCTCTGTGTATTGTTACTCTCATCATCACTGTACATAATAAATCACTGCTTGCACCGAAGTTGGCTACCTGGGTCCGCCTCTTTCTCGTTCGCTCACTGACAGGTGCGAACGGCACATCACATATCTAACTTCAGTACTTTCTGGGTATTGACCACTGACTGTATAAAAGATGGACAGCCTGACAGCTGGTTGCAGTATAGATGATGAATCCTGCCCTCTCCATGTTAGTAGATGGGACATGAGCCAATTAAAAGCTCAAAAGTACAAATCAAATAATTACTTTCCAGAGGCAATTTCTGTTGGTGTTGTTATTATTGTTTTTTATATATTATCATGCTGATATGTGTATAAATGTGGTCATTTTTCTGGTAAGGTTGATTTTAATCCATTATTTGATGACAAAAAAGTGTATTTTGGATGATTTGCCAGCTTTAATTGGCAGTCTGATACATCACTCATCCAGAATCTGGTTGCAAAATGCCAAGATGGCAGCCAACGATCTGGCTTCACTTTTGCATAGTGGAAGGAAGCAGTGACAGGTTGTCCATATTTATATACAGTCAGTGATATCGACTGAGAGGTGTCTGCAGCACACCTGCCACCAGAGTGGAAGACTGTTTTTATTGCTAATAAAAGAATCATGTTGCTTTGTAACATATGACAGATATGGTAACTGCACATCATTACAATGTAAAACACAGTACATGTAATTTTTTTTGTTATTTTTTTCAACAAGCAGACATAAGGACACAGACAAACTCACCCTACCTGTCCCTGAACACCCACACACATACAAACGAGGTGAAGGTATGAATAAAATAAACTCCTACCCATCTGAATCTGTTTCAGCCCATCTGAACAGTCTTTGTTTAGCAGGCCACATACAGATGCCATTTTGGAACCTTAGTATGCAGTGGCTGGCTGGAATGAAGGAAATGTCAGGCTGGTGCCAGCACATGGAAAAGAGTAGCCCAGAGAGGCTAATTAAGACAAACATATTTTTACTCATCTCTTTCTTTTTTGAGTGATTTCCCTCATGCCCTGCAGATGGAGGTTTTCATACTGTATGATTGCTTTCCTTATGTTTTATTAAAGGTTGTGATTTAATTATTTTTTTTCCTTCTGTATGAGCCGAGCAAACCATCTGAAATTGATATAATGCATCATCTGCCATTGGGATCGTTTTCTGTGCTGATGTGACAGTTTTTTTTTCTACTGCAGAAAAGGATGAGGAGCCATATACTAGTGGCAGTCTCTTTTTTATCCCATAGCCTGGAGTATGTGATGATTGAATACAGAATGTGTGCATTTGCTGTTGTGCATGGGCAGCTCACTCATTTATCTTTGAATTCTTATGATCTAATCTACTGTCAAAAAATTTGTAAACTGCAAAGCACTCATAAATATTATGATCTACTATTTGTCTGTGAATAACAAACAGTTTTTTTTAATGTACTTACAACCACTGATTATTCTATGTTCCCTTGCGCATGTTTGGATTTGATCTTTTTTCTCTCTTTGTTTTCTGTGTGTTTGCTTCTCCATAAATGTGGTTTTTACTCTGGTACCTCAGCTGTTCTGACCAAATTTTGTATATACATTTTTGAGTTAGCTTTTTTAAATATTAATTTCAGTCTCAGGCAAAACAAATCATTGTGAGCTTGCCTTTTTTTCCCCACATGACATCTTATCTACCATTCTCTGTCTGTACCAAGGGGAGGGAAAGTCATGGACGAGACAAAATAACGCCAAGACTGAATCAAATTGAGGGGCAGTCCAGTGATAACACGTAGAGATCAATTTAATTGTCTTGGGGAGTATTATGTAGCCTGAAAACAGTTGTACAATATCTTCTGTGGCTCTGGGGAGCTTTAAGTCTGAAGCAATAACCCTGACAATGTCCTTGTAGGAACAGGGTCAATATTCAGTATTTTATTGAATCTGAATCCAGCTCTGATTCCACCTATGGAATCCAAATCCTTTCAAGTTCCTTATCAAATCTTTTGCTGGGGAACGAAGACTTCTGTTAGTTAAAAAAGACAGTTTTGTTATTTGCGCAGTGCAATAACAGAACAAATTTCAACAGTTTTGTGTAACACAAGAGAAGAGAGAGCTTTATATTTAAGAGTCTAACTTCCAACTCCAATCGCATTAATAACAGTTTTATTAAAAACTAACAACACATTTCAGTTGTGATTTAGGGACCAATTACTAGACTAGTGTGACACTCATGCTAATAGAAACTGTGAGAATTAACTGTCAAACCTAAACCATGGGCATTCTGCTGTGCTGACTGGTTGTAGAGCTCCCACCGCATAGTTTGTCGCTGCTCTGTTACTTTCATTTCATTAATTGTGTCCTTTGGTTTTTCCTATTGAGGCACTGTTTTCCTGCTGTGCTGCAGCTGCAGAAGCTCAAGGAAGAAACTGCTTATTGAAAATCATTTGAGTTCCAGTGTTTCATTTAGAAAATATCAGTTAGACGAAGCACAGATGTTGTGCATGCACAGCGCACTTCATGTTATCTGAAGGCGAACTGGTTGTTGCACTGTTACAAGTCACAGAATCTCACAGGTCACAGAGTACAGCTCAACACCGGCGGTGGCCTGAGGTTATCAAAAATACAACTTCCTCCTTTACCATGTTGGCTAGTACTAGATCATCATTTAAACAAAGCATTTTGAGGTTGTTCTGTTGACTGCTTTAAAATGGCCCGCAGTGTTTGCTGTTAACAGTTTTGTTGTGTTTCATTACTTTGCTGTTCTTTTTATCTTGATAAATTCCTGTAGTGTCAGAGAGAGGGGCAAAGAAGAACGATTAAACAGAGAATGTGAATTAAAGATTCTTGTTGGCCGCAGATCTTAATGAATTGAAAATGGAAACCCATCCCTGTGTCATAGTGATGTAAACAGTGTTCTCTCAACATGGGCTCAAAAACTTAAAAAGAGACGGGTCTTTTTAGCTGGCAGGGAGGGCATAGAAGAACAATGCAGAAATAATTATAGATCTTTCTAGGTCCTTTTGTTATTGGTGTTACTTTTTACCATGTGACTTGTGAATGATCGATGGGGTTGTGACTTCCCTTTTATACAGCCTATGTGTCCCTATGTGACTATTTGGCTGACAGAGGTCATGCTGGTTGAAACAAAGCATTATCTAACACATTTCTAGTATTTTTGTTCAATGTGTGGACGAGTTTTCTCTTCGTCTTCTAGACAGTAGTGAGTTCCATAATGGGAAATGTGTTTTTGGAACTTGACCCATGCTAAGTCAGGATATTTTGACCCTTGCTTCCTGGATTCTGGATTCCTGTCTTGTAATTTTCTCAACTTTACAAAAGTAAAACATTAAATGACCCCTTTAAGATGAACACACACAGTGACGAGCACAGACTGCTCCTCTTTGCAAATGTGATGCGAGGCACATGTTGACCTCATGTTTGAGCGGTTTGGTATATTAGAGTATTTTTGTGGCATTTGTAACTGATGTGTTTAGGTACAGAGGATTTGACCTCTGGTGGTGGTCTCATGTTGATTTGAATGTCAGACCTCATTCAAAGCGGAGCGGTGACACTAGTTGGCTTTTGATGTCATTTCATCCACCTTTTGTAACCTCATTTATAATTGTTATGGTATTACAGAGCGGTGACACTAGTTTGATGACACTTTTGATGTAATTTCATCCACCTTTTGTCACCTCATTTATAATTGTTATGGTATTACCTCCGCTAAGTCCATAAGGAAGTTTTCATTCTTTAGAACTGTTTTGTTATCAGCCCTTAGAAAAGGAGGTACAGATTTGTTATTATACATCGTTAACTGATTCCACACACATTGATTTCTCTTGTCCTCTCAATGCCATTGCAATTTCTTTCAGTACCTGAAGGGGTATTACTTAGTGAATGAGGCATCTGACATGCTCAGGTTCACATCAGAAATGGCCTTGTGCATCTGATTTCAGTCTCAGATATTAGCGCTGTTGAAGACTGGCTACAAACACTATGCTGCTCACATTTGTTGCTTTAAATCAAGCAGCTCTTTTAGCTGTCCTAAAGGAAACCATGCTCCCAGTAACAGATTGTGTGATCATTTGCACAGAAATGTGTCTAATGAGGCCTGATTACCCATAACTGTGAACTATTATTAGCCACACTGTAAATCCAGTTCAACATAGCCTTCCAGACCACCATACATGATTTACAGCTTTTTTGTTTAGATCCCGATGATCCACAGTTTGTGTTCTCGTATACGTGCAAAGTGAAGATTGAGCATAATTTCCAAATTGAATGTAAATGTTTATGAATTCAGGCCACAGGCTGCTTTCGCTGTCTGCTTCTCTGCTTAGTTTAAACTGGTGCTTGACTTATTGACTCTGTTTTGTAAAAGCAGCATTATTTACGAGTCTTATGTGCTACTATAGTGTAATCTAATGTTTAATCTATGTGTTTGTGGCATGTGTCCATGGCATCGAGCATCTACTCAGGCATGAGCAGGGTGTAGGCAGGCTCCTCATGCCTGTGCACCACTCAGCTGTCAAAGAAGCTGTGGAAGCATGAAGTGCTGTCAAGAGATGAAGTCTAATGAAGGCATGTGGTCTTGCTGAGCAGCACAAAAGGAATGTGACTAACGTGCACAAGGCCTCTGTCTGGCACCTTCTCTCTGCAGGAGAGAATGAACACAACATGCTGAATCACGCTTAGCAGGATCGGGGGGAAAGTAAAGGGTGCAGAAGAAAAAGTTACCAACTTGTTAAGATTCAAAACCACCCACACTTGTGTTAGAAGAGATTACTCCTGCTTGTTATACTGATCACCAGCAATTACAAATGTAAAAACAACACTTAGAGATTCTGTGAAGCACTGCTGCTGCCTCTAACAGATGACTGTCTTCTAGAAAACGTGATTAATTTTAAGTGCATTTTTAAACTTAATTTGTGCTTTGCAGTTCTTCGTGAAACAATAACACTGTATTAGGAACACCTGTGCAATCTAATGCGATTCCACACAACATCTCGGTTATGAATTTGACCTTTACAAAGATTATAATGTTGACTGAGCTGTACGCTGTGAGGTCTGAGAGTCCCTTCTATTGTTTTTTATTGTATTGGGGGTTTTTTGACACTGACATAATTCGTAATATACCACTTATTACCAGAGCTGCAATTCAACATTAAATTATTTACCAGAAAGCAGAAAATGTTGCAGTCTAAGGTTGTTTGTCCCAACATAGCTGTATGTAAATAATAGACAGTATATCAGATCCAGTCTGTCCGTAGCCATCAGGTCCTCTTTATGTCCTCGCTCAGCTCAGACTTTCACATTCAGCTGACACACGACTTCATTCGACCACTTCTCATTAATCCACATCCATAAGTGTTGTGCAGCATTAAAGGCTTCCAGCTGTGTGTGATGTCAGGCAGACATCCCTTGAAGTGAATAACAGTTCAGGCACGGGGATATTCCTTTGTTGCCATGTGCGCGAGGATAATCTGACGCTAAGCAAACATGCATTGATTTTTCAGTACATCAAGGTCACTTCCTCTTTCCATGTCTTTTACTCTTTCTGTGTGTGCGGCATAGTTACACGCTCCACAGATGAAATGACACAGTCTGATACGTTCTGGAATTTTTCTAAAGTAATGAGAAGACAGGCAGGTTGTTGTCCCCGTAACGGCTGAGATTATTGGTGGCTGGAAAACATTGTTGTTGTTGAGATTGACTGTTAGGCCTCTAAAGGTCAGACATTCAATGAATCGTACCTTAATGCTTGTACATGATGCCGATCCCCAACCTGTTAATAAATGCCGCAAGCCCTGAGACAACGCATCAATCATTGCTTTGCAGCCTCTCCCACATCTTTGCTCTGTGAACCCTGTAACCCAGCAAGCTTGTGCATATGTGTGTGTGCTTTAAAAAAAAGATCAGCATCAGTAGCTCCACATGAAGGATCCCATCCTGAACCTCTGCTGGAGAAGAGCCAGCTTTGCATCTGTGTGGAATAATACAACTGTGTCAAAAAAAAGGGAAGGTAAATAATTCTGTACACCAACGCTGAGACAACTGCAGCAGTGCCTTTTTCCCCCACTTCTCTCTCCTTTATGCTTTTATTGTGTTCTGTTTTCTCTGCTCAGGATTTAATAGGATAGTGTTCTATTTTTCTTCTAAAACAGTCTCATTCTGTTTTATTGCTCCATTTTGTCTTGTTAATGTAATGACCACTCCTCACAGAAAACAACTATCACTATTCACACACACACACACACACACACACACACTTCTGTCAAGGAGGTCACACTTGCACTACAACATCAATAATACAACTTAAGCACCCTCCTGCCCTTCCACCACCACTTGCTTCAAAATAAACTGTCACCCTCTATTTTGTTTAATATTTCATTTGTCCCTTCTCTCTCTCCCGTTCTCCTTTTGTCTGTTCGCTGTCTTTTAAATAGGTGACAAGGAAAGACGTCACCCGATGAACCTTCCTACCTATCCCTATCTTATCACACTCCTGAAAGTTCTATTTTGGACACGATTAAAGCAAAAACTATTCATTTTTAATCACAAACATGAGAATAAAAGTTTTTTTTTTTGTTACTAGTTAGAAATGCTGCAGTGGTTTCAGGAGAAGCAAAAACAAGGGTGAAGACACTTGATTGGTTGTTTCTTGTCTGGTCATGTGATTGAACATGTGATCATTTCAGAGTTGTTTCTAAATATTAATCTTACACTCTAGATAGGAGTAAGTCTCTTGGTTAAAGCGGTTTATTCTTCGCACTCAGTGAAGAACATCCAACCTCCTTGTTGGATTTTTAGCACAAGCCCTGGACTTAACAGTTAATCGTTTAAACCACACACACTGAACTTCATCAAGTCTCAGGCAGGTGTCCTCTGAACTGGGTTTTTGTTTCATATTTTAAACATTGCATGTAACAATGCGGTCCCATTAAGATTCTGTTTCTTTTCTTCCATAGGAAACCAAAAACTAGAAAATTGCATTTTGTTTCATACAAATACTAAAATAATTTCAGAATCCAACATAAATCACCACCCCAAAAATGAGACAAGCAGTTGGAATAAACGCTAACAGAGAGCAAAATGAGATCTTTTATTTGTTTAATTAACCATGAACTTCGGTTTGATCTGATCAGATTTGAATAAGTCCTATTAGAAAAACAGAAGTTCAATTTATCAAAAAAAGGTTGGGGTCTTGCTTTCTCTGCTAATACACAGTACTCTGTAAAAGAAGATGACAACATTTACCATAATCAGTGTGTGAGCGTTGAGGCAGATTGAAGCAGAAGGGAATTGCTTAGTGAGAATGAATCAATTCAAACTGCAGTCGACTGTGTATTACACATGCTGGCACGCTGCCCCCGTCTCTTCCCACTGGGCAAATATGAGTTTCCTCTCGTGGGGGAAGTGATTTCCGAGGTGCACGGCATGGGGTGTGTTTTTAGTTGTAACTCTGTGGCTGATGTTGTGGTTCAGGCTGCTGAAACCAGCATCTGAGTGAGAGTAGGGAGGAGAGGAACGCTCTTCTGAGAAGTGGCTCAGTGTTTGTTATATCGCATCCTAATAGGGCACATAAGGAATATAGTGCTGACGCTGGATTCAACCCTACTTACCCATCACTGCCTTCATTTATAGTTTACGACTCTTCATCTCTGCACATTTCTTTTTAATAAGCAGCTTTTGTACCAATAGCAGAACTTGGAAAAATAAAGAAAACAGCTGGAAACAGGATACGCAATTAATTTGTAGTTCTTTAATGCTTTACTCTGCATGTGTTGTCTAATTTAATGGTTTAACCCTCCTTTTACTCACGTCTTTTTAGCTTTTTGCTCTGATACATTATCTTTATCTTCATAAATCATTCAAAGTTATTATTGTCTTAAGATGTTCCTGAACGTATTTTCACAGACGCAGTGTAATGGGGTGTACAAATTGGTTTTGGCAGGCAGGATTACAGTACTACTGTATATGTACGAGACATACAGCTGTAACAGTACAGTTTACATGAACGTATTGATGTGATGATAATGGGGTATGTTTTATTTTCAGATGTTGTTTGGGTTATGTTTACTGTAAAATACTGTACTGAATCTTGCTTTAGTCCAAGGCAGAGAGCAGACAGTGACATTTGGCAGTCGTGTTCCCATTAGCGTCAACAAAAATGCACATTGCAGTCTAATTCTTCACTGTTACTTAAATTCAATTAGTGCATCCATATGGGAAACGGCCCAAGTTTGTTTGTGCTAAACTAACTTTTAAGAAAATAATGATTTTCTAGCCAAACATCAGAAGGTGTCTACTTCTGAAATACAGTATATGCAGCTGCAGATTTGTGATGCCAGCAGGGACTTTTCAGAAGCACTGGATCCAGTAACCTGCCTGCCTCCTTTAAAATCAATCACAGCGCAAAGCCCTCTGCGCTCAGAAGGCTGAACCTCTCACACAAGTGTATTTTTTCTTTTTCACTAACCTCAGAAAGCAAAAGGGTGTGTTAGCAAGTGAAAAGTTTGAACACAGTCTTGAAATGTAAATCTATATGAGAATATATGTCTCATAGTGTACTCCGTCAGGTTTTGGCTGAAGCTTGAAGACTTGTGAAGAGGATATTAAAAGATGGAGACCACTTGCAGCATCTATCCCAGCCCCTACATTAGTAACTAAAATGAATATCTTCCGCCGTATTAATTTCTTCAACCCATTGAAACCTCTGCCTCCCCAATCTGCCCTTAGATAAAATGGTCAGCACTTCAATGCCTAAAGGTCTGCTGGTGGATGGGCTTGTCTTAACTTTAAACCTTTTAAATATATGGATATGGACTGATCATATCATACACATTACAGATGTTTAGGGATGAAGAAAATTCCATTAAATGTAAAGGTGTCTGGTATTATTCCCCTTCATTATGGAACAACAATAACCTGCTAACAGTAAAGGTGGACAAACAAATGATTCTATGTTAAGAGACAGGGTTGGTGTGACACTGTTTTCCAACGACTCCTACTTCCCTTATTATTATTGAGCCCTTTTGTCTTCAGTGTGTCCTGGTTTTCCTTCAGATATTTGGAGCCACAATGAAGGTGAAGGTCAGCAGGCTTTGGATACAGGATGTTCACCATCAGCTGGGACCAGGACACACACCGCTCTCCAGTGATCAATGGAGACAGCAGCGGTAATGGCCTTAACAGCCAAGCAAGGAGGACGATCAGTGGCCATCGATCCGAGCAGCTGGGGACCGGTGCATGTCTGAGTTAAAGGTAATGCTTCACTGACTTCTGAGCACTGTGTGATCAGTAGGAAATATCCTCAGTATTACAGTCACTCGGAGCTCTCTGATTACTGGGCGTCCTCAATTATTTACTACCACTCTCATTCCTTTACCTTCCCTTCTTCCTTCCCTCCTTTACTCAAGTTAGTTTATGAGTGTTTGTCTTTGGCAGCTTCCACTTCACCTCAGCTTGGGTCAAGCATTGGTCCACGCTTGGATGGTTCTGCTTTTGGATGTTCATTCAGTCTTCTGCTGCTTAGCCCCTGTTATCTTAGGCTTGCTTTGTCCAGTTACTCAAGACGTTCAGGTGCATCAGGGCTTCAGAGAAACGCTACTGACACAAGTGGAATTTCACTGAAAGTCCCTGGATGTTCGTGCTTGGGTAAATGCTAAAAGCCGCTCCCATTAGACTTTACAGGGCTTTGCTGTATTCTCCAGCAGTACATCTTCACCAATGGCCTCAGGGTACCCTACATACACATAAAACAGTATCTCTAAATTTACTGCTTAAAATCCATTTGGTCTGCATTCAGGATGCTTTGGGTTGGGCCTCACAGCACCTTCTTTAAAGTGGATACTTCTTACTCTTCAGCAGTTTCAGCCATTTTAGAATATTTGTACTTAAAAGGTCTTGTTATCAAATGTCTTCCTGATGGGCATTCAGCACTGTGACTGGGACATGATTGATTTTTGACATAGCCTGGGACTCTGTACAGATAATTCAGGCTGAAGTGTGAAGTAGAGAATCTGCTTCTTTTCTATTTATTCCATATGATAGCTGTTTTAAAACTCAATATTTTTATTACATTAATGTCAGTAAGGCTAATTTCATATAGCTCTCCTCACCAGATACTTTATTTACACTGCTGTGGCCAAGTGATGTCACATTGGCTTTATTTAAGACAGGCGATCTATTGAGCTTGAGTATTTCAGCACTGGGCAGGAATATAAATGGTCTCTGAATCTCAGCCGCCTGCCTACACTGGGGACACACCTCAGAGCTCAGCAGCTGTCAATTCAAAGTGCCTCATAGGTGCCAGCTCCAGTCTGCCTTTTCCAAGCCTTTGTGCATTGATCAAAGCAAACCCCCTGCCTGTTATTCAAAATACAACCCTGCACAGTTCTGCAAAGTCAAACTGACCAGTCTCTAAGCTCAGTGACGGTTCGGTATTGTCGGAGAGCTGGGCTGGCACCAACAAGCCGGCACTGTGAATGTGGACATTGTACTCTGTGTGCAGTATAGTACATTCTGTGCATGCATGTGTGTGTGAGTTAGTGAAGCATGTACTGCTTATGTGGGGTGGCCAAGAAGCAGTGTTGCAATAAAATGATCATAGCACCACTTGGTGTACCATCAGTAGTGTGCGCTCTGTGGGTTTGGTCTTTAATCAGTGGATTCATATGTGGCAGCTCCTCAGCTTAGAGAGAGTGGGGATCGGTTTTCCAAGATGATAGATAGTAGAGTGCAACTTTTGCAGATTTGCTTCAAGAACAAGATTGAACAATATTAGCACATACTGTATCTAGAGTGGCTGTCAAGGGTTGTCCGCCCATAAAAGTTTAGTTTTTGATGAATCATGTTTGCAGCAAAAAAAAAGAGCTGGCAGGAGCGGGACAAATGTGTGAGATCCAGAAAAGTTTAAATTGGAAAAAGTATCAGCAACACATTCTAATTTTTCTCCCCACTACCCTGAGCTGCATTTCAGCTCTGTAGTGACTCACTGTGTGCCTGTGTGAGCAGGCATCTGTGTGTGCTATTTAAGGTGGTATGGCCACAGTGCCTGGCCCGCTGTGTCTGTCTGATCTCTGGTGGGAGAAGTAGCTCTGGCTGAGTGGTCATGACCCTCCCACATAGTACCAAGGCTGCAGTGGAAGGAAATGTGGACTGAATGGCACTGAGCACAAAGCCCACTCTTTAATATCAGCAGCTAATGCATCTCTGGTGGAAACACCTGCTGGCAAGCGCTTTCATCTTGTGGCCTGAAAAAGATTCAGTGTCATTGTCTGTTTCAGTCTGTTTGATGGGTATCTTTTGAATATCGGTGCAGCTGTAATGCACCTGAATCTTTCCATAATAGCATCTCAAATATTTCAAAGTTAGGTGAAGGGGCAAAATAGCGTTTTGTTTTTTTTTATTTGTGTGTGTGTGTGTGTGTGTGTGTGTGTGTGTGTGTTATTGTTTTTTTTATTTTGAACTGCACAGTCAATTTCACAGATGGTCTTAACGGCTGCCAAAAGTAAAGGAGTGACCTGAGAGAGACACTGTTTACACTGTTAGATGAACTGCTCTCAGCTCTAACCTAACCAGACTCTCTCTGTCCCCACTTGCTTCTGACCTGTTTCAACTTATTGATTTATGTTCTGTTTGTGCTGCTGTGTTTATCTGGCCCAAACTTGGCTTGTGTCTATAAGGAAAAATTCATTCCGCTGTCTGTTTTTAGACTTTCTTCTTAAGGCAACTTCAAATTGCCAATATGCTATGTAAAAGTCGACTGCAGGAATACAACAGTCCTGACTCTGAGGGATAGTGAAAAGCTGTCTTCAATCGATTTCGCTCTTCAGATCAATGTTTTATCACCATCGGTGACTGCTCACACAGTTTGCATGGAGATGCCGAGAGAAACTAAGCTGGCATAATAGAAGGTATTAGATTATTAATTGTGACCTTTATCTTTCCTCTGTTTTTAAAGGTCATTATCTGATTGGACAGAGCTGCGCTGTTTCTGACTTTGTGAAGTGCATTTCAGACAAATCCAGCGTGTCCAAATACACCTCGTATCACGGCAGCACAGAGCAAAGTGGCCTTGAAACATATGCTCTCTAATTAAAGGGGAGCTCAAAAAAGTGTAAAGTATCCCAAAGCACATACCCCTAATAACGAAAACAGTCCTCATGTGCCTGTGAGTGAACTATATTCTACATAAGTGACAGTGTTAAAGTCTATAATTATTTGTTGATGTGAGGATTGAGTGATTTTAGAATAAAGCAGACAGAGATGTTGATATTTGCCACCATTCCTTGTGTTTAATAAGAGCTGAAAAGCAAACTGAGCTTGTACATGGAGCTCAAACCGGTACATCCTAAAGCAGAGAATGATATCGTTAAGGATTAACGTAATTATTAGCTAGCTTTGCACACAGGATAAAACCAGTCATCATTGTTCACCTTGGCTATATCCACTGGGCTACAAAATTAATTGTATTAGGATTACTATCTATCTATGTGATCTCAATATTATATAAGAACTATTCTGCCATGTTTGCATTAGCTGGTAGATCTATTGCCTTAAACCAAGTGCTCCCAATTTCTCCCTAAACTACATCAAGAGATGATAAGTGTGCATTACACCACAATATCAAGGGAGAAGGAAAAAGCTTATTAGAAATAACAAAACACAGTCTGATCAGAGTGTGATCTCGGTTCTAAATGGGAAAAACTGTGATTTTCATTTTGGCCATTAGCGTTTAAACCTGTCCATGGGTGACCTGTGTCAGTAATACAGTAGTTCAGAAGCTGTTGTTGTTAAAGTATGGTTTCTCTAACTGTGTGAGGAGACAGGGCCACAGAGAATGAAGGGGCAGGTGTTCAGTTGAAAGACTGATGTGCTGTGTAACATTTTTTGGGTTTCAGCTGAAGGTCTTAGCACAAAGGTTTGCTTTATTTGAATGTTCTTAGAGACCTGAAAGCCTCTATTCACTAAAAAAGAAACTATTGATGCAGGTCTGGGAAAAACATTTTCTGTGTTCCCTTCCTGTTAATTATCTTCAAACTCCTCATGTACGGTGTATCTTGTTTATACCCCTTGTGGGGATCCTACCCTCAGACAAGAAACCACTGGGCCGAACATGAGTCGCTATTGAAACGTGTTATATACCTTGTGTTTTGAGCTGTCTAGTTTTTGCTGCAGCTCAGTGTTTTCCTGTGATTGTTTTTGTGACTAGAAGTGTTCCTGGAGTCTCTAATTGGAAAAATGAGGAACCTTGGCACATAGCAAGACACCCTAGATGCATGTTGTTAACCCAGATCTTCACACGAATCAATACCGGGGGTGTCGGACTTCGCAGGTATCATGCTCCCTGTGACTGACACTTTGTTTGCACCAGAGAACACAAAAACATTAACCCTGAAATAGCCTTTCTGCTACCGAGCAGCCCATTCACCTTACCTTTAATTTCTTCCAGAGAACTAGAAACCAGTGGTGTACAGTGGGAGCATTACTGTAGGCCGCTGGGATTTGATCCTACATCTCTACTGGCATGTGCGTGTGTCCATTCCAAATCCTCTCTTTTATCTCTACACCCCCACAGTTACAGCTTTTCCTGCACTTCCAATCAGTCACTGCTTCTCATTGCAGCGGTGCTGTTTATAATTGTAATAAGTGGAAATAGATTATATCACTGGATCACCAGCAACTTTAGAGAGCTTCCAAAAAACCGCTAGTCTTAGCACGCATAGGTTTAAAGGAAGGACATATACATATTGATACAAACCACAGAGAAACTGATTCAGTATGATGTGAAGGGTGAGCACAATTTGATACGTGAATCCATTAAAAACTGGCTAAACCTGTGGAGCCCCACTGCAATCTTCACAACAAGAACAGAAGTAAAACCTCTCCCAGGGACGAGACAGATGCCAGTGCTGAGGTGTTGGGCAGATGCTGTTCTTACTTGAGGAAATACTACGCAGTATCTTCACAATCCAGTTAAAGCAATCTGTAGCCGAGGCGTCTACATTTCTACCAGCTTCGAGCCATGTGCTTTCACATTCACATGCGCTGTCCTTCTGTTTATTCATGAGTTTATATTTCCATCCAAAAAAAAGTTTTCCCTAGAGGTGAGAGGAGTTACAGAAAAAAAAAGAAAATCTAGTGCAAGTTTATAGCTGAAAACCGACACATTCTCTCTCACTCTCTTTTTCTCTCCATCATCCCCGAGCTATCTCCATCCAAATTTGGAGGACAGTGTTGTATTCTTAGTAGAGGGCTGTCCTCATCTGCACAGCTGTGTGTGGGTTGTGCACCATTGATCCTCTGAGATGCAGTTGACCGAACGCCTCTCTATCACCTTTTATCTGCACTTCCCATACAGCTGGAGGCAGCACACCCAGGCGCAGAACTTCTGCCCAGTGAGATCATTATTTGAGAACTTCAGAAAGGTGCCAGTGAATCAGCGTGGCATTAGACTGGCAGTATATTGAAGTGCCGTTGCTGTTTGCACATCAGATAACGAATTCACACGATTACACGATTTAATCCACCCACACCTCAAGTCATCCATACTGTACCCCGAGTGGTGGTGTTTACACACAGTCACGATGCAGAACTGACACTGATGTACTGGTTGTGTTTTGGCTTTGTTGTTTAATTCATTGCTTTTTTCCATTGCGTGCAGTATTTGCCCAGGAGTTATTTTTGAAACACCAAATATTTATTTGGATTTTGTTTCCTGGCTTCACTGTTTTAAAACATATTTTGAAGCGTGAAAACTGAATTCTGTTTTTAGCATTTTCTTTGGCAGTCCTATCTCGAAGCTCTCTGCTGTCCCTGTACTGCAGCGGGAAGGAGGAGTAAGCCGTTGTCCTCAGTAACCGTGGGCTTATTCTGCACGTCAAATCTTCACACGCATAAGAATGGCAGCATGAAATGCTGGACACTGACACATACACATAATTAATGTGTTCTGCCTGCTTGACTTTTCCAGGAACTTCTCTTGTTAAGCTCAGCTCCAGCAGACAAATGAGTAAGCGAGGGACAAAAGAAACAGAGCGCCTGAAGATTGTCTTACTGTGTGACTGCATTTTCTTGCCTTGATGTTTTCTTCCACCCTGGGCCTTAATGTACCCACCAAAACAAATCCAACCAGATACATTTACCCTATGAAGACATTCAACATTTAGGATTGGCCTAAATCTCTCTCTTAAACCTTTCTCAGATTTATTTCTCAAAAAATGCCCTTGTATATATTTAAAAGTTTTACCTCCAGTAAAACTCATAAGGAGCCTTTTTATCAATCTAGGGCCTTGCACAGCACCAGGTGTGTGTGTGTGTATCAGGTGCTGGTGATGCAGGTGAGAGGCTGAGGACAGCTGGTCAGATGGGGGGGGGGGCTTAAACTGTCCAGCAATTAACCTGCCAATGTAACAGAGACCAGAGATGACTCTGTTCATTGTTTCTGAGGGGGGTTGATTCACCTCTGGTGAGCGTATACAAACCAGCAACTCTTCTAAGGTAAATTACAACAGGCTCTGTTTGTCCACTATTGACAGGAAGACATCACAGTTTCAAAAATAAACCCTACACCACTATGGTTTAGGTTATAGGTTTAGGGAAAAGTCATGGTTTGGGTTAAAATTACTACCTCAGAAGAGTTAGGGGAACTTCGCCAGTGGGTACAAGCTCAGGCACAGCCAAAAAAAATCATACCAAGTGAGGAACAAGCCAGGTTTTAACTAGCTGTGTATGTGTGTGGGAGTGTTTTAAAAAGCTCAGAAAGTGACACTGAGGTAAACCCATTCTTGTCTTTTTACACCATTATGGATATGTATGTTGGTGTAGAAGCTCTTCTCATTCTGTAGCCACTTCTGAGTTTCTAAAGAGAGCGATCAATCAATGCTGTGTGCCATAGCGACCCCATTGCATGTGGGTGTCACAGTGAAATTCTTCACCTTCACCCACTAATGCATGTATCTACAGTACTTGACTCATTCTTATAACTCCACTCTCCTCCTCCTTATCTGCATTGGAGCCAAATCACTGAGAAAATCTTACTGAACTATGTTTTTTTTTTCCATCTTGAATTTCTGCACACGTTTCCTTGCTCCTCCTCTGTTCTTACAACGATGTGTGTGTGCTCAGCATATCAGTGATCACATTTAATGCCTCTCTTATCAAATACGCTCTCCTGAGTCGTGACAACAACCTGTGCTGCAGTGCATTCTTTCAAATTGATTTTGCAGGAGAGCTGGCCTGCGTATTGGTTATTCAGTGCGAGTTTGACAGCTGTGTGGCCAGACAGACTTGATACACACAAACCTCATGTGTTTTTTTTTTTCTGCAGCCCTACAGCTGTCTGTCTTTCCCCAGAATTATCAGGCTGTTCACTGCTGGTAAGATTTTTCCCCTCCCAGCTTATTGTGGAGGCACTGTGCAAATCATTCCGAGAGAGTCAGAGAGAACAGAGATGGAGCAGTGAGACAAAAGAAAGGGTAAAGAAAAGTGAGAGAGAGAGAGAGAGAGAGAAGGAATGAACGGGGGCGACATTCACCAGTAGGAGAAAAACTATTAAATAGAGGAACTGATGGAGGAGAGGCTGGGGGGAGGGCGGTCAAGAGGATGACGGTCCACCGCTACACAATTTACCCCTCAGCTAGTCACTGGCATTCCCGATAATTTGCAGCCCAAGAAAAGAAGGAGATGATTAGTGACTGTAGTGGATAGATATGAGATTGGAAATACACTGCAGTGGACTTTCCTCTGGTTTTCAGTGGCAGATCTATAAAGAGAGCGCTTATGGGAGAAAGAGCCAGGGTTAGAGGTGTCAGCTGACTGTGGGAGTGTGAGCCCTGGACAAGGTCGGCCATCTGACACACAGTTCAAATTACATGGAACATATCCTGTATCGGCAGCAATGGTCCAAAAATAAGATGATGTCAATACTCCTCAACACCAGCATGCTCTTGTTATGTGCCTACCTAAATGCATTTAAATTGCTTTAGATGGCTTTACATTGCATGTCTTTACTGTTGTCATTTTTAGCTCCTTGACATTTTAATTAATAATGGTATCAGTGTCAAGAGTGTCGTCATATTCAGCATAAAAGTAAAAAAACATCACCTTTACTATGTCATTCTATGTACTTAAATATTTAAAAACAAGGCCTGAAGTAAACTAAGTGACTGATACGTTGTAGGTTTATTGCTGTTATGACAGTGGCTTGATAGTCAAGGTACCCCACTTCCAGTTAGTTGACAGTTTTCCTCTTAGCAGTGTTTTTACCACATTTCCAACTGAGTTCTGTGTTAACCTTTAAGGTTTGTAATGACTGAGCTTTGATCATTCCAACAAGAAGCTGGATACCAAGAAAGTTAGTGACCTACAAAGACTCTATTAAACAGATAACATTCTCCAGTGGATCAAATCAAATCAAAGTATTTTTATTATTAGCAATATAAGAACATATTTTGTATTTTACATTCATTTGACCAGATAAATGTTCGTGAAGAAGAGCAAACATCTTTTGGAGAACTACTTTTAATATGTTTTCTATATTTTCTGTAAAATCAACTATACAGTAAATACTTTTTAAATAATCAATAGATTATCTCAGTCACCTTCTTTTAGTCCTTCTACCCACATTGCTTTTTTCATTTTTTGTATCTTGGAAGAACTGGGGAGAAATTACTGATGTGCATACTCATTAAAAATGACTTTCAGATTAAGGTGTTTTAAAGATATTCAACTGCTGGAGTTATGTGAGACTACGTACTTTTAGGTGACTCAGCCCTTTGTGCCATCATTAAAACAAGTAATGCCAACACCACGGCGGTAGCTCTCAATGGGCAGTGATACAACACCTACTGTGTAATGACACTGTGTCTGTGTGTGTGTTCATTCTACTACCCTCATGTGTGTCCTTCCCTTTTGTCCCTGCTTGTCACGAGGCTTATAACAGTCACTGAGGGCATCAGTGGGTAGTAGGTTGGGCCCAGAGAGTGACGGAGTGTCCATCTACTCAAATCTATCGACCATGTTGACAAGCCATTTATTTCTCTGACTTCTAGGTTTTTGTTAGTATTAGAAAGATGCCTCCAGTCTTCTACAAAGAGATGAATGTCCACTGATATCTAGGTCAACTATAGTGTCTTCTGCAGCACGGTAAAGTGGGTCAAAGTAATGTGTATGTTGATTTATATGATAGATGGTGTGTCTATATGAATACAGATGAATAACATGACTGCCTGTTTACAAGATATGTATTCATGTCACTAAGTCCTCCATTATCTATCAGTGCAGATTATATTTAGTTTGGCAACAAGTGGATGTGTGTTAGTGTGAATATACTGAATGTGTTGGTGTTGGCCTGGTGCACTTCACTTCATTACCCCCCTCTAAGCTACAAACAGACTCAGCAGTAGGAGCACACAAACTCCCAGTGTCTCTGAATGCACACCGCAGCCCAGTCATGAAAACACACATGCAGCACACACATAGAAATACACCCTGAGACAAGCTAGAAGCTGAGCTGACTGTAGCACATTGCCACACATCGCCGGGCCCTCCTGGGTGCTCTCATACACCGTCACCCCGGGCCTGACTCAGCCAGCCACCGGCCCTGACTCTCACTCCCCACTGCGCCTGAACACATCTCACAAGACCGTATCATCTTAATTTATTTCTCCTGGAGAAATGTAATTATTTCGCATCATCGTGTTACTCTCCCCTAGAAAATTCGTTTTGCTGTATCACAAATATCTGCAGACCCTGAGAGATTGCAGATTTTTAATAGCTGGATCTCTGCTGCTGGAGCAGAATTAATGTGTTGCTCTGCGGTGTGTTTGTGGGCCTGTGTGTGTGTGTGTGTAGTGTGGTGTTTATTTATTATGGTGGTGGTGGTGTTACGGCATGATTTGGCAAGAGTTTTGCGCCGTTCTCACTCGCAGGCTGACATGCTCCTGGAGCAGATGGTGCTGACTGAGAACGTGAATGCTGCCATGCCCTTGGATGGGAGAAGAAATCTCTGATCCCCTCATTTCCCCTGATTCTCTTATCTCTCCTCTTATCCTGCTTTCCGGCTCTCCATTCTCTTTCTTCTTCTGCTTTTCCTTTTTGAATAAAAGATAGAGGACAAGAGAAACTTCTTTACATGACCTCGACTTCAGGTTAGCTTAGAAAAAAATTCCTTCAAAATTAAATAACATTCTCATTTGCATGGGTTTAGCCACTGCAAAGCAAATACTTAACATTCTTATTAGCCAAATATTTACCAGCCTATACTTTCCTGTGTGGGTCTTTCTTTGTTTGGAGCTTGTTTGTTTCAGTGCCAAGCTGCTATCCTCTGACCACTGACCACTGGAAGAAGCCTTAAACATGGCTTAGCCTTCATTAGACCGGTCCTCCCCTGTCCCAGCTGGTTATTACTGCTAGAAATTAACCAGGCCTGAACGTGTGACCCGATCAACAGCCAACTTTGTCCAAGTCCTCTCCAAATGTCACCGAGTGCAGGTTGTGCTCCGCTTTCTGATGTAATTGTGATATTCATTAACTGCCTTTGATTGGCTGCCTCGCCTCAGTGTGTGTCCGTCGTCTACCTTTTAATCTGATCTGTCTGTCCACTATGTCTGGTTTAGTCATCAAACTACTCTGCTGTGTGCTCCCCATCTGTCTACCTGTAAATCAGTTTTTTATCTATCCATCAACAGCATATCAGTGATTTCAACAAACTGTCACCGTGTATTTTTTATTGTGTTCCCATCGCAGGGCTAGTGGTGCACGCGCAGCATATGGCGTACATGATCTCAGGGAACAAATGACTCGCATAACCTGCAAGCTGCACATCTTACACACCTACAAATATGAAGCAAACAAGTAAAAGCCGTTTGACAACTAGTGGCATTTAGGAGCAGCCCGCCTCTCACCCAGCGTCCACTGGGATCAGATTGTATTTTATTAGCTCACTGGGGGTCAGATCCATCAAGACACTACTACACCACTGGTTCCTCTGTATCCACTTCCCTCCCTGCATCCTGTCACCCACATGTCTCCATCTTCATAATTTGTTTTGTCTCCCTGATTGTAATTTGTAACAGGAGGTGATTGACTCACTCTCTGCGGGGACAGCATCCACATGTTCTACTCCTGGATGACAGGATGACACATTTCCGTTCGTTTCGCAGTGTGATATTTTTATCACACTGCTCTGTTTCTCAGTGAGATCTATTTTTCATTGTGCTGAGGTGATTGCAGCCATCAGTCATAAGTATCCATTGAGTTTCCATTATCTCATGCCACTTGGTGCATTTATGTCTTTTGAGACCACAGATGCATTTAACAGCACAAGAATCAAGAGCTGAACGGGTCAGTCTCTGGTGTCTGTGGCTGTCTGTGCTGGTGTGCATGTTGATGTGTGTCTTGTGTGTTAGTGGACACAAAGAAATAGCTGCAGCGGTCATCACGAGGACAGATTTTAACTGAGAAAAATCCAGGAAGAGAGGTGACATTATTTGTACAGTGAGTTCAAGGTCCAGCCTGGGACCAGAATCACAGCTAAAACTTGAAGTTACTGTGCACATTGTTCTTGTCGTTGTATTTTATTCATCTCAACTGGGCTCATGTGCAGAAACCTGATTTCCATACCCACATTAAAATATTATAAGCAATAAAGTCAGATATTAAACCACAGATATGTAAAGATTAAATACTGTAACACCACCTTCACTTTTCAAATGAAAAACAGAAAAGGTTTGATCAGTGTGTAGACAGAAAATCACAAACCCACAAACAAACAGTGGAACCTACAGTGGAAACAAGTTAACCTACAGTACCCAAAAGTAGCTTCCACATATAGTTTTACTGTATATGCCTTTGTTTTCAACACCTAATTATTTATAAATACATAAAAGGTTTCTTCAAGGCTTCCTCTAGGTGCTTGTCATCTCTGCAGTCTTGTCAGTAGTTGCTTTTCATAACTTGTAAAAAAATTATGAGGTGTTACTGTCAGAACATCAGAGGCAGGCGATGCTTATACAAGGGAATTGTGGTTCATGTACACACTACAGCACTTATGGTCCTGTTATGCAGCCAGATTGACTGCTGTTGGTTGAAGGCAGAGAGTTTAAATCCGGCCAGCTGTGCCGTTTATTCCTCATCACCATTGAGGGTGTTTTCCCCTCTAAGCTCAGGAGCAGCTGATACAGTAATATGCTGTTTCATACAGCAGAGAGTGTAGAGCCTTTGATTCAGATGAAGCTCAGGATCCTCATCAATTACAGCTCCTTGATTAGTGCACAGACTTTGGTGTAACGATGCAGTCTTCCCTTCCTCGCTTATACTTCTTCACTAATGGATTGAGCCACAATCAATCTCGCAGTGTCTTCGTGTACAGTAACTGGGCGAAGCCTTACTGTACATGATTTGAGGGAAGAAACTGAGAAAATGTGATTCAGTCACCTACCCAGTTTCAGTTCTGCAGTACTGTTGAAAACTAATTATAGTCCAAATACAGTATGTAAGGCACAACAGGGACCACATACAGTTGTACTGTGTGTTTTATTTAACAGCAGTTGTGTGTGTGTGTGTTTCTATGCTTTAGAGAGGGTTCAGAAGAGCAGAACGACGTGGGGCGACAGCAGGATCCTTCCTTTTATCTCTGACTTTATAACCGTACTGTGTGATTCCTGTGGGACGTATTGTCACCTGCATGTGTGAGTTTATGTACTGATGCACCTCTTGATATTACTGCCATTTCATGCAGCCGTGTTGTTTATTATCCCATACCAGGTGTGTTTAACTAGGCCGGACCTCTGCTGCTCGTTGTGTAACTGTCCTCCATTTGACAAAACACTGACAGAGCCCCAAGGTAGATAATAATGTTTTAAGGCAATGCGCACTTTGACAACAATAACTGTCCATTCCCCAGACTGCCTGCTTCACCAAGGTGTTTGCACCCAGCCGTCACATGCTTTGTACCCGCCCTCGTCCCCGACTACAGTCAACGTCAGTGTTGCTGCAGCAGTAAAACATTTAGTCTGGGATCATGAAAAAAATGTTGCTGACTTGAGTGCACAATTTTAGAGTAGAAACAATTAATCATTTAAGTAATTTTACTACCAGAAACACCAAGTGTTCTTTGGGTTTAATCTCCTTCAAAGTGGGTATTTTCTGCTTTCTTCACAGGGAACTGAATATATTAGAACTTTGGACTGTTGATTAGACAAAAAGAGACATTTTAGGACATTCCCTTGTCCATTAGAATAATGATGTTTTTCATTATTTTCCAACAATTAGAGACCAAACTATTCATCGTTTAGGTACTTTGTGAAGCTTTTCACCTCCTAAAATGCAGGTTTTTTAATGAATTGGTCACCATTTTCTTTGTCTGGAGCATGCATGCAGTGATGTGCATGCACACAGGTGACACCGGTCATATCCTGTCATGGTTTTTTACATTATTCAAGTGATCTGTAGGTGTGGATAAAGGACCAAGAGGCATTCAGTAAAGTGCCAGCAATGTCAGGGAAGAAGACTAGCTAGCTAAAAAATGCAGATGTAAACAGGTGAGGATGGATTCAGCACATTTCTTAGACCTTGAGGATAAACATGTGAATTTTGTTGAGTAACAATTGAAGGTAAGGTTTGTTTGCTTGCAGTAAAACTCCCTAGATCCCCTTTAATAGAGAAAATAATCAACTGCTTAATCTGTAACCCAAATGCTACTTGCAGCCCTATACTGTTTCTGCATGTGGAGAAACCCTGTGTAAGAGAAAGATTGTGGTGAAAGGTCTACGGCTGAAACCTAAGAAGCACAAAGTCAGTAGGGCCCCAGACACAGGGTTCATACTGTGATGTGAGATGATTAGATTTTGGTGGTCAGAAGTCAAAGTTGACAGTCGCTGACCTCACGTCCATCACATCCACATGATTTTTTTGGTTGGTTGGCAGTGCACTAATTCTAGTTTTTGCCTGAGTCTCTATGTCTAATCCTCCATCCTGACTTACAGGTAGAGATGTTTATGTCTTTGCTCATGCTTACACAAGAACACACATACAGTACTCAAGCCCTCTCACACACACCGCAAAGTGCTGACAGTCTGGTCCCAGGTTTAATGGTAAAAGTGCTGTGGATGGCTCCTCCGAGAGCCTCACATTCGACTCCACTAATGATGTACGCGCCGCAACATAATGAATGTTTGATAGGAGATGACTACGATGTAAGAAGAGGCCCAATCAAGCGGATGAGAAGGTCTAATTGGACTGATGGATTTCTTAAACACATCAGTACTAAAGGTTGGCATCATATAGGATTTGGTCACGTGCCATACGCACATCCAGAGATGAAACAGAGACATATTATTCAGCAACAGGACAGCTTGTACTATGAAAGATGTTATGCTTGAATCAGTACATTTCATCATAACTAGTGAATGCCACTGATAAAGTCACAGGGTGCCAGACATCCTGCTCAGCCTGAGCAAGTTTTGACTTCTTATCTCCACATTCAGCTGTATATGTGGAGTTAGAAATTAAATGGATAGTGTCTCAATAATTTCCTGTGTTTCCACTGTGGATGCAGCTAAACAGATTTCTTCCTCTGGTGTTTTATTCTCCTGGGCCGTCCAAGTACATCATGCATGATTTGACACAGGCTTACACTGTGTGTGTGTGTGTGTGTGTGTGTGTGTGTGTCTCTCAGTGTAAATGGGCACATCTCTCTGCAGCCAGGATTAGCAGGCTGTGCTTTGCTGAAGTCTGTCCAGAATATCCACAGTGGGAGAGAGGAAATGAGGTGATCAGCGTTGGAGCTATAATTACCAGTATTACCAGTGATGACCTGTCTCGGGACCACCTAGCAGGTGGTTTGATGGCACAATCCACCCATGTTGTTGTTGGATTTGGACTCAATAAACCTTACCAAAAAGCACTGAAGAAATTTTGCTCTTGGCATGTAATATATCTGTTTGTAAGAATGTATAGGTCTTGCATTAAATTTAATACAATATGCTGCCGCATTATATGAATCACAACTACAGTAATCTTTTCCAATATAATGCATCTTTATCCTCATATCTTTTCTTATCTGCTTTATATTCTCTTTGTCTCCAGGGAAGTTGTGTTTTTGCAGCTCATTCCCGAGCAGAGACCCCCAGCCTCTCATCGGATATGTAACTGTCCTTTACTTTCCTTAACACATGCCCGCTCTGTCTCTATATTCAAGGGCAAGACAATTCACAACATAATCCCCCAACTACACTTTTATCATGTTTTAGTGTGAAGGGGGCAAACAGAGGCTGGGGTCATGGTGACAGGTGAGGGTGAGTCACTGGTCTTGTAATTATGGATGGGGTTTAGCATCAGTCTGTCAGATCTGAATCCTCTTTTTATTGAACCGGTCTTAGTACTTTGTTAGATAATGAACGTACAGCTTTTGATTCGCTCAGTGACATAACAATCTCATTTAAACTGTTTTGTGTGACAGAGGATATAAATTATTTAAGAATCTAGTGTATTCTTATCACATTAATAACATAATCAGTCATTTTAATTGTGATTTAAGGACCTGTTTCCATATGAGCATGACACTGAGTGATGGAAAGTATTGTACTGTGCTCACCTATCAAGTCTAAAGTTTGAGTTTCATAGTTAAGCACAGTACTTTCTATGATTTAGACTACACTATAGAATGTTTTAATTACATATTTCTCTGTTAGTGCACAGCTATAATTCAAAAACAATAATACACAGTCAAAGCTCATGCTTAGTGGAATCAATTAAGGCATTCATTTTAAGTTAAATACAACATTTCTAGTTTTGACTTTCAGTCCCATTTCAGTTCAGTTAGAATCATCATTTCACCACCAATTTTACAATAGCATGGTCCAGTCAGCAGAGACGTTGCCAAATTCTACAAAACAAAGAACGACCAACTGTTCATTATATAAGGAGTGAGCTGGCAGCAGTCGACATCTCGTCTTTCACACTTGGCTTCTGAAGTTTTTGTTTTAAAGACATACTTATACCAAGTGAAGTTACTGATTACATAATAAAGTGACAAATGTTTTACTATGACTGCAGCTTAGCTTTGATTCTACATCGGTATTGTTGACACTGAGTTACTTGTTACTGGTCTTTATGTTCATACAGTTAAATCTGAATACAGGACATTGGTCCATATTTACCAGAAACAGGGTCAACAATGTACAATTTACCACTGTAAAATTATAGGTCAAGCTTACAGTACACTTCAAGATTTTGAACATACTCTCTGTTCTTTCTACTTCTGCTTCTTTTGAGGTAGCTTAGGTGGCCTGTGCTACAGTTTTCATAGTGTCTGACATCTGGTTTGAGTTAGCTACTCCAGTATGATGCTGGTACTGGTGCTTCTGGTCAGCCACTGTTTTTGCGTCATCCACTACAGGTGGTAGAGGTTTAATCGTGCCATAGGCCCCTACACTTGACCTCTGTCGGGTCTTTTGCACCATCACCACAAGCAACAGATTTACCACTGCACAGAGTGAAACTGCTAAGTCTGGCCTCAACACAATAAATAAACATATATTAATTCATTTGTACTTTACTGTACTGTACTTTCAAATGACACAAACATCTCTATGTAAACAGCAAACACTACATCACCAATACAACAAACTGCACTGTAAGTTGTGTAAACAGTTAATAACATACTAATGTCAGAATAACGAGCATTAATATTAAACACAGTGGACAGGTCAGCATCTCCAGATCCAGTTTAGGTACAAACAGTGTCAGTAATGACATCACTCGGCTCAGTGCTGGTCGGATCCCTGGTCTTGTGCTCACAGCCACTGAGGCGCCCTCAGTGCCCTCTTCGGCCATCTCTCCTGTTTTCAGGTGCTGTGTCTTAAACAGCAAGTGACCCTAATGTTCATGTTTCAGTTGATTTCAAGTAAGCGGGCACCCTGGTTGTGCCAGTATTTGGTCCCAAGTCGGCAGGCACCCTGGTTGTGCCAGTATTTGGTCTTCTTCACACTTGCTGTCCTCTTACTAATGGTACTCACACAACGCACCATGCTAACATTAGCGCTAGCTGCCACAGGGCTGTGGAGTAACATTCCTGAAGTGCAGGACTTGCACCTGCTGCTTTGTCGTTTTGAGCCTTTTTGAAAAATTCTGTTAGCTTTAGTCATTTAGACCATTCTTGGTCTCGCCTCTCTTTCTGTGTTTGAGCCTTTTGGAGCACATCCCTCTCCTACCACGAAAGTTCTTGACATTTTTGTCACTTAGGAGGTCACTGGGGCAGCTCATCACGTGACAACACTTGACATTAAACTGACCAATCAGTGTCAACAGATGTCACCACTGGAGAAGATTAAATGGCTTCTTGTCCCAGGTGATGCTCCATCACTGCATGTCATGCAAATGACTTTATAGCAAACTGTGTCATGAACCTCTGTATGGTGGAATAATACTTTTGGTTACTATACTTTTTTTTGTTGTCACTGTTCCTTTTTAAAAAGGTGAAGATCTGGACCAGTCATATTTTTTACTTCTACAAGGTTTTTTTGTGGGACCTGTTAATCTTTTAGAGGCAAATATGAGGTGTGTTGTTTGCACTTATTGTTTCATGATTATATTAGTTTTCTTGTTAACATTGTTATAGCTGTCGTTCAAGGGCCAAACAAAAAGTGTGGTTTGTCAGAGATAGTTTTTTTTATAGTTTGGTAGAAATCCAAAATGATTCAGCTGGAATTTAAACTGAGTAACTAAATCATTTGCACTTTTATTTTTATTTTGCAATATATTCATTATGTGACCAACACTGCTATCTATTCAGAAATAAAACAAGCCCACAGTGATACATTTTTATGTCCTGTTAAGGCAATGCATCTGTCTGTATTGTGCATTTTTGCACCGTGTACACAAAATTCACCAACCTATTTGACTAAAGTGCATTTTGAAGGGAACAGATTCAGGCACTTTGGATAAATCACCATTATCGACTGAACTGGATTAAAGAGGCTTCTAATGACAGTTTCAGAAAAAACATCTCTGGTCTGTCTTTTTGTTCTCTTTCATTCACACACAGACACATGCATTATGTAGGTGTAATCTGTTCATGATGAAGGACATCTTTGTCAGCATTACTCCCGTGTCTGTAGTTTCCTGGCAGTGGGCTTGAGGGTTATGCAATCTTTGGTGCCTTAGCTGCCGAGCTGTGCTGTCACCACGCCACACAGCAACCTGACCGACCGACTCCTGCTGGGCCAGCACACAGCCTCAGCCTGGAGTGTGTGGGAACAGAGAGGAGAGATGAGTGGAGAAAGACAGAGATAATGCTTATACATAGGGGAACCTTGTGTCAAAGAAGAATAAAGATGGAGACTTGAGCACCTCAGAGACTTAAAGTAAAGGAACAAAAGTTATAAAAGAAAGATGAATCTATTTTCTGCACTTGTTTGTTCTTTCTGGATCACAGGGGACTGGAGTTCATCCCAGAATGATTTCGTTTACACGAAATGAAATCCCCCAGATAGGTTGCTGTCAAAACAGGGCACATTTGTCCTTACAGGAATTTACCCCCTAATCTCTTATTTGGTTTAAAACTGTTGTTGTGAAAATGCTCCTGCCAGGAATCAAAGACGAACTTCATTGACAAGCACAGAGCAGAAACCCTGCTTAAAAAAAACCACTGCTGTCATGGAGACAGCTGCTCTGTGCTCTCCTCTTAGCTCTTTTGCTCTGATTAATTTCTATGTTGTGCATATTAACATCTTCTTTTAATCTAGACCTGCCATTCTGAACCTGCCCTCCAGCTACCCGCAAGCTTCTTTGGAGTAGGGTATGCTCACAAGATGCTCCCCATTGCCTCTACAAGTTAATAAAAACTGGTGGAGAAGCTACTACTTGCTACCAGACACAGGGTGACTGGCATCACCTCGCGGTGCATTATTGACTCCCACAACAATTGTCTGACCACTTTCAATCTACCTCTCAGGGTCAAGTTGTACAAAGTGGAACTTGGTACTATGTGGGACCTTGTGGGAGCTTTGACTGTCTTTGACCTTTGGTTTTCTCTAAAGTGGGCAGCCTTCCATGGATTCACCCTTTCATACCCCTGGTACATCCATTCTTGGCTCCTTGTCAAGCCTGTCAGGGTCTCTTCTCTACTTTCTCCACACCCTCACTCAAGCTAACTGGGTAGTGGCTCCAGAAAGAAAGTGAATTAATGTATTTGCAAAAAAAAATGTTGAGCTACTCCTTTAAGAGTAGTGACATATGCAGTCAGAATAACAGATTTATCCCTGAAGTCCAGGTTGCACTAATAATGCTGAAACTGCCCATTTAATGAGTTGGCTGTCATTGTGTGAATGGGCAGAATGAAGCTAGCCACCAGTGGCGGGACCCTCCTGCCTGACACTCATAGCGGCCACACTCTTAATTAAATGAGTAAATTGTAGTCTCAGGTGAGTGATAAAATATTCACCGTTGTCATACAGTTGTCGTGGAAGGGGAAGTTAGATATAGGAACCATTTTAATATGGGATTGTTGGGGATTGATGCCCTTTTGGAGCCAGACTCAAGTGGCCATTGGAGGAACTGCAGCTTTTGGCACTTTAACACTGGCTTCATTTCTCAGCCTTGGAGGTTGCCGTTTGGCAAAAATGTGCCAAACAAGACAACTCAGTACATTGTTTTTGCATGCAATACATTAAATAGATTGAGCTACTTGTGTCTGTTACTTCAACTGATGCATCGAAATCCACTGACCACATGGATCCTATTGGGGCATTGTATTTACTGTAATCTAGTGATATTGCAATTTAAAAAATGTATTGATTATGTTGTGGGACTATGATGGTATCCACATATGGGTATTTCACTAGTACAGTTGTGGGCTGGTCACAGAATTCGAAACTGACATAGCAGGTGATCCATCATTGACGTTTACAGCTGCTTTGTGGCAGCATTTCAGTTTTCCTGTTTCAAGAAATGACACGGGAGGAGAGGAAACTGACAAATACTGAATAGTTTGCAAATACTGCTAGATGAAGACAATGCTAGCCCTGGTTAGGACTGAGACAGGCCTGGACATGTCTGTCAGTTGAGACACGACAGTGCACCACATTTTAATGGAGATGAGCAAACAAACGCGCAAATGCAAAACCAACCACTTAGTACCCAACCTTAAAGTCTTTTCTCTTGAAAAAGCAGACCGCGATGCTTGAAAAACATGTCCAATAAAGCACAAATCTCACCTTTATGTGGTTTATCCTAGTTTGGTGTCTTCTTCTCCTCAGTATGGTGTGCTAAGCAGCAATTTCTCAGTACTGCCCCCAGTGGTTGGGGGTGAGGGATACCCACTTCACATGGTCTAGTAGCCTACTGAGAACCCCACCACCAGTCGGCACAGCCACCAAACAAAGATAGATCCAGCTACTACAATGATATATTATTATTTTATTTTATCTAATAAAAGGACTGCTACTGACTGCTGCATTGTCGTTTATATTCATTATACAGAAATCACTGATTTATTATTTAGTAAAGGGCATTTCTTCATCTTTTTTTACTTTTTAATATTGTATTGTGGCAACCATGAGTTTATGGTATCATTACATCCCTAGTACATGCCCATCTGGTGTGTCCCATCCACTCCAACACTAGGATAACCTCTATAGTAATTCATCTCCTTCCGTACTGGATGCAGGTTTTGCAGGGAAGCCCAGGGATTGTTTGGAGGATGGTGCAGTCAGATATGGTGGGGAATGGGAATTAAGGAGTTATGATGAGCTTTTAGTATTTTCCCGACACACACACAGACACACACCAAATTAGGCTGCCAAATTGTGTTCCTCTCTTTCTTTGTCTTCCCCTCCAGAGCCTTTGATGGTCTGGGTCTCTGAAGACTCTGTCATCATCAGGGAGATATGAGAGGATTGAGAGGCTTATGCCTGAGAGGGTAAGAGCCCATTCAGACTGAGAAAGAGAGGAGGACGTGTGGCAGATTAAAGGTGAAGGTCATCGTGAGCATATTTCCTCTCATAGATAAGAATTTGAAAATTATTCAGTTGTGTGAGTCATGAGAAACTATAGCTTTACAGTGAGCAGGACACAAAATGCACAGGATAGACTAGGTTTAACTGTGATAAATGGAACTGAAGAGCATAGTATTTAATATTTTTAATTTATGGGGCATTTAGTAATTTGAATATCACTGTAGAGTACTTCTAAAAATTCTTGCTGACCTTTTGGGTTTACTTGGAAATTTGTGAAACCACTGATTGGCTTAATTATCGAAGTGGTTATTAAGCAGGAAAATCTTACAATGCATTTGATTTGTTTTCATCTGAATGTAGGTTATGAACTTTGTCAGTGACTCTTTATCATGTGGATCATTGGTTTTGAGATAGAAAATCATTTCTTTGCTACTGCTAAAATACAGATTGATAAACTTCCTGTATTCATAACAAATTGTTTAAAGGTTTTTTTTCTTATTTGTGGCTCTGTGCTTTGTTGATTTGATTTTTGATTTAATAATCAATAGATTGGCCAAAGTGCTTCACAATCAGTAGCAATCAAAGCTTAACATAGACAACATACAAACAGACCAGAGGAGCTCACAACAGTAGAATCTGAGTGTCAATAAACTACTGGGAGCCGAACGTCAATGTTTTTAATTGTGCTTTAAAGGAGACCACATCTGATATTAAGAGCAGGTCAAGGGCAAACTGGGAGCAGCAACAGCAAAGGCTCGGTCTCCCCACCTTTTATATCTAGTCCTCGGGATTTCTAATAAACCCAGATTAGCTGATCTGAGAGCTCTAGGAAACCTACAGGTGCTTAAAAGCTCGATATGACAGGGAGGAGCGAGACCATTTAGTGCCTTGAAAACATCAAACTAACATTTTAAAAACAATCACGAAATGGACAGGAAGCCAGTGAAGGGAACGTAGAACAGGGGTGACATGTTCACATTCTAATGTATACTGTAAGGTGAGCAGCCGCCACCAAACAGAGAACGTTAAACCTGACTGCTGTATTGTTTGTGTTGCAGTTCCCTGCCAGGTGTTTGCACACGCTTAGGTCATGTCTGGGTACTTTCATTTTAATAAGGAAGGAAAGCAGCAGCGCTTTAAGTTAAAAGGAAAATCATACAAAGATGCTGATTTATTTAGTAAATGGCACTTTTTTCTGTACTTTTTCATATTGTGACAAACATCGTATCCTGGACTTTTATCATGACAATATTCTATCCTGAGTTTGTCTGTAGAAAATAGTGACACAGGGTTGAATCATTAAAACATCTTTCCCACTGAAACAGGTTTAGTTGAACTCTATATTGTTTGCTGTTTACTGTAGTGTTTTTATCTACCCTATAGCCCCATGAACTGATGAAATCAACCCCCATTAGCATGCAGGCACACGGGATTATGTGAGTATGTGTGTGTGTGCATTCATTTTTTTCAGCCTGTCTGAGTGTGTTTGCATGCTCATTTACATGTGCACTTTAAGCTCCTTAAAAACAGATAATCTATTACTACTGTAGGGGGCTTGCAAATGCATGTATAATGAATGTGGCACATGCATACATACATGCACAGTGCTGGCTACGACTCAGCAGAGATGAGCCAGTGGATTAAAACTGCACCAAGATGTCTCTGATATAGGGGACAGACAGTTATGTAACACAGAGGACTGCTGACCAATAAGAGCAGCTTGGTGTGAACATATTTTTAATATTTCTGCAGTTCAACTTATATTTGTTTACTTGTCAAGGTGATTATTATATAAATTATTTTAGTGTGTGCATACAAATTGAATCGTCTCGCTCTGTTCTCGTTTGCTGCCTGAATACTTTGATTCCTTACAGCAGTACAGTCTCTAAGCCCGACTGCATCATGTTAAGCAGAAGGACCTCCCTCTACAGACTGAACAGTGAAACAACAGCAGCTCTTCTCATTACTATTCAGGACATGTTGCAGCTGCTTGTAGCCACTAGTTTTCACAGTCAAAGGTTTAGCCTAAATCATGCAGATTATTTGATCTGTAATCAGAATTGGACTTGTTGAAGGTCAGCTTAAGCCTGACGATGTCTGACCTTGACAGGTCGAATGTTTGGCTGCAGTTGCAAAGAACGGATTTAAGTGGCTCTCCATGAGGAGGAGATTCCTCTTGTATCCTATCTTATTCCTATTCTGCATCTTGTACAAAGCTTGCTGGTAATGGAGAGGCAGAGAGGAAAAAGTGAAGGATGTAGTATGTGAGGACTTGCTTGGAATTTAGACCTTTGATTATGTTTTAGTGCCTGACTCTACTGTAAGCATGAATTAATCATATGCAGCTGTGGTGATATGAATTTAGTATAAATATTTTATTAAAGCTCTATACTGTTGTGTATCTTGGAGACTCTTTTGCCTTCCTTGCTGCCCTCTCCTTAGCAGTCACATAGCAGTTTTTATAAACAAAGCTATGTGAGTCTGCGTCTCCTCCTCCAGCTCTTCACTCGAGTCAAAAGGAATTTCTGAGCGGCGCTCAACTTCCACTCTGCCATCTCATCCCCCGCGCAGCCTCCCAGCTGTTTGCCGTGTTTTTTATAGTGTTTATATTTTTGTTTTCAAGTAAGCCAATGTTCAGTACAAGAGTGAAGCGTTCCATGGTGTTTTGAAAGTAATTCTAGTGTTGTTAGAAGAGTGTGTGTTGACTCATGTCAGGCAGAGCTGGGTGTGTCAACAATAGCAGATTCTCCACTTCAGACCGGGTAGAGGTTTCCCCGCAAGTTTTTAATAGTACAGCAAATATGAATTTAACAGCTAAACAACAAACACAGTTTATCTTTGTTAAAGGAGTAGTTTGACATTTTGGGAAATACTCTTACTACTTGCTTATGGTTTCTCGATGAGCCTTAAGGAAGAAGATTGATACCACTCAGCTGGTTAGCTTAGCTTAGCCTTGTGCTGTCCAAAGGTGAAACTAAATCTGCCTTCAAGCACCTCTAAAGCTCATTATTACTCCCTAAAACATTTAAAGCTCAATTGGCCAAGAAACTGCCCAGAACATAACTCCCAGTAAAACTATAATTCAGTTTTTGATTATTTTACATGGTTACTGGCCCTACAGAGACACACAATAGCACAGTTAAATTAGACACACTCTTGTGCACACTCATGCCTGGTGCTGTTTTTATGTTGCTTTACTCAGTTTGTTAGCCGCTTGGAATAATCAACACGTCTCTCCAAGGAATCTGAAGTCCACCATCAGGAACAGTGCGGAGGCTCTGGCCTGCTGTCAGTCAGGGAAGCTTGGGCCTGAATAGGGTGTAAACTGGACATTTGTGGAGCCAGTAACTAACGTGGCCCAGATGTCCCAGACCAATTGTAAAACCCTGGCGCCACCGCAGACTTGGCATCTGCTGGGCAAGGCATTGTCAAGATGCTAACCTTATTGGCCAGGCACTGACAAATGCAAAATAATCAGTAGTACTGTTAGTAGTATTAGGTTACACTTATTGTCACTGCCTTCTCTGCTTTATGAAATACTTGTTATATTGTGTTGCGTATTAGAGTTTGTTGTTCCCTCTGCTGTGCCTGTTTTTGGTCATTGCACTACCTTGTCAGTTTGACCTCTTTCTGCTTCTCTCCACAAATGCTTCCATGTGACAGCTCTGCATGTTCCTGCCTGCACCTATAATCCACTGCATGCACTTTCAGTCTGCACACTTTGCCCTGATTTTGGACAATCCCATCATGGTCTTAACTAAGATCCTGAATTGTAATCATCCATTATCATTAATTAAGCTGCTATGGCAGATCTCTTCTGACACTTAGTTATATAGGTCATTGTTTTTAAACATTTCTTCACCAGTCCTGTGGATGAAATGTGCTGTTTTGAACTTAGCTAACAATAATGCTCCTGCTTTTTTCCAGGTCAGACCTCTGAAAATAGATTGCCAATACGAAATATCCTCTGGAGACTAAGATTAGGATTCATACTCTTCACTGTATACCTCATCGTGTGTCTTTTCCTCCACTTCCAGGGATTCCTTCAGCTCTGGCAATTATTCAGTTAAAGAGCCCGTGGCAAGCTCATTTCCAGCCATTTAATATTTAATCCTGGGTACCTCTAGATTAGCTTTGCACCCATCGTAACTCCAAATAGTGTGTAATTATTTCAGAATGATAAAACCCGAGAGCTTCCTCCTGAAAACAAGAGGATAGTTTGTTAATACACACAACTCCTGCTACTGGTGCTGTGTCAAAATCTGTTTCCTCCATCAAAAAAAATCCGCTTTTACATTGGCACCATGGATGTCAGCCCCCATCAAAAAAAATCTGCTTTGACATTGGCACCATGGATGTCAGGCAATCTCCCATGAAGATTATGACCATTCAAGGAAATTCTTAAACTATCACATCAGACTTTATAATGTTGGGGGAAAAAAGTCTTGCAAGTGAGACTTTGTGAGATGTGCATAAACTGAGTTGCTTCTGCTTAGAAATACTAGAACATATGTACACCTCATTTTTTGAGCGTTGACTCTGTGTGTGTGTGTGTGTGTGTGTGTGTGTGTGTGTGTGTGTGAACCTGAGGGGACACTGGTCTTTACAAGACCTAAAATGCCTAAAAAGAATCACACATTTGCAGCCCTGTAAAAAGCTGAGGTTAAGCTGTGAGGCCTTTCAAAAGACCAGTTAGTTTGGTTTCTTTTCCTCATATTGTGTGAGGACATTACCAAGGATGCTTGCCTATTCACAGATGGAAAGCCCACACATATTCAAGCATCAAACCATGCTCAGTGCTATGTGGAACTGTGCAAAGATCCGTGAGCTGCTGTGTTTTCTTGCTGTCAGTATGTGCCTTGAATGCATTAAGTGGGAGAGAGGGCAAGAAAGAGATGAATAAATAAGTGAAGTGGGCTTCAGAAAACTGACCAGAGCAGTTTCATTCCATGTTCCTTTTATATCTCTAGGCAGTAAGAATCAGATAAATTAATAATAACGTAAGGATTGGTTTGCTTTCTCCTCCCTTACACCACCACCTTCCTTTGGGGACTTCTCCCCCCTTGTGTATATTTTTGAAAGTCTCCTTCATTGCCATAGAGTGCTTCAATAATTCACATGGATGTTTCAAAGCACAGTAGATGGTCGTGAGAACATTCAGTCTGAGAGCAGCCGAAAAATAATAATAATGAAGAATTCCCATCTTTTCTTTTCTAATGTTTCCGCACCCTGCACCAGTCCGGAAGTTTCATGAATCATCTGAAAACAGCAATAGTGTGAATGCATATGGATTAGTAAATATATTACATACAGTTTATTAAATGTGACATTGACTTTCCATCCTTTCGATACATGGCAACATCTTGTGGCTTGCAAACTTCAGCTTTGATGACAGATTTAACTCATGATGCTGATTTGGACTTTAAGCTTTATCGAAAAATGTTAGTAGCAGTGTCATTCCAGAAGAATCTGAAGCTTGACATTTTGTGAAGAAGTAGTTTGACACTTGTGAGGTTTCTTGCCAAGAGTTAGATGAGAAGCTCTGTCTCGTGTCATGTATGCTAAATATGAAGTGATCACCAGAAGCTTAGCCAAGCACAAAGACTGGAAACAGGGGGAACAGCTAGCCTGGCTATGTCCAAACTTAAATCTTGCTGCCAGCACTTATAAATCTCACTAACAAACACTGTAGATATTCTTCTTTTATTGTGAATTTTGCATAAAAACCACACATTTTGGGTTCAAGGAGGACTTGTGTGCCTGACTATTTCTTGCCAGACAACCAGTTTCCCCACCTGGCCAAGAAATATTCGAGCCCCTTACCTCACCACATTGTACCACACTTAATTTCTCTCTTAAAGAAATACCTTTAAGAGATTTAAAGGTGTGACCAAAATGACTCAAAAGACATGGAGTTAACTTCTACACTAAGTTAATTATCTGTGGCTGTAGAATTCAGGTCTTTGCTTCCTGCAGCAAACAGGTGTGGAATTTCAGCTAATCAAACTACAACAGCCATGAGTCAGATTTGCAATAACAGTCATAAGGAAACAACGTGCACACACAGGCAAGATTAGTTTCATCTGTTTTTCTTTTGTAGTACCTTACATGCACATGAGCGATATTCCCTTATTGCTTATGCATATGGAAGTAAATGGTCCTGGGTTACAGTATATCTTCATGTATGAAATTGCCACAACAGTAGGCTTGTGTGTGTCGTATGTCGGGATAATAGCTCTCCTATATTCCTACTGTATGGTAACTCTGCCTCCTGTCAAATTGACAAAAGGCATCTCTGCTCACAGTGCTGCTGATGTTGCAGATGAGAGCCTAGGTTTTATTTCCTCAAAGCAGAAAGAGAGAGAGGAGGAGGAGAGGGATGGAGATGTGGAAATAGGCATAAACATAGAAACATAAATAAGCTGTGGGGTGCTACCACCCACCATCTCCTCTGCATTGCATTTGCTTAGACCTCCAGTGAGCTTAGTTACTATTATTATCATGTTGCACAAGCCCTCTAAGTGCCACAAAGGTCAGGGGATTTGGTCCTGTTGTTAAGTCAGTGTCCGTTGCTGCTGCATCTCTCTTCCTACCTCAAAATCCCCCTCCTCCCTGCCTTAGGGATGCTCTGAATAACACTCTCTGTTTATACATCAAATAGATTGTCTTAGACACAGAACTGTGTATAATTTTCTTTGTAAGGAACCACAGGTCTGTTTGACCTCAACCAACTTTGCTTGTTTTTCCCTGTTTGCTTTTGTACCTGTGCGGTGCTGCTTTTCAGCACACAAACCGCCATCCATGGTGTGTAACGCCAACATGAAACACAGGCTTTGCCCTTCATGAGTTTTTGCCGCCATTGCTGAGCTGCACAACAAAATTTGCATGTACTTGTTTAGCCAATCAGGCCAAGCATTTCCCATGGTGCCCATATGCCTACAAGCCTAAAGAGTCTGTTAGAGTATTCATCTGTGCTCTAACGTTAGTTAGAAAACACAGTATTCACTCTTTGTTGTAATGTGTATCAGTGAATGAAAGGTCATGCTGCTGCCCTCTCTTAACGGGGGGGGGGCTGCCCTGAAAGCCTCATGTTTTCATGCTTCAGACATTACAGGCTGCTCAAGCTGCAGTAAATGTGATGTACAGTAGTGTTATGATTGGCATCACTATAGGCTCATGCTACTCTCATCAGGGGCCCGAGCACTCCAGGTGCTCAGAGTTTCATTTAATAGCTGGCATAAGAAAACGTACATTCAGATTTTATTGCTATCAGGTGATTTTTTTTTAATGTTTTCAAATAATATAAAGAATTTCATGGTCCTTCAAGAACTGAAAGAGTTTTCAGCACCATTTAACGTTCTCCAGACTCTTTGGATTGTAAACCTGAAACTGCACTGCCAATCAGCGAAAACACATTTTTCTTAGATCCTGAAAAGCTGAAATTTTATACATACAAAGTTTTGACTTGAAACCACCAATTTGTCATATCTTCCCTCTGGTGGCTTCAGAGTTGCTAAAACAGCAGCTAAATTTGTCTTTGCCTCGGGCCAGCTCTACCCTGCACGCTCAAAAAGCTGTAAAAGGCATCTCATGTGTTTAATATAACATAATTGTGAAAAACAACATACTATCAGAGGAGGAAAGCAAAGTTGCAAATATATTTATTTAACAGTTTTGCATTTTTTAGACTTTTCATGTTAGTTTGCAGCATTTTAAAGGAAAATGGCATATTTTTCGATCTCTTGGGAAGTGCATATCATTTTCCAACTCATCTGAACTGAAAACTCCTCAAAACTAGGACTATAAAGTTTTTCACTTGATTGAAAAATGAAACTACTTCCATCATAATAGGTAATGGATATAAAGGAAGTATTTTCAGTACTTCTCTAAGAAATGTATCATCCCACTGGCATCTTTAATCGCCTAAGATTTGACTGATGTTAAAGATATTACTGTGCTGATTACAGATTTCTTCCCTGCATTCATTTTGAGTTTTATCTGTTTCCTTAAATCATGTAAATCAGTACTAACAAATGGCTCTGAACAGCATCCCTCTGTTATAAAACTTGAGCATTCTTCATCAGAGCATAATTAGTTTTCTTCAAGGAAGGCTTATATACTTCAGAACAGCATAAAGGAGAGGCAGCTGTGTTGTGGTTGTAATCAAAGTCAGAACAGCCCCAGTTTAATTACCACTTTGAAGCATATGTGTTTGGACCATAAAGGAACATCACTCCTTCTACAGGTTGCACAGATAGTAACAACTGCTTGTTTCCTACTCAGTTTGCAGCACAGTGGGGTTATTTAGCTATTAAGGAACAAATCCACTGAATAAAAATGTTTTAACCACGTGTGAATGAACCACTAAGGAGGGCTTCTCCTCATCCTGAGCAATGACCTTGTGTGCAGAGTAGTTGCTCAGTTACAACTAAAGCCTACAAATTACACAGCTGGTCGTCTCTAGAGCAAATAAAGCTGATTATGTTTGAAGAGACATACAATTAGGTAAATTCAGGGTTTAAAAATATACAGAAATTTTTGCAGTCTCAGCTGAGGTAGATAGTACTTGTATGAGACCTACAGTAATAAGATACAGACCTACACAGTAAGTGCAATGCTGCATAGAAACGCTTGACCACCTACTTTTACAGTGTGATGTTCACAGTACTATCAAGCTTGGCACTAATACAGGGTATGGGAAAATACAAAAGCTGGCCATAATGGTGGTGCACTAAAACCCATTATCCCCTACAGTGAGTAACGATAATTTATGATAACATTTTCTGCTGTGACAGTTTACTGATGGAGCTGTGAGTGCAGGGTCAGCAGCAGAGCAGCTGGCAGGCAGACACCTCAGGAGGAGGAACCGGGCCTTTAAAGGAATAATTCAGCAATTTTGTATTTGTTTGTCACCACTGTGTTAAGTAAGAGCCACTACCCCCACTCATATTGGTCCACTGAAGTGTAGAGATTACAGTAATGTTACAGGAGGCGCTGATTTTCTAATAAGATCCAAGGATGCCTGTAAAGCCACAACATCTTTTAATACAGATTAAACAAACACGGTCTGACGCATTAGCGATGCTGGTAGATGAAGTCTTTTTTACCGTTGGTCAGAGTCAGGCTAGCTGATCCATGTTGCTCTCAGTCTTCATGCTAAGGTAAGGAAACAAGCTGCTGGCTGTAGCTTCATAGAATAATTGTGTTTTCCAAAGTGTCGAGCTGTTTTTTTCAACCTAAATGACAAAAAACTATGCCATTGTTCCACAAAGTGGGTGCTATGACAAGGGTGCTCATATGTTTGATTTCATAGATGCCATTAAAAAAAATTTTTGAGGGTTAAAAATGTTTGGCATCCACTGAACTATGTGACTCTGCTGCTTGATGCTAGTGCTTCTGGGGTTGCTGATGTGCCTTTCAGTAACATTAACACAGATTATTTGTCACCTCTACAGCAGACACGAAGGTTACCCAGACATGTGTGAACATCCAGCACATTACGTTCACTTGTCTGAGACTGATGGCTTTCAAATCGGCTCCTGTCTGCTTAACTCTGCTGCCAGACCAGATCCCAGCGTACAGCGGGTCTAACCTATTTAGAGATTAATCCTTGTCTCATAAAACACATTTATGTGTCACCCATGGTCTGAACTGTTTGGGCGGTTTGGCCTGTCTGGGCTGACCGTGTGCAGTTGGGAGATGATATTGCATGTAACATGGTTTTGTTCCCTACAGCGACATGTTCTCAGCTGACATCCTGTCTGATTTACTCCACGTGAACAGCCTGTCCTCTCTCCTCACTTTACCTCCTAAATAAAGCAACCTGAAGTTCAGTCCATTAACGTCACTCAAGCATCTTGTGACAGTTCCAGAACTTGGTGTTTAAAATGTAATTGAAGTGCACAATTATATTATTTGCTTTAGGTGTACAGCCAGAATTGGTCTGAATTACTGAGAGACTGACTTTTTTTAACTCACTGAATTTGTATGAATCGAAATTTATCCAACAGTTTTCTTCAGCAATAACTGTTCACCCTCAAGCTTTCATTAGTATCAGTGCAGAGCTTTATTGTCACACAGTGGTTTACACTCACCCTCACAAAATTACAGTTCTGAGGCAAAGTCTGAGTGCTTGTAATTTTTTTGCTTCAAAGCCCATATCAGTTAATCCCTAATAAATATTTAATGCGTCATGTATCTTCATTCATACAGTTATATCAGGATTCTCATTTGTTTCCTGCCTTTAGAAACACGAACCAATTCAGCAGCTAATTAGTTTCTCTCGCGCTTCAAGAAGCCTCTAAGTGACCGTTTCTCTGATGTAGTTTTTGTTTTTTAATAACAAATGGATCTATAAGTAACACTTAAAGGTTAGTAGCCTACCAGGGCTCGCAGTGATGAATAAGTCTTGACAGCATTATTGAGGGATATATTGTCTTCTAGGACATTAGAGGATTTAATCTTTCGAGTATCGTGAGAGGATGAGTGAATGCAGGGAACCACTAGGAGCTCAGGGGTCATGCTGTGATGTAACTGTTTGTCTGTCTCGTCCCAGTCCTTGATATTTAAAAGCCTGATTTACTTTGTGTCCATGTTCTGAATCTTGGGGTTGAGCAGATTCACTCATTGTCTCCTTTAGTGAAATATCTTTACATAGGCAGCTTGGTGGAAACGCTGTTGACATGACCACCACATCAAATAGACACCCTTTTTCCTGAAGTGCTCATGTCACGTGAATCCTCTATAATGAGCACGATGACATATAGTACGTATACAATATAAATAAATCGGGGTTTTGTCCCCCGTCTTAAAGCAGCACTATTTAATTTTTGATGCTACAATCTTCCTCTTACAAAAAATTGATTTCAGAATCAGTACATCAACCCTTTATCCATAGCTTTTGCTGATATTAGCTAATGTTAGCAAACATTAAATGAATATTGCTGCAGTATGTAGCTGACATTATACTTCCCTGGCTTTACAACTCATCTTGTGCAGCTGTTAGTGTTTTAGGATGCCAGATGTGTTCGCTGAAATAAAACAAGATGTAAGCACCTCACCGAAATAATGATATGGATAAGGATAATCACTTTATTTGGCCAAGTATGTTAAACACAAGGAATTTGTTTCCGGTACAGAACCGAGGCAGCCATCTGTGGCACCAACTCACACCGATGGCTCTAACCATCGGGGGCAACTTGGGGGTTCAGTGTCTTGCCCAAGGACACTTCGACACGTGGACTGCAGGCACCGTGATTCAAACCTCCAACCCTCTGGTTGGGAGACGACCGCTCTACCCACTAAGTGTCAAATGTAAACTAGTGAAAGAGTGAGAGAATGAACGAATGAGTAATTTCAAACACAGCGATTCTTGTTGTCTTCCCTAAAAGTAAAGGGGAATTATATGTGCTGTTTTGCTGTAATTGCCACTTGTGTCCGCAGTGGATGATGTTCAGCAAAACCTACAAATTCTCACTTTATCTGTTTATATTCATCATCTTTCAAGTATTTAAGAATGAGGAAACATCATTAATATATGTGCTAAGTTTAAAAATGTTAAATGCTACCGAACATATTTGCAGAGCGTTAACTGACAGTGTTCTCTGCTGTCTCTGTCTTAAAACACATAAAATGCACAAATGAAAATAAATTAATGTAATTTTTAGTAGCATTAATTTTAGGGTGTGAGACAAATTTATTCAGCCTGTGCTGGGAAGGTTTGGTGAGTGTCTTTTAATTGATCGATCCAGTATGACTTACTATATAACCTTTCTGCAACAAATGTAATAGAGGGCAGTATCTGTGGTGTAATACCGTGGCATCAGAGTCTGGGGGAATTTACAAAAACAGCTGATTTTGCATGTTTTTATCTGTTAGAAAGATGGAAAATGAAGCTGAACGAACACTGAAAGTGAAAAGGAAGAGGGAGCAAAGCCTATATCGAAGAGAGGAGATGAAGTGAGTGGTGCTGCTGCTGCTGGTGACAGTAGAGCTGACATGTCATTATTAATTATTCATCTCATTACATCCAAGGGTTTTTTTTATACAATCCTAAGCTGCTGCCCCTCCTCCTCCCTGCTGTACAGCACATCTCACTGTCACAGAGTGCATTTTAAAGATTAACCAGAGTCTAAATATTTGTATGAGATTTTTAAGATCAGGCACTGGCCCATAAACTGCCTGTAAGGAGACAGACGCTTTAGAATCTATTTTTACTTCTGTAAGCTGCAAATGATTCCTCCCTGAAAGTGATGATTGATGGTCTCGCACTAAACAAAATTTTCAGTAATCAATTTACTATTTACAACAGAATTACTGCAGTTTAAGGATTGTGATAAAAGTGTCACCGCATGTATTGTGTGATCTGAACAAGAACAAATCCAATCTGAGAAAAATCACTGGACACTTCTTTTAGCCGCAGAGCATAAATAAACAAAGACGTTAAATGTGTGTTCTCATTTTCCTACTGGGTAACAACTGTTTTAACTCTTTACGCCCAAAGAAATATTATTATTATTGCATTTATTGAACCTCCCCTCACTGCCACAGTTTCCCTCTCTTTTATTTTTTAACAGTTGACTCTCTGGTGACTGTTGGGGAAGTAGATCACTGTGACAACAGACTACAGTGCTTTTAGTGCAGTAAATAGTTCATTTGAAACAGCAGATTTTTGGGCTTTCCTCTGGTATTTTTTTTAGACTTACAGTATGAGGACGCCTGAAATAAATCTTTGTTTCCTCCTTTACCTGAGCTGCGCCCGTATTATTGCAACAGTTTATCACTGTCATCTACAAGCCACAAAGATACCATCACCTTTACCCCCTCGGCTTCTATTGGATCGTTAGTGCTGTTCATGTCTGTACGATTGAACCTGCATTGGTATTTATTAGCAGCTGTCGCATGTTGGCTGCATTATAAATTTGGCACTGTAAAGTCATTTGGGTCCTAATTGTGGTTAGGGTCCACCTTTGGAGTGATCCAGCAACTAGTCACATGTGTGTTAAGTATGGATCGGGCCGTATATTTCTGTCCAAACTTGACCCAAGCCTGAGAGTGTGCTGCTGAATCCGACCCGAGCCTGACGCACTTGAATTTGGGCAGTGTTTTTCTGTGGTGCTCGTGAATCTGATGTGATGAGTTGTCGCACACTAAAGCAGCTCATCATTTTATTTTTTTATAGGCCTAGCACTTTAAATTAGACTAAAGATGAAGCATGGATTCATTTACAGGCGCAGTTATGCCTGTTTAGCTTAAAGTTTGAATTATGTGGCTGAACCCGACCCGAACATGATTTCTAAGTTTCTGTCAGAACCCTTGGGTGCTGTCAGGTCCCGCTGAGCTCGGTTCAGGCCTTCACTCTCTCGCCTGTGCCTCCTCAGGAAACCTCTACTCCAAAAGATCCTTTTACTGTTGTTTGTAGCATAAAGGTTGACATTTGACAAACTGATGGTGGCCGTTCTGCTTTCCTCTCTATACTGAATCCTCCTCTTCAGCACCAACAAATTATTGGATGTTTATTTGCTGTAAATAATTTGCACAAAGGATTAACAGTGTGGCCAAGTGTTTGCGCTGCATGTGATGGTGGATGCATTTGTGCATGATGCACAGCCTGTCAACAGCCATTGATCCCTAACATTTCCTGCAGTAAAATGTGTGCGTAAGAGTGTGTGCGCATGCTTTTGTTTGTTTGCAAAATGTCTGCATTTGTTTGCCGCTGCTTGCTGTAGCACCTGTGAGCATCTATGCCCACGCACGAGTGTGTGTCCATAGATGTGAGTGTGTGCGTGCTGCACATGATGGGTCATAAAACAGGCTTGATAGGGCGCGGTGCTTTGGTGAGCATATTGTCATCAGCTGGCCCCAGACTTTTACGACCTGCCACACCTCTCAGCTGTACCACCGCTCACTGGTGTTTTATGGGTGCTGCTCTCACATACAAGACAGCAGGAGGAGGACGGGGGGTGGCGAAGATGTAAATTATAGACTGCCGCCTGTGGTAAAGGTACTGCAACAATCACAAAGCTGAAATATGTTTGCCCCGGTTGAGAGGGAATGATGAGGTGGGAATGGGAATAGCATGGGATCTCCAGTATCCTCGACTCTTCACTAACAAGACCTCCATTGTCAAGGCTAAATGATTGGAGCAGTACTCTGAGACGTGGGATATCTGTGTAGAAATAGGTACTGAGAGGAAAATAATGATTAATCAAACCTCACATGACACATTAAAGGACTTGTGTGGATTGAGGGGCTTAATGAGTTAGAGTTTTGCTTAATGATTGAGAATTTTCTCTTGGCTGCAGATAGTCTGACCCAGATAGTTCGCAGTCTGATGAATTATTTTCTTTCTGCTCTTGGTCTAATTGCTGCTCGAGTGGGCGTGGTGGTGGCAGCAGCACCAGCATCAGCTTAAATTAAGGTGCTCCTTTTGGCATGAGCCTGTGTTTGGCCCTGATGCCTCCTTCTGCTCTGGTGCCAGGATGAAGTGAGTTCACATTCCCACAGTCATGCTGATATATGGGAGATTATGGGATCAGCAGAAATTAGGATGCTGCAGCTGCTGTGACTTTTGACTGACATTAGAAAAATGCCACAAGTACGTTCATGCACAACATGCACACACACACACACACACTGCTGTCATCATCATCGCTGTAATTATCAGACCTACCAGCGTACTTTTCTTGTGTTAGTGGTTGAGGTTTTTGACACTGTAATTCAACCTTCACTGAACTGATAACCTGTAGGTTACAAGATTCAAATAGAAGAGCGTACACATCGTTGTCTAAATTATGTAGTAGTCCTCTATGTTATTGATGTGGTTCGTTAAGGCAAGATTAATTGTCTGTTGGCAAGCACGCTGCCCAGTGCTGAACTGTATCCACTGACGGTGCAGTAGTGGATGGTAACAGGACCTCTGTTGTCACTGTGAATAATGCCACACATCACGCTGCAAGGTTGATCCCAACCTGTAGGCTGCTGCACAGCCCCACCTCACACATGCAGTACATTAAGTAGTTAAAAGGCAAATATGGACATTTGCAGGGGGTTTTGTACCAAATTGCCATTGATATGGGACTCTACAGTTTCAAAGTGCTTTGTAAAGGTCTTCCAAAAAAACCCTGTGACAATGCTGAGTCCTAACCATCCACTTCTGTTGATGCCTGTGAGCAATGAGTGATACTCAGGCATCAGTCAGCAGAGAGGCCCAGACACTTTGTTTCCAGGGGGGAAGGAATCAGTCAGTCAGAAGAAGGAGGCTGGTTGTTTAGTCAGGACCAGCTCACCGCAGTGTGTTGGTGCACACAACCCTCGGTTCGCTCAGTCTGAGCCTTCAGCGGACAACTAGAAACCACAGTCCACAACCCCTTCTCTCTCAGGCTCTCTTTCTTTTCATTTGTTACTCAACGAGTTGTGGCACTTCTCATGTTACCAGTGGAGTCTTCCTGTCTTCCTTCAGAGACTGTGAAAAACATGCACCGTTGTCCCCGTATTTGAACGATATCACGTCTCTCCCTCTGTCTGATAGCTGGCTTTTCACTCTTCAGGCCTTTGCATGTGGCTGCATATATCAGGAGTAAACACTTTTAATTTGTGACGTGGTGGGACAGCATATCTTACAAACTAGTTCTGACAGACCATAAACCAGCCCTTAGCAACTAGCTCCTGAAACATCTTCAGTAGCAGCTGAAGAGCTGTTTCCTTCAGGAATTAGACCAGACCCAAGCTAAATGGAGACTGAGTATTTTACTTAGATTTGTCTTTTGGCCTGAAACATGACTCCAAATGTTTGCTGTTGTTGCACCGTGTTTGCTTCATGTCTAAATAGGCAACTGTTTGCTAACAAGTGCACCAAATCAAATCAAGTCTAGTCCTAAAGTTTGTAATTTGTTCTTGTTGTTGTTGTTGTGACAAAAAAAATAATTAATAGTGCACAAACATTTTTACTGATTTTCACTGAAAATTAAAAAGCTTTTCTTTTTAAGATGATTTCTAGAAACTGAAATTAATTCCAGCGGCATGTTGGCTGATGTAGCTTGATGCAGTATCTAAACCCGTGGCTTCCCATGTCAGTCAGAGCCATGGCGATCTCATTTTGAGTGGTAATCTATATCCAACTGACCACCCTCATAACCGGGTCATAAATCACACATGATGCATGTCACACAGAGCAAACGTACTGCTCGGGGCTGGCGATATTACCACTACATGGATTTTTGCTCCAGCAGATCCAGCTCTCATCAAATATCATTCAAGATGATAATCCCAGTGGAAGGGGATCTGCGCTCTGAGATGTGGGAGGTTTGCTATTTATCTCCTCTCATCTGGTGTGTGTGTGTGTGTGTGTGTCTACCTCTTTGTCACTCTGTGCCAGTGTTTGTGTGCTGTCTGCTCATAAGGCTTTGACCCGGAGGAGCAGAGTTTATGTAAGCACCCATTTCTGGATGTGGTTGAAACTTATTCCTGATTCTAGTTAAGTTTTACAAAGTCTAATATCAGGCTTGAAGAGAAGCTGCCAAACCATCTATTAAAAGACAATTGCGCAGAACGGTTAATCCCTCATGACCATATGACCTATGGTCATGAGCTTTGGGTTATGACCGAAAGGGCAAGATCCCGGATACAGGCAGCCGAAATGAGCTTCCTCCGCAGATAAAGATAGGGTGAGGAGCTCGGTCACCGGGGAGGAGCTCAGAGTAGAACCGCTGCTCCTCCACATCGAGAGGAGCCAGCTGAGGTGGCTCGAGCATCTGTTTCGGATGCCTCCTGGGCGCCTTCCTAGGGAGGTGTTCCGGGCATGTCCCACCGGGAGGAGGCCCCGGGGAAGACCCAGGACACGCTGGAGGGACTATGTCTCTCAGCTGGCCTGGGAACGCCTCGGCGTTCCCCCGGAGGAGCTGGAGGAAGTGTCTGGAGAGAGGGAAGTCTGGGCATCTTTGCTTAGACTGCTGCCCCCGCGACCCGGTCCCGGATAAGCGGAGGAAAATGGATGGATGGATGGATGGATGGTTAATCCCTCAGGTGGAATTCTTCATACTTCCTTAGCATATGTATTTTGTAGGCCCCGCTGGCCTTGAGGTATGTTATCACAGCTCCATTTTCTTTGGCTGTCATGGGATTTAGGTAAATGTACCATTTGTCGGGGTCTTCTGGTGCCATTATTATTATTATGTGTGTGGAAAAATGGTGTTTGATGGATATTTTAGTCATGATTTTCATTCACTGAACTAACAGGAGAAAGGAGAGGATTAGGGGGCCAGGGATTCGACTATGTATCTTTAATCCATTGAGAGAATCAGAGATTGAAAAAGAGCAAATTAGGGTGCAAATGGAGGAGGAGGCATATTTGCCACAGTGACTTTCCATCGTGACATCTAGAGGTAGCGAGCACAGGGGGGAGGCAGCTCCTACCACCTATGGCTTTATAATCAGTGTGAATTACCTCTCCCAAAGACAGAGTGCAGGCTAGTGTACAGTACATCAGCCGCAACATATGACCACAACATACAGTAAATAGACATCAGTATGAAAAGTGGCTCTTTTCGTTGTGTGGCACAGATTGGATCTAAACCCATAAAATAATTCACTCATCTACTGGTATGTGCACCGGATGAGAATGAGCTTGGACGCACACTGAGGGGCTGTTTTGGAGCAGGAAGGATAGGGCTGTTAAAAACCTCAGACTCTAGACAAATGTGCAGCAGCTGTGAATTCACTTGCTGGTTTCTCAAAAGATAGTTTGTATTTACCACTTGTTTGCAGGCAGAAAATCAGAAATCAAGCACTGCTGAGTTGAGGTTTTTCTGACCTGCCAATAAAGAAAATGTGTCCTCTTTAATGTGCTTTAATAACACAATAGTTAACCCGTTTCCATCTGACATGCAGCATGTTTAGATATTTCAGTTCAGACCAACGTGTTGACTGATTTGACAGCCCTGTGCTCACGCCACTAATGTGGCTAAAACGTCTCTATAGCTCAAAAGAGAAACTGGAAGCTTCTCTGATCAAATCAAATACTGCTGGGGGTTTTGAAGGCAGCGTTCTTGGACAAACTGAATCATAAGGCTCCTTCACCACGTGGCTCCAGAGTTCAGCTGAGGGATTGATGCTTGTTTACATATGAAACGTTTCCCTCTAAAACGTTACGCATGCTGTTTAAAAACATATCACGTAGCCTGACTTGTGCTGGTGTAGCTGTGAATCTCACTGTTGAATATTAGTAAAGCTGAGCTGTCTTGAGCCTTGTTACTTATGAATAGTAAGATTTCTCAGAATGTCATCATCCTCTGACTGAACATCAGAAATTGGCACCAGGTAGCATTTTGCTCCAAATGGATATCTAGCATTTTCAAATGAAATCAGTGATGTGTTTTGTTTAAGCAAACAAAAAAGAATGAGATATATTTATGGTGTTTTCTTAGGCTTGGAAAGTAGAGGCGGTGCTACCAGAGGGATTAACCTGACATTTTTAAGTTTTCCCCCTGTGTCTGCATTCAACCTGCAGTTATAATCTCCTCCCTTCTCATCACCATCTGTTCTGGAATCTCAACCACTACCACCCCACCCTTTACATATTCTTTCCTTTTTTGTCTCTTTCTGCGTCACTTTGTCTCATGTTCACCCCCCACATCATTGCCTAAAGTAGACCAGGACAGGTAGGCTATTTTCAGACTGAACTGCACCCTCCCTACTGTGTGTGTGTGTGTGTGTGTGTGTGTGTGTCGGAGAGGATAGACCGCCCGCTCTCAGGCTGTGCAGTGAACCTGCTGAGTCTACACAGGAAGACAGAGAGTACACACTTACGTTGACAAAGAGGCAGCTCAGTAAATGTCAAACCTTCTGAGAGAAGTGCTGATGGGGCACCTCACAAGGTAGCTCATTATTTCCCACATAGGCTCTAATTAAAGAGGCATAGTATATATCACATCATGTCCTACATAGCGGCCGGACAAAAGACCGTAAAGAAGCAGTTAGTGCAAGACACTACCTGCTGCTACCTGCTATTCCCCGACTGGTCACTTACTCTGAATTTGGACTGACGACACTTGATGTATGAACAGATAATGTACATGTGTGTCGTGAATCTGTGATCTCATGTGAAAATCTAGCTACATGTTTGGTAGAGTCCTTTTCCCCTTGCAACAGAACTGTATTAGCCAGTCCTGTTCTGTTCAGCTTCAGGGCTAGGCTCAGGCTTTTTGGCATTACATTCAAGCATTCAAAGCAAAAGGAGCAAGACAAGATGGCAGGATACTGTTAAGTCTTCAAATTAGATTTCCTCAACACATATTTGATTAGTCAAATAATTTTCATTATGGATTAATCGTTTCAGTCATTTTCCAACATGAATGTCAAACCAGATTCTTGCTTATTAAATGTGAGAAGTCAGTGCTTTTTTTTGTCACTGAAAAATGTTTGAGTTTTGCACATTTTGCTGAATGAAACAAGCCACACTATACTACAATCAGCCAAAGCAATACGACCACCTGGCTAACGCTGTACACACAGGAGTCAGTGCAGCAGTTGGTCGGCACTCGTGTCACTCTGCAGCTCACTGTGAATCCATTTGTTTCCATAGTTTTACTGTCAAGAAGAGCACAAATGTGAAAAACATATGTAAAAAACTGTGGTTGTGAGGGGTTTTTTTTTTAAACAAACAAAGTCAACAGGCTCCACACTCTGGGTGTGATATCACCACTACAGCCCCTGACTCTTTCTCTTCATACAGACCAATTTTAGTCATCACCAGCCATCACTGTTTGGCCCTTATCAAAGTCATTCAGATCAACTTCAAGGACTGAATGATCACTTGCTGCCTAATGTACCCTATGCACTGACAGGTGCCACTGTAACCAGATCATCAGTGTTGTTCACTTCACCTGTCAGTGGTCATAATGTTATGGCTGATCTGTGTGACACAGAAGTTATATCAGGCAGTTTTCACTAGTTATGGACATTTCATAAACAAAGAGTTCACTGAGAAATAATCATAAACTGTTACTTGTTGCAGCCCTGCTATTTATCTTTTCACCTCTAACCTGTTGGAACACACAGTGTTCCTGCAAGAGGGTTCATTGAGCACAAGCCGTGCAGCAAAGCCAACATGTTTATATATAGGATCAAAGATCCCAAAGGATTTCTAAATGAATTCAAGTTGCACAGGTCATAATGGGATTTTTGCCCCATTTCACACCTCCTTCCTCCTGAAACATGACTCACATACAGTACATTATGCAGACATGTGCCCTGCGGTTTCAGTGAGGGCTTTATGATGGCTTTGAAATCAGCTCCTCTGGGATCTTCCCTGTCCTCCTCCTCGTTCACGTCCAGAGGCCTGAATCTTACTGCTGTGAATTCATGACAGCTGATATATAAAGCATGATTGGCGCAGCTCTGTACCCGTGACCTTGGAAGATGAGGATGAGGAAGATTAGGCTTGGAGAAGAGAGGGAAAAGAGAAAGAGCAGAGACAGTGTAAAGATCAAATGAAACTCTGACTCCTTATCCAGGCATCTGAGCAGAAGACTGGTGAATTCACTTAGATGCCAAGTTGCTGCCATGTTATTTCCCTTATGCAGTGATATTGAACTCATTTTATCACTATGTTTCCCTCTTAGATACCAATACAGAATCAACCCCCACTGACTTCCATTCCCTCACTGTATTCAAATACCTTCACATGACACTTGCTTTGAATATTTCTCTGAATATAGCTGGAGACCAAGAGAGGGGTTTGCATAGCGATAGCGCATAGTGAAATGCTGGAAAGTCTCATGTCAGCTGGCTTCCACACACACATCCATCATCTCCCCAGAGTGTCAAATTAGCAGTGAACTAAACAGGTGGCTTGCCAGCAGATGCCAGGGAGCTATCAGCAGAGAGATTGAGGTCATGTTTGTTTAATCGCTTCAGGGGTCACGTACCAGATGGATTTGACTTCTTATTCCTGTGATGCAGGAGAGAGAGAGAGAGTTATGTAACAGTGATGCATGGTGTAGTGTTAATGGGCAATTAGAGCACACTGCAAAGCGTAAAAATGGGGTGACAGTAAAATTAAATATTTCATTTGGAGTGTTTTGCATTGCTGTTTGTACTCGCACCTCTAAGCACCAAAAAATGCAATGAAAACAGCTGCCATCTTGTGTTTTTGCTACCAGATTCTGCACAACAGTGACCAGGACTGGAGTGACAGCATCAGACCGCCAAACAAAGCTGTCAAATCACCTGAAATACGCCTCTTTTTATATGGTCACATAACGTATTAAAAACAAACATGCCAGAAAAATGGACACTTGTACACATAACACATAACATCTCCCAAAAACATCAGAAGTGACCTTTGGGGAAAATTTGTACTTTGAGTTTTTAGTTTGGCTCATGTCCCATCCGCTAACATGGAGGAGGTGGGACTTATGGTCTATACTGGAACCAGCCACCAGGGGGCGACAAAGTCATGATGTCCATATGTTCTACAGTTGATGGGTTATACAGTTTGTGATCACAAGAAATTCGAACAATTAGTTGTTTAATAGCGTACTTACTGATCAGTTCATTTAGGTTAACAAACAGACTCAGACAGAAACTTAACTGAAATTCTCTTTGTCTCAACAGAAAACTTACTCATGCCTTCACAGCTCTGCTTGCTGTCTCTGGCATCTGCCCTCACACAGGCTCATACTGTTCTAGGTAAGAAGCATCTTGAAGCTTGGCAGCCATCATAAAAGACAAACGACAACCATTTGTGCCAATGTGAAGCCTTAGAGGGCTGCTAGCATGGCTACAGGCTCGGTAATTTCAGTCCTGGACCCAGTACAGAAATATAACACACAAAGTTTTACAGAATAATAATTTAATGCAGCTCTTATAAAATGTCTAGCTGGGAATGTGAACCAATGCTGATGAAAAGCTGTGATTGTTGAATCTCCTGTAGTTTAAAAATGTGCTCAGATGTATGATGCTTGATGTGTAATCTACAGTATGTAACACACACCCACTTTAGTTTTTATGTTAGCAGTACAAATAATTAAGGAAAAGGAGAGTTTATAGTATCTAAAACCTAATATGCTCACCCACAATATAAAACATGCATTACAATATATTTTTTGTCTGTTACAATGTATTGAAAGAAATGCGTTTTATCTGTTATTTTTTATGCAGAGATGTGATGACACTGCAGAGTTGTTTTCCCTCAGTCCCACATTTAATGTTGTGCTGAATGCAGACACAGTGGCCAGGGGATACAGCATGATGCCATTCTGGCTGCTGAAAGTCTCATCTTTCCTGTTTTGTTCCAGTGTGTAAATTGGATCCAGCAATCGCCTCAGGCAGCAAATGAGATGATTTAGACAGTAATTTGTGGAAGACAACTTTGAGGTCAATGGAGTCCACCCCTTCATTTGCATTTGGTTCTGTTTTTCTCTGGGTTTCTGAATTGTGTCAACCAAGTGGTTTTTCTCACAGTTCGATTTCTCTTACCATCTGTCACAATTGAATATACAGTAACACCCTGTTAGATAGCGTGGTCTCTCTGCTGCACAGCATTTAGCAGTGATATTACTTCTAAAGTTATAAACAGACAGCGACTATCTATCCACAATATCATCTACTTGTGTTTCTTTGAGGATCTTTACAGGAGAGAAAGAGGGGTTTTACAACCATGGTGACACAATGATATTTAGTGCATAATAGTGTCATAGTTTTACACTTCACTGACATTGAAAGACAGTGGATTCTAGAAAACAAATCATGGTAATGTGGTAATTAGAGGAAGGTGGTTTCAGACTCCAAGACTTGGTCTTTACATGTGATTCTGTTTCTTGTTATTCAGTTTAGCTACCAGATTGTGCATTCAGGAGAACATTATCACAGTCTGTAGGAGACTGTTAAAGAGGCTGCCATTGCTAACAAGTGCCTGAAAGGTTTTTCCGGTTAAGTCACTGACTCTGTGAACTGCGTCATCACACAATAACTCAAGCCCATGGCTTTAACATTACAGGATGTGTCTCCAACATGATTCCCAGCAGCCCCCTCTTCACAATTACCATTAATGACTTGTTCCAGTCACCAGGGAATTTGTCCTCACATCTACAGTTGCAGTGTCAAACCCTGCTTGAACTGCAAGACCAGGCAGCTCTGCGGCTGCTGTTGGATCTGTAATCACACACACAGTAGACGAAATGGTGTTGACTCCGGTTTCTAGATGTTTCCACAACTTTAGTCCTGGCTGAAATATCCCAACAACTATATGGATTGTCAGAAAATGTTCTACTAATAGAGAAAGTCTTCATTGCCTGTTTTCTTCATGTTCCAATACCTACTTGATGGATTTATATAGTTTGCACAGACCTTCCTACTGGTTTTAATCTCTTCCTGACTTTTATTCTGGCACGAACCTGAAGTTGATATTTGTGCGTTTGATTTTGCACAGACCTTCCTACTGGCTTTAATCTCTTCCTGACTTTTCTTCTGGCACAAACCTGAAGTTGATATTTGTGCGTTTGAGTAAAGTGTCCCACGAACCATCAGACAAATTGCTGTGACATTTCAGACACGGGTCCATGTCTCTCTTCAGATAAATTGGCATGACTTTGGCGGCCCTCTGACTTTTCATCTAGTGGCACGATTAGGTCAGAATTTGTCCAGAACATCGGTTTGTGATTAAATACCAAGGCAGCCACATTTACATGGCTCAGATTACTGCCCACCCTTTCATAAACCAAAGGAAGAGAAAGCACCTACTGTATGCTGTACTTTGTTTGGCCTCTGGCTTGCCTGTTTATCAGTGATGTTGCTTTTGACTACCACAAAAATGTGATGTGATAACACAGGATGCATTTTTAGCAGTTTGAAGCACCTTTCTTGATTGTTTTGAATCATTCTGAGCACGGCTTTGAGCTCCAGGCAGCTCACTTTCATCCACCCAGCATGCTTAGCAGTTTCTGGAGAAATGCCCCAAGCACACAAAATGGGAAACTGTTCAACTCTGAGTTTTCTCCAACCTGTCCAACCACACCTGCTGTTTTAAACAAGGAAGATGGAAAATATTGGTGCTCTTTTGTCATAATAGGTCTCTAAAATTCACTAATGTCATACTTGGTGAGAAAACTAAGCCAATGAGTCAACCTGCTCAGGCTGCTCAAAATAAAAGTTGATGTTTTCCGCCTACTAAAGACGTCTTGTTTTATTTTGTGCACTAGAAAACAGTAGGACATTGTGATGAGTGCACTGTGGGGAGATTATTCAGCTTTATCTGCATCAGAACTTAAGTAAAAGTAGCGATACGCAGTGTAAAGATTCACTGTTACAAGTAAAATTGAAAATGGTTCTTAAGTAAAAGTACAAAGTATTAGCATCAAAACATACTTAAAGTACTACTAGTAAAAGTACTCATTATGCAGAACGGCACATTTAACATCAGTGCATATCAAATTATTAAATTATAATTAATGATGTGTTACTGTGCGGCTGCTAAAGAGGAAGCTAGTTTTAATGAGCTTATATGCTTGTAATTTGAAGTACTCTACATGCTGCTGGGTAGCGTGTGAATTTTCCACTGGAGATCAATAAAGTATTATACACAAATGTTTTATATTAATCTGGTAATGAAAAGTAACTAGTAACTAAAGTTTTTAAATATCTAAATGGTCAAATTACACATGGAGAGCCACTGTACCGGAGGCCTTGTGTGTTCAGCACACCTGGCCAATAAAGCTGATTCTGGTTTTATCTACGCTCTCACAGTATATGGGAGGCACCTTGAGCTGCCGTTGTGTATGAAAGATGCGGTATAAATAAACTTGGACTTGACCTTTGATTGGCTGTAAAAGTAGAAACTCAAAGCCAAGGGCTGGCTCATCCATGCCTGTGCTGCTGGCTGGCGTGGAGCCACAGCTGAAAAGAGACTGCCTGCGCCGTCCTTGAGAACAGAGTTATGTAATGTTGGCTCATTTGTTGATGATTCATTAGTGACATCCAATAATTTCCTCATTTCTTCATTTAGTTTTATCGCCTGTTACATCTCTTTAGGATAATCCACAAACCTTTATCGCTGATCTTTATAATTTAGGTTTACATCTACTGATGGTGATTCATCATGTCACCACATTATGTTAATCAGCTGTAGGTGGCCAGACATCATTATGTGGGTGAACGCTGCTCAGTGAACATGTGTCAGTAATGCAAATGCGTGTTCATCAATCTCCATCTTATACTAATGTCTACATCAGCCTCACCCCTACCATCGGACACACACATCTTGTAGAGATTGAGGTGTGGACATTGACACCGCTCCCTAACTGGATTTGTCCGTTAAATACGTGGCTTCAACCAGCAGCATGTTAGCCCTGCACAAATGAGGGAAACAGAGGAAAACAGTAACAAAAATCTGCCTGCCAGCACCACAGCAAGCCGCCGCCACTAATTAGCACAAATAACCTTTGGAAATAAAATTACAATTTAAGGATTTTATGGGTGGTTGTGTGCCAGATCGTTTCTTGGCCGGGTGCAGTAATTTCCTGGCAACATCAAGGTAATAACAGGACCACATTTTTGGTTTTGTTTTGTTATTTATCAAGCAAACAAGGTACAGATAATGTGGAATTTAGTGATCGGTGGCGAGACGGGTGGATTTTGTTTCCCCCTGTTTCTTTATGCTAAGCTCAGCAAACCAGCTGCTGAGCCTCAAGTTACATCATTAGAATACAGCCAGACTAGTGTCATTGCAAGAAAGCGAATGGTGATACAGTTCAGTAGCTGAGCATTTTATTAATTATTGTTTATGTAGTACTACTTGTCAAGCTGCCTGTCAACCTGTTTCCTCTCTCTTTCTTTCTTTCTTTGTCTTTAGTGGTCTCAGCTCACACCAAACCCCCGCAAGCCTTGAAACAACTGACTGTTTTCCTGAGCAGGCAGCATAGTGTGCACACATGCCTGTCATTCTGCAACATATACGAGCTCGGTTTTCTCCTGTGATGATGGTGTGTTGTCCTGCTCTATCTTGAAGTGTCAGTATTTACAGTGTCTGCATCTTTTTTTTATTTTTTACAGTCTAATATCCCAAATCAGATTAAGTGCCATTTAACTAAGCGCCCTCCTGCTTCTTCACTCACATCACTTCACTGTTAGAGTGAGAGACGAGCAGAGGGAGGAGATGGAATCTTTCCCTGGGGTTTGCAGTCAAGAGACTCTGCACTAAAACCCCGTAATCCATCGAACCAGCAGGGATGTGTCTTTCAAGTTGAAATGGCAGGAAAAAAGTGAAGAGTGCAGTTTTCCTGCAGTGGCAGCTTAAATAGTTTACTATATTGAAAGCTAAAGATAAAGATGTGATTATGCAAACGGGTTGGTGACACCTAGGTTGAGGTGAATCTTTAATCTGCCGCTCACTGTTCCTGCAGGTTGTTCCTTCAGGCTTAGTGGCAGGTTCAAAGCTGAACCAGGTTTTACTTGGATTTGTTGAATTGTCATCGTGTGCCTCAGCAACACTTCTAAATTCCTGTGTGGAAAAATGTTTACGAATCATCCACCAACCTTTCACTTGACCTCACGGCATCACGTCATCACATCATGTTAGGATCGATTCATAAAGCTGATTCCTTATAAAGGTAACAGGAAGGAGACGCAGGATAGTCAAGAGAGTGCTGACAAAAGGCAGTGAAGCAGATGATGATGATGTTCTGTCTGCATCTGCTGATTGGTGGTGGAGATGCTTTTCATACAGTTACTGACCGTTTCCATCTAATCAGGGGAAGAAGGAAAACTCTCTCCAAAAGTGGTGTTGTTTTGCACAGGAGTGTAGAATTTACAGATATAAAAGGCACAATAAAGTTTTGAAGTTCTGTGCATCTTGTTTGATGGGAGTCTTGTCAGATTCCCAGAGGAAGGTGCATGTCAGAACAAGGCAGATTGTTGCCACTCTTCTTCCAGTTGCTCCATGCCTCCATGCACTGGACCGGCCAAGGGAATGCCCTCTCCTTCCTCAAAGCCTTCTCTGGTACGTGACAGAACATTCTGTTATGCTTTAAAATCGCACCTGAGCCAGAGCCAGCAAGGGCTTGCCTACTGTCGAATGGGTAATACACTTCTCATTTCTGCTCCTTGCCGGAGTCATAGCGCTCCAGGTGAGGTGTGGGAATAAGAAAAGCAGCGTCCACCTCCAACCTTATTGCACATCCACTCACCTCACTACATGCATTTTAAGTTTTGGATCAGAGACGGGGAAAAACACGAGGCTGTTTATAGAATTCTCTCACATACTTAAGTAAATCCTCATCTTCAAAGTAAAGGGGAATTATCACTGACAGCTCACACCAGCACATAAAGCTGGAGTCTGTTAAGAGCACAGAGGAAGGTGAGCACTAATGTCAGTGCAGCTACCAAAGGGCAGCAGAGTTTGGAAAACTTTCCAAAGGGGTGATTATAAGACGCATTTGAGTTATTACATTTTCTTGACCTCTGAGCATTTCCAACACAACTCCCTGTCAGTTAAACAACAAATGTGCAATATCTGTCCCTAACCATAATTACTAGGAGCATGACCTTAACCCTAGTCGTAACTTTACCATGGTTGCAATGTGCAGATCGATGGAAGTAGAATACTGTTAGATGTATGTAAAAAAAAAAAAATGTCACTGAATTTAATCTGATCCTTGTAGAGTTGTGGAATACCAGTGTGTCTGACACAGACAAGATCATGAGTCAGATCACAAGAACACTGACTATTCAGCAAAAGAATAATAATAATAATTTATTTGTTTATATAGCGCTTTACAACACCAAAAGGAGCTCAAAGTGCTCCACAATAAAACAGAGATAAAACAGAGCATGCCAAAATACATACAAATGAAAAATTAACATTGCACAAATTTAAAACAATGATCTATAAGAACTATAACATTCCTGTAGAATAAAAGTGAGTCAAACTACAGAGATAGTAAGATTACGAAATATAAAATCAGGAAGAAATGAGAACCCTCACCTCATGTGCAAGTAGGACTTCACACCATATATAGAAGACCTTTTTTAAGCATTGATCCATGGTCCAGTTGACACAAACTGTGATGGTGCTTTATAAAACCAGTGTGGAATATCACAGTTAAAGCTGAACAAAGAAGTACAGTTAGGAATTTTAGGGCCCTGGCAGCACAGACCCCCTGTCAGGCCCTGGTGCCTGTTCTTTGAAAGAAAAGCTCTTATTATTAATAATTCATCAGAAGAGACACTTTACTATCAGATGTGAGGTTTTGTCCTCTCAGCGAGTGAGAGCCGCCGCTTAAACCTTCAGTTCTGTAGAATTAGACGAGGCTGTTATGAGATGATGGAGCTGAGGCAGCGTTCAGTAGGTGTCACTTCAGTGATGCCCACTTTTGTGAAGCATCATTTTATGTTGTGTCCAGATATGGGCTTGTGAATTGAGAATGTTGAAATAACAGAAAAGCTCTACCTCAGTAGCTGAAAGCACAATCAGCATCCACTGAGGCTCAGATTTCTGCACGTCTCTTTTCTGCCCTCTTCAACAATCTTTTGACTTGTGATCATCAGAGTGGAGCTGACGGTATATCACAAGTTATTCTTAAGATAAATGAAATTGTGATCAGAAGACAATCTGGGCTGTCAAATGCTGCACTGGTTTGTCACACTGAGCAGGATTTAGAAAAGCTTGCTGCGGCCTATTCAGACTACTGAATACTGACAACCGTGGGAAATTTTCACATTTACTAAATGCAGAAAAAAATCTCTTCTAGAAGACACAGTCACCTAAAGATGGACACACACTTCAAAGGAAAGCGCACAACACAATCTGACTCTAGCTCAGTGTGTGTCACTGCAGACTCTGGTCTATTGTTCCTGCCTCTGCATTACTTTGCATATATTTTCCCATCAGTCATTCTGTATATATTTATTTAGCATGATACCCCCCACATGAATCAAGTGTGCTTAGCTGGAGCTATAATAAATCCTATAATTGAAACCAAAGGGATTATGTGTTTTTGCTCTGGGCTGTAATCCCACGTTTGCCGCCCTACGTCATCCGTGTGAACATGATTGTCGTTCTCCTTTCATTATGCTCAGTGTAAAGCTGTGCTGATGTCAGAGTGACGGACCTTTTTCCTCGGCGTCTCTGCAACAGACTGGGTGGGGGGTCAGACCCACACACTCGTCGTATCTCATACAGAAATTACCGGCTGCAGTGCCGGAGGTTTGTCCACTTTTCAGAAATATTCGTGTCAGCTCGCCTCTCTCAGTTGAGTGGATCTGCCTGCATTTTCAGCTCAGACGATTTTTCTGTTTTCATTTACTTTTTTGCTCCATGAAGCACTGCAGTATCACAAATAATAGGGCTGTGTGGCCACAGCAGCGCCTGCAAAGTCTGTCTGAAATATTAAGTGTAGATGAGTGCACCGCGGTTTTTATCCAGGTTATTACGTTCATGCATCATTGTGCAGGCTGAGCCCATTACCACACACACACACACACACAAAGAGCTTTTTCAAAGCTGTTGTCAAGTCTGCCGCTGTATGTGCCAGGTGTGCTTTCTTATCATACACACGCCTGCATGCAGCTGTTTATTGTTCCTGCTGGGTCAGTTCAAGGGCAGGTAAATACAAGTCAGAGTTGTGTGTTTCTCAGTCTCATAAGCATGCTCTGCCTAATGACTGCCATCCATCAAGCATTAGTGATGGGAAGCTGCAGCTATGTGCCCCACTCCGCTTCCTCTCTTTGATGGCAACTTCTTTACTGCCTGCAACCCTCTTGACCCATTATTTTGTTGCATATCCTTTGCCTACTCTATGGATGGGGGGTGCACCATGTATGTTGAACAGCATTCACACTGGATTAATTTGAGACAGTCAGTGCTGTAATCTTTGCTGAAGGGAATGTTTTCAGCCTTTATGTTGAGTAGAGGAGGTGGGCTTACAGTAGGTGCCTCAAGGCCACTGCTAATATTCCCTAGCACCTTAGTGAAGCCGTCGACCGCTACTCGCTCCTTCACACACCCACGCATAGCTCCAGTTCCTCGAATGCTGCTACAGAGCAGAGGTGGTGTCACAATGGACCAGGACGGTGGGGGGCGATGATTTAGGCTTGACCTGAAATGAGTTTAACTGGAAATACTCTTTCTGTGTCGTAATCAGTGGTGATGATAACCCCCATCCCCAGTGTTTGCATACCAAAAGCTTTTTGTCTGTCTCTAAATCTAAAATGAGATCATCTAGAAAGTCAGTTCTGCAGAGATCCTCTGTAGAAACCTGCTCAGCTCTGTTGTCTCCGCTGCCTCGCTGGATCGCAAGCTGGCAGGCGGGTCCTCAGATTTGTTGTCACTGTACAGTAACAGGCCAGTCACATGTTATAGTGTGGACTGAAAAGCTGGTGGAGTGAATGACTACTATTCATTGCTAATGGACCTGGCTGAGCCACAGAGATCTTAAAGACATAAGACTCGAGATGTAAGGGTGATTGTCCTTCTGATACACATTCATATTCCCCTTTGTTTTCTAGCAACAAGCTGCAATGACCTGCAGGCGCAAAGTGACTTGATGGGATGGGCAGTGGCAGAGATTAAACTGATAAGAGCTCTCTGACCATTTTATTTTCAATATTCCACATGTTGAATAACTGGCAGAGTTCTCCTGTATGGGGGTGTTTTTCAGTGTTCCAAGAAAACTATTAAATATGCAATACACATGCATAGTCTTTGATTTAATGTTAAAATACCAAAACTCAAAACTCATCTGCAGTTACTTCATTACAGTGGCAGTAACATTAGGTATGTGTGGGTGTGTGTGGGGGGGTAGAGAGAGTATTATGCCTGTATGACACGCAGTCACACACACACACACATACAGTATCAGCCATAAAAAAGGTAAGATGAAAACATAATGTGTGTGGGGGGGTGCTTTAGGACGGCATAGAGGGAAGTGTCAGTGATTTAAAACTATAAAATTTTTCAAGTTAATTGGGAGCCAACGCAGCATGTCCCTGCCTTGTTCTGCCTCCCTCCCACGTGGTCTCCTGTGCCACTAGAACTCTTTACAGAGACCAAATCTGAGCTGCATGCAAAGGTCTCTGTGCTTTGCTGCAGTTGAAAGAGCCTGAGTGAAGGCTTTTCCCCTGAGGGAAGCCAGCATGGGTTTTCACATGGAATAATTGTGAAAAGATTTCTGGTTTAGATTTGCCCAAATTTTTCATACTTTCACTTCAGATTTATTTTCTTGCTTTTTTTGTACCAGAGCCAGGTACTCTAATCAGAAAATGGCACGGTACTGCATATATAGCTGCAAAATCTGAATCGTTGTGATAAATTGTTTATGTGTGATTATCCAACAGTCAGTCCAGTCAGTCAGGCGCTGAAAGGTCCAGACTTGTGTTGGGTCATCATCAATCAAATCGAGCTATCTCAGTTATCCATGTACAAAGAACCTGGGCTGGATGGATGAACAATGGATCCACTGAACCTTTATGTGTGTGTTTTGGCAAGGTAGGAATGGTGAACACAATTCGACACGTGATCTAGGCAAACCTCTTAGTGATTTAAAAGATGGGAAAATGTTAGGAGTGCCTGTAGTAACAAGACTGATTGAGAAGCGTTTTTTTCCATTTAAATCAATCCATGTAAAGTTACAGACGGTGCAGGGTTTCTTCCTCGCTCGCTGACTGGAGTGGTCCACAGCCACAGTGCGCTCAATTCCACTGCTGACCAGAGGATATAAAGGAAATGATTGTGTGAAGCAGTACTGATGTAGTTGCTGCTTCTGGCCTCCTGGGGTGAATCATTTCCCTCAAAAACACAGGGATGGACACAGTGGAAAGCTGATTTTCTTTCTTTTAAATTTGTGTTTGTGGAGGTGGCTGTATTCAAAATGAGATGCCCCAACATTTAAATGGGGAGGTAACGCATCCTCCTGCACCTTGAATGCACTTGGCGTCCCACACCCCCTTTGTCATCTTTTCTTTTGACTCCATGCAGTATAACACAGGTTCATCCTTTTCAAGGGTTGGGGCCTATTGAAGCAGAGAAGTCTTTTCACACTGCAGGCATTCACACACAAACGCAGACAGACCTTCTGACAGCTTCCTCATTATGAGCAGAGTCGTTACCAGGGTTACAGATTCATTACATTTGGGTCAGATGTTTTCTCTAATTAATTTTAAACTAAAATCCTGTCATTTACAGAATAGTTTTGTGCTTAGATTTTCCATAAAGCAGCGCCAAGGTCACTTCGCACATACCTAGTTGTCTGAGGTTTTTTTTACTGTAAATGCTCACGGCAGACAGGAAATAAAGAGATGGAATGCAACATGTCTCGCTGAAGTCACATCTGAATGAATACAATGAAGCCTCAAAACCAATATGCTTGAATACCAGTGCTGCCAGAGCCTGGACGATTCATATTTTCTGATGTTTCTCTGAAAGGCTCCTTTTGCCCTTCATCTTCCTCCAGCATCTGTTTTTCCCTGTGTGTCCGATTTGTCTGCATCCTCTGTTGTGTCTCGGTTTCATGTCAGGGGAGAGGGTCGTTCACCTCCACCTAGCGCTGTAATCAGTCCTCTCTGAACAAACAGCCAAGTGCTGCTTTTCATGTGTTTTCTCTCCACCTCTTATCTGTCCTTTCTTTTCTCTCCCCTCGATGTATCCCTTCCTCCTAGTGAGCCCTTTCTGCACTGACAACAGCCTCATGCTCTGCAGTCACATTAACTGGATTTTACAATGTAGTTCTCTTTGTATACATCAAAAACTTTATTTATATTCATAAATAACTGAATTAGGGTGTGTATTTGTATGTGTGTGTGTGTGTATTGGGGTATCCCCATGAGCCTTTGTATCTCATCCTCAGCCTGAATTTTGAACAGAGCGTATCTACTCTAGATACAGGTGATGAAATAAGAAGTAAAAAATGATGAAATGAAACAAATATTGTTAACATAGGTATCCAGAGAGACAGATGACTGTTAAATCAAATCTAATTCAATTCATGCAGGGTTTCTCTTGCAAGATTGTGCGGCAAGGGGCTTCACAGAGAAATGAAAAAAATTAACATAAAAGACAGAGATCAGTGGTGGAAGTGGTAACAGCTGCTCTCTTCTGGCTCACTCATTGCCTGGTCTCCTCTGAGTGGAGTCAAAGCCAAACCAAACCCGCTAAACATTTCCACCGGTTTTGGAGTTTTTTACTCCAGTTTCTAAAAAACTGTTGTTGTAACGTCAGTCCAGAATTTCTGCAGCTGGATCATTATAACATTCCTTTTTAATAATGGATCAGCCTACAATTGTTTGTATGATTACTTTGCAAACATATAAATTGTGAATATTTTATAATAAAGCAAGTCACATCGAGGTTCATCAACACCTTTTCATTGGCTCAGAGCATAACCCCGCACCCCACAAGTCCTCCAACCTATACAACCCATATAGGTTGTTGCTCCTTTCCCTCTCAAACGACCTATGGGGAGCATTTCCTGAAATAGCGCCATGCTATTCCACCTGTGTCGGCAGGTGGAACGCCGCCAACATTACAGGGCAACGTTACTCTCTGTGTGTCTGAGTTAAGGTCGTTTCACACTGGAGGCAAATCGTTCTCGTGTTTTTTTTCCCCCCCACCTCAGTAAACCAGTGTTCTGTCAAAGAACCCTTGCACATCAATGATGGAATATGGCGGAGCAAAAAGAGGGCAGCTTTGACCCTACAATATCCATTTTAATTTAATTTTGTCCCATTTTTTCCAGCTAATTAGCATTCCTCCCAAATAAGATTCGCTGTTCTGCCATAAAGGCCAGTGCCAGCAAAGGCTGGGGATTATATAATACCCCTTGCTAGCTCACTATAATAAATTAATTATTCCCCATTTCCTTTTTATTTTTAAGACATTTCTCCCTAACTACTTCTCTCCTGTTTGTTGGTATTTTTCTTCTTACAATGGGCTGTTGACATTTACTGAGAAAATAAGCTAAGCTGTCAAGCCTTGCACCTCCAGCTCTGTCCCTACCTGTATTTGCTGAGCAGTTTCATGTTTCAACAGCAGCAATGGCTGAAAAGTTTCTGAATTTTTACACATTTATACCCTGAAACATTTCTGTTTTCATGGTGCCAGTTGTGGCAGGTATACAGTAACACTGTGGGAAGCCTTCTGTCACTGAGATACTGTATGTAGTGGTAGGTAGGTGTGGAGGAACTTGTCTCCCTCTGCACTCACACACAGACACATTTACAGTTTCTATATCTCCAAATGAGTTCTGAGCAGAGCCTGAGGAGGAGTGTGATTGCACAGAGGAGCCGGCCTTTTGTCTCTATCCTGCGAATGAACAATGCTCATATTGCATGTGAGCGGGCTCTCCCAGATGCCCCTCCACGGTGAGGAGGGTCCACAAGGCTTTAACAGAGCAAAGCACTGACATTACATGCATGCTTTAATGAGCACTGTCACGATTAAGTAGCTGCCCTACTCCTTCGGGGGTTGACAGCTTCACTGGCCGACACGGCACTGATTGGTGGGAGTAGCACGCAGGTTAAACTCTGTGTGCAGCCCTCATAAGCCAACAACTACAGTGTAGTAACAACAACATGTAGCCAGTAAAGACAGTTTGGAAACTCATGACAGTTTCTTGTGTCAGCCTCTGAGGTCGGAGCGCTGCATGATGGTTCATGAAGCTCTCCTGCCTTTTCTCATCGTTGTGCAGAACCTTCATGGCCTTAGTGTGTCAGCAGTTTTCTTTGGAGATAAACCAGCATCCATCCCATGATGCATGAGAACACAACGCATCTCTTCTCTGGACAGCCTCTTTTGGGGAGGCTATTTTGAGCTTTCTCTCCACCGGCAACCACACTGCTGTTATATGAGACTGCTTGTCTAAGTCTATACTGCTTTCCAAACAGAACTTTAGTTTTAGTTCTGGTTGTGGTACTTTTACTACAGAAAGGCCTGTTGTTATGAGCAAATATCAGCTTCTCTGTATGAAACCCACAACCCCACTCCAGTACATGTGGAGGTCATCTGTGTCATATTGTGATCAGATCTCAGCCAGGTGTACATGCACTTCAATCGCACGTTACTACCAGGTGTAAATGGGGAAAGTGGGGACTCCAGTGGAAGCACATTTGGAAAAGAAAAGACTGAAAATATTGCAAAAAAGGTTTAATGTTTGGTTGAGGCTGGTGTATAAATGTAACTTCTCACAACAGAGAAGATGAAAATATCAGATCTGTGTGGATGAACAGTGGATATTATTCTGTGGATTATGTAGAAATGTGGCTAAAATTTCCACCACATTTGGATGGAAACCTGACTAGAGTTTTAGAGCCCTCCCGATTTGCGACCGTAATGAGAAAAAAATAATCCATCTGTTTCAGAAGAACTGATCGAGTTACAGAGAAATTGCCTGTATAAGAGATTTTGAGAGCTACACAGATGTGATTTTGTCTTTCTGTGCTTCCCTGTCTCACCGGGATCTTAAACAGAGTGTCACCCCTGGAGTGTCTTGCTCAAGGACACTTTAGCAGGTAAAATGAAAAAGGACCTAACAAAAAAAGAGTGAGAGAAAATGAATTAGACTCGTATTTAAACCAGCATGTGAACAGAGGAGACCTTGGAGCCAGGGTTTTTGTGGGGAGTGAGCAGGCAGCGGGCGTCTCAGAGCAACAGCCACCTGTGGAGTTTCAGATGGAGCTGTCCACATAGTGCAAGCCGTGGATACGTGTGCTGTATCAAGCAGCGTCAGGTGGAAATTTGAAGGTCCTGTGAAGCTCACATCCGTGAAAGACCCCTGTTTAATGTTCTGCAGTGCGGAACAGCGAGCATGACTTTTCTCCGTGGTCCATCTGCTTCAGTGTCCTCCTGTAAAGCTGCTGCTGCTCCAGAACCACAACGCTTTGTCTGATTCTCCCCAAGTAAAGACAGAGAGCCTGTCACAGCCAAGCCTCTCAGATCATTTATAATTGATTGTGCAGACATGAGGTAGGTGGAGCAAGGAGAAGTGAAAGTGAGAGAAATTCAGTTGTAAGACCTAGATAGAAAAAAATACATGACTTTCAAGAAAAGAATTGGGGAAAAGAGGAAATAAAAGCAACAAGCGAATGGTGAAGATCAAAAGTAGGAATTTAAGGTAAGGTTTTGGTAAATAAGCAAAACGTACTCAGCAGAGCAGGTGGGTGAGGTCTTGTTGAGCTTTACCTTGTTGCAGCACGCTCCCCGCCTCCTGCAGGCTGTTGTGCCAGAGGCAGAAACATCTCTTTGTTGTTCCTCACCAACAGGGTTCCCAGTCCTGGGTCACCTGAACTGGTGTGAGGTGCTGAAGCTCTCTGGGGACACAACTAACGGCGCTCTATTAAAACGCATCACGCCAGGGAGGAGATGGAGAGTGGCTGTAACATCTGTCAGACAGATCTGCAAATGGCAACCACTTTGCAGATGAATGTCCACACCCAGATTCCACATGAAATCCTCCCATTTGATGTATTAAACCATTTAGCCATTTATATATATGTGTCCCCTAAAACCACAATAGCATGAACACACATTCTAGGCTTTCGAGTTCGAGGTGATTGCTTGTAATTAGGCCCGGAAGATTTCTGCCTCGGAGCAGAAACACATTTCCCATCTCATGTCTTTCGGTGGAGTGTTATTATCCAGCAACATTTCCCAAAGGCCTAAATAAAGTAGGTGTCTAAATGAGTTTTTTCCCCTCTCATCTCGTCATTTTCTCCTCCTTTTCAGGCTAACGTGCTACACTAGAATGTAATTCAGACCAAGATTGGCCCAGTTCATTATGCTCAGTTTGAAACTTCTTAAAAGCTTTTTACACACACTGAATCCCATGTGACTCATGAATCTTATGTAGACCTCATCTGTAGCACAGGCCATATTGTTTGTGTTTAAGGATGAGCTGAAGACTTTTATAACCAATGTATATAACACCTCATGAATACTGTAAATTGATTGAGGCTGGTCTGTGTGCTGCAGGTGTTTGAGGGTCCGTACTAGATGCACCGTGGCAGTGGCTGCATCTTAACTCTTTGGGATCCATATTCACACTGTGCAACAGACCCAATGCCTGTTTGGCAGTCTGAGAGAAGTGCTGGCAGTTTAGAGCCCAGGGTGAACACATCAATCACACAGAGCCCTGGACCCACCGCGAACCAGCGGTGTCAATGGTACTACCATGGCCGCCATCAATCACTCCCTTGAATGCAACACACACCTTACAGCCATGAAAATACAGCATCGTACACTGCACAATCAGCAGTCTGAGGCTTTTTTACAAGTAAGTTAACTTTTTTATTTGCAGTTGTAATAGAAAATGATATATGGAAACAGTTCAGATGTTTTTTATATATGCATGTTGTCCCTCAGCCTCTCTCTCCCTCCCACGGCGGCATCGCTGTGAGTAACCTCCCACCCAAGGGTCGTCCTTAGACCTGTCGACCACAGCTTATGGAGAAGGATATCATGTGCAGTGTCCCTTCATTTATGACCCAAGAGAAACAAAGCTGAAACCAAGTTGAGTAAACAAACTAATTTTAGGTTAAAACGTAAAGTCGTTACCAGTGTACAGCCCACCAAGCCAAAAGGTGTTATTCAGCCAGTCAGGGGGCAGCGCACCCTAAGATCACCCCTCCAACAGGGTGCTTGGCTTGTTAGCACAGGTTCTTATGTATTCAGCTGATTTCTCTAGAGGGGTGGAGAGTGGGCCTGTCAGTACGCATGGCAAATGAAAATATTGAGGTTCTGTGTATGTCTGAGGCCTGTGTGACTCTCTGTACAGTTTAACTTTAACCCTCTCTATGACACTTCAGCAAATGCTAATTCAGTGGAGATGAGAGGATGAACCGATTATGGCGTAGCAGAACCGTGCACAGCAGGTTAGGTTATTACATACAAAGGGCTGTTTGTAGAAGCTTTCTAAAACCTTTCACAGACATGTCTGGCACTGGAAGACCACCCAGCAAACCTCCCATAACACCACAAAAGTCAGAGAGAAGTTTGTGTTTAGGTTCACCAGCAACCGCTTTTCTGGACATAATGCTCCGGGCCTTAGAATCTGTGGCATTTACAAACCCAAGCATTAGGTGCTGTTGTGTATACTAGCAATTATTCCAATATGTTACAGTAAAATCACAATGAATTCACTTACCAGTTAAGACATTACCTGAGCAGATTCTTTTGAGCTGCTTTCTGGTTTACAGTGTTAAAGCATGGATCAGATAGGGCACTTTGTGCTGCCGTGATCTCATCTCAGCAGCACCTCTGTAACAGCTTTGTAAAAGATAAAACATGCCTCTATCCAGCCTGAAAGCATTTGATGTTTTCTAAATGTGGCACAAATGACATTGACTCAAATCACTATGCAGATAAAACCGCAGAGCAGATCATGTGGGTTTTCCGGCATCGTTTTTCTATTAATCTCCAGCACCTCTTAGTGGTTGCAGTTGAGTGTTGCAAGACACTGCACAGCATCAATACAAATGCAACCACTTTCCCAGTATTAAAATATTTGACCAGTTTTGCATCTGTGACAACAAAAGTTTAAACCAGTGTTGAATTTTACCATTGCACAGCAGTGATACTGTGAGAAACACCCATAGCTCCTTTATTTAATGAGAAACACATCCATGACAATTACATAAATATTCGTTATGAGGTTAATCTAGCCCTGTCCATTGTTATGTCAAATGTCAAATGTCAAGTTAAGCTTTTTTTATTGTTTGTTATATTGTTATATTTCATTTTTACCATATATGTGAAGCTGATGCAGGTTAAGCTCCATAAAGGGAAGTGACTGCTGACCCCCTAGACAGACATGGACTCAGATTAAACCTTTTCCACTTCTTGTAACTGTTTTAGTTGATTGTGCACAAATATCTGTATAACAAGGACCAAACCACAGAACCAGATGCACCCGGTATTGCCCCTATCTTTGTAAGCAACACCTAATTTTGTATAAAAGATCTGCACTAACTGTGCTCAGGGTCAGACTCTCTCTGTACGAAGGATTAGACCTCTGGCCTCTCAGCTGAGATATTGATGCATCTGAGAGTGGATAAAGCAAATTTCTACCACATCCAACACCAGTGCCTGCCTATTAAAGTTGAATTTTTTTAATGGCTAGATGTTAGATGAACTGAAGGGGCTCTGGACTCCAGCTTGGCCTTCACATTAAAGTGGTAAGACTAACCTGCCTATGGTCAAAACATATATCAAATGTTCAAAATGTGCAATACAGATAATAATCAACCCATTTCAACATATCTATTCTGTTCCGACTAAATCACTGCTCACAACCTCCTTGGATTTAAGGAAGTGAAATTGGTCTCGTCTGTGTCACTGTCCAAAAATCCAAGGATGATGACCTGGGGGATCTCTGGATCTTGTCTGGGTAGGAGCAGTTCTAGGAGCCGGCTGAAGCTTTTCAACATTTTCCTGTGTCTTCAGCTGATTGCCCATTTTTTCCAGACCTTCTTGGGCTTTAGACACTGCCTCTTGTGCCTAGTGGCTTCCCATCTTGGGCTTCAAGCCTAGACCTCCAGTACAAGTCTAAGCCCCATGTCAGTGTTTATAGTGACAAGGACACCCTCAGCCACTCAAAAAAGGCTGTCTAACGTCAAAAGGTTAGGGTCTTTATACCCTTTTCTACAATACACAGCAATGAAGTCTCTTCTCATTGGTTAAACACACAGCAAAATGTCCTTGTGGACAGGCTTGAGCAGTGCAAGGTCACTTAAGTCGTCTCCTTTTTTCAAGTTCTTTACAGACACTTGCATCTCACCCAGTCATCTCTCCCTACACTTCCTCCTTTAGAGGACTGTGTCTGCTAAGGTTCCCATTTTCACACACAACTCAGGTCAAATGTTAAACACACACTAGTCATACAATCCTTTTTAGTTTTACATCAGTTTGTGAAAACACAATTACTTTTCATCAAGCCATCACTTTAATGTCTAAACATCATAATCACTCATTAGGATGTTAGCTCTAACTAAATTAGCCTATTAGGCATCCTCATCATAACGTGCTCAGCTTTTAACCACAACAATACGCACGTATACAACATTACATCACATTAGTGAATCCCATATGAAATCATACTTCATGACCCAGTAAGTAATTAAAAAAAAAAAAAAAATCACTTTTCCTCCTCAGCCATATGCTGCTGCTGTGGCGGAGTCTGCTACATGGGCCAGTTCAGGTTTTCCTCTTGGTGTGTTTTATGATCACCCTTGTCTCTTCATGCAGGCTCCTGCTGCTATCACAGCTGTCCATATCTCTGCTCTGTTTGACAAGGGTTACATCCCAAGGTGTAGCCGTGATGGTTTAATCTGGAATTCCCGTATGCTGTGTATTTCTTCCCAAATGTCCCAAACACTTAATGTTTCTTGTACATGTACATCATATACAAGTCATCCCTACATGCTCTCCAGTTGTATCTTTAATCACTGGCTCCACCGAGCACTAAAGAGAGGATTAAGCAGAATGGGTGTGAAGTATGTCCTCCTACCACTCCTTTGTCTGTTAGAGGCACCTGGAAGCGAATCGTCCTTCAGGATCATGTTCCTCATATTTGTTTACACGCGGTCTTCATATATGGTAGAATATACACATTGTTTTATCTTGATTGTCCAAACTACTGTAAACCTATCATGTCGATTTACCATGTACACACAACATCTGTCTGTCCTGGAAGAGGGTTCCCTCCTCTTTTGCTCTTCCTGAGGTTTCTTTATTTTTTTGCAGATTCGAGGGTCTAAAGTCAGAGGATGTTGGGGCAAATTTTTGACCTGACCTGACTTAAAGTTTCAAGACTCCCTTGATTACTACTGCTTTCTCTTTTCTTGCACAGTAAAACAAACAGATAAGAGAGGAAGTAACAACCATTTCCTGGCCCATCAAGCACCACAAGAAGTGTGTGTGATAAGACAAATGACATCCCTCAGCCCCGCCATGGCCTAAAACACCAAGAGTTTATCGTCTACACACTCCACCTCTCCCTTCCTACGGCCCTCCCTTGGCCTTCTGACTGCCTTTGTGCTCCCTGTTTTGTCGGCTCTCTGCAGCTGTATTTTCATCTTACAGTAGTGAACCACCATCACTCGGGATGGACTCCGGACCCCCCAACCTGCTGCTGCTGCTGCTTCTCTCCAGCCTGCTGCACTTCTGTAAGGACCTACTGTTGTGTTGCATCAAGGATACAGCTTGTTCCTTCAGTTAACCCTAAACTCCTGATTCTGACCTCAGCTGTTTTTTTTTCCTTTACTCCAAACACAGTGCAGTGTGCCGGCGAACAGTCGTGTAAGTATACCTGCATTATACTGTACTGTGTATATGTAACTCCTGTTTGATCACTGGTCCAGAGTTTCTCCAGTAGTGAGACAGCTTGAGATGATCTAGCTGTATTAGACAAGAAAGCAGTTTATAGCTTAAATGGCTATTTTTTGCAGGAAATAGTCCTGGGCTCATGCTGCCCCTGGCCGCAAGTGACACTGGATATCTTTTTTGTATCAGCATGACTTTGGATGAACTTCTTGAATTTGTAAAGGCTTTCAAACAACATGAATTTGAACCGAAATGCTCATTGTGTGAGAGCTGATTCAGCAGCATTCATACTCTTGTTATCCTGCATCTGTATATTTATGGCCATATTTTCTTCCGTATGCTTTTTGCCGCTCAACTACTTCAGCATACTGTCAGCTATAAAAACCATTCAGTTATCAAAATGTTCAGCTCTAAGAGGACATTATGGCATGTATTCAGCTTTTTTCCTAAACTGTTCTACTTTTTAAAGTATTCAGCTTTTTGTTCAGCTCAACTTTATATTAAAAAAGTGAATGGATGGAATCTTCAAATCCTCTTCAACTTTCTCCTTCAGCGTCAGTGAGTTCACAGTTCATTCAGCTACAGGCACAATTTAAACAGCTCACATAAGATTCATCTAAAGATTCATGTGTTCAGCTATTTGATATCTTTCACTGTTTGTAAATAATCACAGTTTGTGGTGTTTGGGGGCATTTTTCAGTCTTGAAATCTAACAGCAGGTTAGTGGATCTTGAGTTAAGGTTATTTTGTCAAACTTTTTTTTTATTTTTAAGGCAGGACTTTCTCAGTCTTCATACCACTATGTACTACTTTTACAGTGGCCAGTGAGCCCCGTCATTTTCAGTCACTCTACTGCCTGGTGACGGTCTAACAGCAGCAATCTGAGGATGTGGGCGAAGTGAATGTTCTGCAGCTGCTGAGGCAGGTTACGTCGTGTTGTTGTCGATGCAGAACAGAAGCGGGGATAAATCAACACGGCTCTCCCAGGGGAAAGAGAAGGTCAAATGCTGTTTGTTGAAGCTTTTTCCTTACTTCAGCAGCTCCTGCTTACTGTGCAGCAGACTGCGGGCCGGGAAGCCCTTTCTTCCAGACTTTGCCGTTATTGTGAACAGAACAAAAGTCCCCGACTATTACAGGCTCAGTCCTTCATGTTGGCTTGACATAAGTGCAACATGCAGCCCAATTTATATGATGTCTTTCTAATTTGTGTGCACGTTTGTGTGTCTGTGTGACTTTTCGGCCTACAGTATTCGTTATCGATACAGTTGGCCTTAGGATCCTACCTAACAACACAGTTCAGAGCGGGACGCCGGTGACCCTACACTGCCAGGTCACCATCAGTCATGACAACATCCCACACCTGACGCACACTTTCCAGTTTCTACGGGATGATTCTTCCATCTACTCCAATTCCACCACAGCAGACTCAGCCGTGTATGAACTCGGACCAACTCGGGCAAACGACTCTGGAAACTACGAATGTCGGGTCACAGTCGAGGGCAAGAGCCAAACCAGCGTCAGCCAGAAACTCTACATCATAGGTAAGACTGGAGCTGGTACAATACATTTAGTTTCAGTTGGTGACTTTTGTTTGGTAGTCTAGTGTAATATGAAAAATGTAATAGTATACTTGAAACTCATCCATATGTCAGCTCATTTTATGTGACGCTTCAACTCGTAGGATGAAGCCAGTGGTATTTTTCCAGTTGATGAACACTTCACATTACTGCCAACTGCTTTCCCCAGCGTGACGGTGGATTTTAGACTCATTTCTTGGCTTGGTAGAAACATTTTCAGACATCTGAAACTTTCATGAGTTAACTATTAATCACAGTGAATATTTTGGCTGTGTGCTTGGTTTGTTCAAGTAATTTTATATCACTTGTAAGATTTGATAGTCAAACAGCAGGCCAGCATCGACACTGTAAAAACAGTCATGTAGGTTTTGTAATTTCTTGCTTGAAAAATGTTGCATCCCACTGATGACATTTATATTTTGGAGGTTACAAGTTTTTTTTATATACATACTAACATGTTTTTAAATCTGCTCTGCCATGAGCAATTGTTTTTATTGTTATGTTTACTTCTCAACAAAAGCAAACTTATCAGTATGTAGCGTAATGGCATTGCTTTCCTCTCCTCAGGACTGCAGATTCCAGTACTGCATTTGGAGAACAGTAGTCCCTATATGGGTGAGGAGTTCACGGCCACCTGCAGTGCTCCAGAGGAGAAAGGATCCCTCCTTTTCCGCTTTTACCAGAGATTTAGAAGTGGAGAACCTCAGACGATAAAGCAGCCAGCAACCACTGGGAACTCATCAGAGACTAAACTGGTCCTGAGGCGGGTTGGGGACAGCTTCCTGTACTGTGACTATGAGATACATTTGGCTTCCGGCACCAAACGCTCCAACCGCAGCAATGAGATTCAAGTGATAGTCAAAGGTGATTTGATCATGAGTTGCTGTGTCACCAAGAGAAGGTTGGATTGCTTGAAGAAGGGTGTGTGACTGACTGTTCTGAGTTGTGTCTTGCAGGACTCTACATTTCCCCGGTCATGAACGTACTGCCCTCCTCTGATGTCTATGAGGGTGACATAATAGAAGTGGTTTGTCAAGTAGTGGGTCAACGTACAGACATTGAAGTATTCCTAATTAATAAGCACAAGAGGATCCTCAAAAGTGCCCAAAACAGTCTCAATCATCGATTCAGGGTACAAGAAGGCGATTCTGGTGAGCTGGTGTGCAAGGGAGTGTGGGGCACTGTGCAGGGAGAAACCTATCACAGCATCACAGTCAAAGGCAAGTGTTTTATAATGAAATGTGCTATATGACATTAAGTGTCCTCTTAACCTTAAACCATTTCTGTGTTCAGAATAAAAATACACTGTATAAAGATTTCATACGGCTTGATTTTTCCTGTCCCACCCCAACAGAGCTGATTTCAAAGCCCCAGCTGACTGTGGAGCCCGTAGACATATTTGAGGGAGACGTCTTCAAACTGACCTGCTCTGTCTCTATTTATGTTCCTGAGAGGATCAAAAATGAAAGCTTGAGATTCTTCATCTACAGAGATAACGTCAATGTCAGCACTTCAGCGACATACATCAGTGCAGCAAACCCTAATAAAAATGGCAACTATACCTGTAAAGTCCAGTCTGCTACCTTTACACACAGTTTTGTAAAGGAAAGCCAAAAACATGTTATTAAAACCAAAGGTAAGTCATGACGTTGAAATTACATTTAATTAGGAGGTTTTGGGGAGATGACAGGAGTTTCTTAGCTCAACAGAGGTTTCATGTTGTCACAGTAAAGACAGCTTTAGCTGTTTACTCTTTTCTGTTGCCCTGACTAACTTATTATTGTATCTGTATCTTTTCCTTACCTGTAAAGAAAAGGACTATCAGGCCTCAGTCTGTCAAATATAACGCAACATATAGTACTTTTGCCCTAATTGGTATATTCTTAGCACTGATGTTACTGATGATCATAGTTTCTGATTGTTGGGTGATAATTGTCTTTATCTCCCAGTTCCTGTCTCCAAACCTGTGCTGAGTGTGGTGGGGGGTACGCTGGTGTTGGGGAAGCGCTTCCAGCTGCTCTGTCACAGTGATAATGGTACTCTGCCCATCACATACATCCTGTACAGCCCTAACGGGCATTTTGAGAGCAGGGTGGTGAGCAAGCCAGGAGAATCTGCCATCTTTAATTCATCAGCCATCTTCAAGAGCTCAGACTTAGACAAGTTTCTTTGCCACGCAAAAAACAATCAGGACAGACCTCCCATGGCAGGATCAGGGTCGCCGCTGCAACGTTCAACCAACATCATAGGTGTGTTGGATGCAGAAACAATGGCAATGCAAACAGTCATACTACTGTAAGAACACTGTGGAGTGCAGGTCTCACTCTCTAGTTTACTCTCTGCAGAGCCTGTGTCAGAACCAGTGCTGGCCATACTCCCGAGCATGACCGGCATCTCTGAAGGGCAGAACGTGACCCTTGTATGCTCTGTTCAGAGAGGCACTCCTCCCATCAGCTTCTCCTGGCACAACATGGAGGGTGTTCTCACTTCAGTGACCTCCGAGAAGCTGCAAGAATCTTTGAACCTCGGCAGTGTCAGACAGGAGCACGCAGGGGGATACTACTGTGTGAGCACCAACCCAGCCAACGAAACCAAGCAGAGTCACACTGTCGTGATTGGAGGTGTGTTTTATCTTCACTTACCTGTGGTGATGAAGGTAGTGCGTGTGTGTGTGTGTCTGTTTTTGTGAGGTACATTCGGAGTTTTAGATACATAGGTTTTCTTTGGAAAGTGAAGATATTTGTGTGATCACATGTAAAATTATCTAAAGTCAACAAGTGGTCATGAAATATGGATTTCATAAACTTTTTAACTGAAATGTGATATGATTAAATGAAATGATCATATACTTTAAGCCAAAATGTTTCAGCTTTATGAGTAACGTTTGAATGCTGTTTTTAAATTATAATGTAATACAGACCCATTCATACATTTCATTCATTCTACAGTGACGATAGCTGGCTGGAAGAAAGGTCTTATCGCAGTCGTATGCATTCTGCTCATACTGGTGTTGATCCTTGTTATCGCCTTTAAAAGACGTATCTTTCGATCTAAGAGAAGAGCAACTGGCGTGCTGTCAGTGTGAGTAGCATTGCTCTTGTTTTGATCAAAAGTCAATGTTTTAGAGGTCAAGTAATGCGAATTACAACAGTCAGCGTTGGGCGACGCTCATAGAGCTTCCTGTTTTAAAAAGCTGATTGTGTTCTGTGTCCACTTTGTTGTAGGAAGTCAGCGAGCACCAAAGTGGAGCGGCTGAGCCTCACCCAGGCTGAGGTCATTGAGGCTGCCAACGGTAAAGCCCCTTAGAGCTGCAAATTAACACATATTGTAAAACAAATTTCAAATGTTCTCTTTGATTATTTTAATCTTTTTTTTCTGTTTTTGTCCTT
>NW_018127915.1:1649198-1668693 GCF_001952655.1 Monopterus albus
AAAGAGTGTTTGGAGCGAACACGTATCAGGCTCTGGTGAGTATACATAGTTTTTAATTGTTTGCATATATTTATTTTTCAGACACGGATGTTATTGTGTGTTTTTCTTATTGTCAACAGCTCCCATGAAAAGACCAAAGCTAACAAGTAGTTTAGGATGTCCCTACATTGACTATTGGGGATAATCCTCATCCCCAAGCCTGTTGGCTCCTGAAGATGTAAACATTATGAACATGTCACAAGTATATTGTCACATTTTTATAAAAAGGCCAGTTTCCTAAAACAGCTAGGCAGTGTAGTCTTTAAAAAAAAATATTAAAACAGGAGTAAATGAAGTATTTGTTGGGGACTAGTTTCAGCTGCGGATTAATACACATTTGGTGCACTAATGAATATTTACAGCATCACAGCAGTGTTTGTAGAATTGATTCATAGTGCCAGTATTTATTATAACTGTGGGGGAAATTCACAAGTCATGCATGTTTCACAGATGTTTTATGTTGAGACAGACATAGGTTTTATCTCTGTCAGAATTTAGGGGTCACAGTTTTGGTCTGTCATGGAAATTTTTTGAACAAGAAAGAAAAATATTGACTGTCACCAGCCTTATCCTTTAAATATTACTTTATTTGTTTGCTATAATCTGAGATGTTATATTAAGTTTAACTGGCCACTATTTTGTGCTGCAGAGTCTGATGACCAGAACAGTGTGACCGCTGTAGAACCTCAGGACACAGAGGTGCAGACCAGACAGGCAGATCCGAACAGAGGTGAAACGGCTGCTGAGTTTTTATATTTGGTAGCTGTACAAACAAAGTAAAACTGAGTTATTTTTTACCTTTAGTTACATATTTGTTCCATGACAGGTCCAGTGAAAAAGGGCACAGACACAGTTTACAGCGAAGTGAGGACCTCTATGCAAGGTACAGCTAACATTCTGCTCCTCATTCAAATCCTTCATATGTTCCATGGTGAGACAATTCAGGCCACTCACTGATGAATGAAAAAAAGGGCCCGGAAACAGGGTCAGCTCCAACTGTAAACATCTGCATTGTTAGTAAAAGAATGTCCCATTAAAGCGGGGCTCAGTCACCAGGTGTCCACTTCCTGCAGTCGTCATAGAATTTCCTGTTCCAACAATTGGAGCCAAACAGTGTGTACACTGAGCAACACACTCCATTGTTAGATCCTCACAGGGACACTCCTGACCATTCTTGAGTCATTGGCTCCTAAGAGCTGCTGTCTGTTTAAATGCCATCATGTGTCACACAGTGATGAGGCAGAAGTAAAGGAAGTGTAGCTTTTTTGCTCAAAGAAGAGATGCACTTGTGGGAAAAAACTTTATGAGCATGTACAGATGGGAGATGAATTAAAGGAAAAACCAATATAAAATGTCTCAGTAAGGTGCTGGGCCACCAGCAGAGCAGCTTCAGTGCTCCTTGGCATTGACTCTCCAAGTTTCTGAACTCTATTGGAGGGATGGACACCATCTTTCCCTCGTGGTGTTGTGATGATGGTCATGGAGATGCCATCTAACTCGTCCCATAGCTGTTCAACTGTGTTGAGATCTGGTGACTGTGAAGGCCACAGCATATGATTCACATCATTTTCATCCTAATCAAACCATCCGCTATGAACGTCCTATGGATCGGGACACTGTCATCTTGGGGGAGACCGCTCACTTATTCAGGTTTTTCCCTTAGTTTGTCACCCATCTGAAAGTCGTAGTGTGAATGTGTGTGTCCCAGTTTCCTGGGAGCAGGGGCCTGTTCATGGGACTGCTGATGGCTATACAAGCCCCCCTTCTGGTTTTGTTTTTGCAGGTGTTCCAGAGCAGACTGACTGCGTAAGTAACAGCACACACATCAAGCATACAGAGCACACACACACACACACACACACTCATAAATCTATTGTGTGTTTGCTCAGGGAAACCTCTCACAAACAGCCACAGTACAATAAACGGAAACCATATGGAGTCAATTTGTATTGTTTGTAGACAGGTAACTGAAAGTGTAGGGCGCTGCTTAACATTTTATTTTCCTGGTTCAGAAATTCATGATAACTTACTAATAATTACCTAAGAATCATGTAACTTTGACACTAATCATGTTCAGATGGTCCTCTTTCAGACTGATTGATTCCAAATAATTAAAAGCTCACTCCATCCATTTCACCCATCACATTCAGGAGTACTGCGTGTCAGATTGGTTGTTTAATGTTCTCTCATACAGCCATAAATGAAGAGAGCGCTTCTCTCAGGAAATCAACAACTGCTTTACTGTAAACTAACTGAACTAAATAAGCTTAGAATTTTAGAACTTTGTGTCTTTTCCATTATAATTTCCCTATAATTAGTATCAAATGACATCGTTTTTTTCCTGTACACCATCCAGTAAACCTTCAAGAAGTTAGTTGGAGCAGATAAATTGAAATATTACCATGCTCTTTTGAGTTGTGAGGAATTTAGCTTTGTCTCATCATAATATATCAGTGCAAAACTGTAGCTGTTCCTGCATATTCTCACTACCTGATGAATGAGCTGATGTTATTTTATCAGCCACAACTAATTATAAGCAGTCAGTTTGTCATGCACGTTGATAACATGCATCACTGTCATGTAGTAGGTATCTTGTTCCCCGTTTCAGTTTCATTGACCCAGCTCAGTTTAGAACCGTTTTTTTCTTCATATCAGCCTCATGTTTCATTTTTGTCCCCTCTCAACAGGGGTCAGTGGAATATGTGCAAATGAATCATGATACGGATCACAACGGAGACCAAGGAGACCAAGGAGACCACTGTGACCATGCTAGCCAGGGAGAACACACTGTCCAGGATTGCTATCACGACAAGGTTGACAACACTGCAGATGTAAACATAGCTGGAAATGAGTAAAAGCCAGACTGGTAACTGACCAACAAGAATGTTTATTCTCTTCTTTATCTGGGTTGTCTAGGTCGCATTCACGTAGACTGTTACTCTGCACAAAAACACACAGTTCATGTCATTCATTAGAGTCAGAGAAGTGTGTAGACACAGTAGGGGGGGGCATCATTTTAAAGGAGGTGGTCAGTGATGCAAAAATTTGATTCAAGTTGTTCTGCAATGCAACATGACATTGTCTTGCTTGAGACTGCATTGGTCTGTCACATATATGCAAGAGATGGTGCTCTGATAACATTCCACAGTTGGGAGTGCTACAAAGCACTGTGCCATGTTTTTGGCCTGCGATAAGCTTTAATAATAAATCTGTTTCTCCAGCTGCACTTCCCAGATCGTATTTCATTGTCTCACCGGTACATGAAGCGACACCAATGCAACCCCTTGTGTTGCTTTTACACAGGACAGGAGTCTGTGTGAATCCAGCCTAATGCAGCTGGAGCCTTTTGTGCTGAAAGACCTTGAACGGCCAGAAGCACTAATGATCGTTTTTAAATTTTTGTAACGCTTTGCGAAGAACATTCCACGCTGTAAATTCACTGGCTTTGCCACTGAAGGGCAAATAAAATGTTTTTACTAAGTGCTTCTTTCCTTCACTGCTGGTTTTCTTGCCAAACCACAGACAGGGGATGTGTGTTGTGACCACGAAGGAAAATACATTCAAACTCTGTCCTTCCACTGGCGGCAGAAAACAACAAGAAGAAAGGCCTTTTAGGTCATCAAAGTAGTGGGATTATTCTACAGTGGTATGACTGGGAGTGCATTCAGCAAGCTCCTCTTCATGTGTGAGAACCAGTGCCTTCTATTTAAACCACTAGAGGGCGGTACTGCATTGAAACCTAAGCCCCTTTTCCATCGTCTGGTACCGGCTCAACTCGACTCAACTCTGCTCAGCTCTACTCGGCTTTGGTACTAGGTGATGGAAAAGCAAATAAGGCGAGTAGAGTCTAGTCGAGTAGAGTCTAGTCAAGTAGAGTCTAGTCAAGTTGAGCCAGTACCATGCGTTGGAAAAAGGGCTTTAGTGCCATCTGGCCGTGAGCTCTTTGAATGTGACCAGGACGTTCACTGTGTTGTCCATCAGCATCAGGAAATACTGGTTTCATTTTCCAGTTTGTAAAGCTTCAAAGAATGCTGTAAGGTGTGCATCGCTTGAGGTGTGACATGTCTTTGTGCAGCACAATGAATACAAGACAGAGGAGGGCACATTGTACTGGTGTAAGTGATTTAACTGGTTTTAAACAAGACTGACACATTGCATCCAAGGTCAGAAGACTTTCTCTGGCTCAAGATTCTGATTATTTTTCTTGAATTAGTTATTTAATAATTAGTCTATAAAATGTCATAAAATAGTCACAGTGTTCCAGACCCTCATTCAGATTAATGGGTTTGTTTCACCAACAATACAAACCCAAACATAGAGTATTTACAGAGATTTAAAACAAAGTAAAGCCTCACATTTAACAAACCAGAACAAGGGCATATTCATGATTCAGCTTTAAAAATGATTTAATTGATTAACCAGCCAGCTAATGATTACGTGACTTCTGGACTATAACACTATCAATACATATATTGGACGTGTCGACCCCTTAAACTGCAGCATTAAGCTACAGCAGTACTGTCAGTTATTTCCGAGTGAGCTTAAAGCACTGAAATGTCTGTGACTGTTCTTTGTGTTTTACTTAAGAACTGTTCCAAATTATTGTGATTGATTATATGATGGCATTATGAAAAAGTATTACAACGATCCCTTCAGTATGTGCTTTAGCGTACAACTGTTTTACTAAACCAACCATTGTAAATGCACTGTGCAGACCAAAGGGCTGAGGACGCCTCACTGAGATGACCTCTGTGTCGGTTAATTAGAAGTTCTGAAATATGTCCTAGTGGCAGAGAGCAGAAACTGAGTCAGGGGTCATCTCTCATCTCTCTCCCCTTATTTTATGTCACTGACATTCTGTCCGGTATCAAAATAAATGGAGAATGATACAAGTCCTACTCTGGACCTTGATTTGAGGGTATATATCAGGTTCACTCAGTTCATGGTTGTCGTCAGTCTGGATTATGTGGATCTGCTTTTTGACACTAAGCTCTGACCAGCAGATCAAATCCTAGTGGGAGTCTGTAACACCTGACACAGCCTGCACACTCTTATCTCCATTCTTAGCACAGACTAAGGTATAGGCTGGCCTGAACATGAAGTGTTCATGCTCATTATGTGCCTGCCTGGAGTTATGCCAGTTCACAGAACTGCCTTTCACCTCCTCCACCTCTGAGCTTCATTACTGCAGCTGTGGTAAGTCTATAGGAATGTTTACATCATATGTGACACCAGGGTGTGGTAGGATATTTCCACCGTTCCTTCAGCCTCCGAGCTCTCTTCCTGGCCTCTTCAGGGTCCTCAGGGGCATCTGGCTTTCAGCTCCAATGTGCCAAAATGAAAAGTCACTCCTGCTCTGAGTATAGAAGCACGTCTGAGTTGACTCTAGGTTTATTAATTATATTATTTAACCAGGAGGTCAGCCCTGAGAGGAGGGAACAGTGGATCAGGCACACAGGACCTGACACTGTATTGCATGAATATCAGGAGTGTAAGTTATAGAGTATCGTCAGATGGGCTGTTGGAGGATAAGTAAACAGTAAAAAGCATGAGCCTGAACTGGCATTGATTCTACTTTCAGATACAAAGGCCAAAAGGCAAAATCACAAACATATGTTACACCCATTTAAACCTGAGTGTTTGCTACAAAACTGCTGAGTGTGTTAATGTGGGTCATTTCAGACACTGTACACTTCCTTCAGATTAAACCTGCCTGTCACAGGAAAGATGGCAGATTTACTACTGTTCCCTAAGTTATGACGTGTGACTTCATGTACCATGACAGACCGTTGAGATTCATATTACTGTACAAGGCACGTACCACCACCACCACCACCACCAGAGAGTTATGCTGTCACATGCCTAATGCTTATGTTGCCTGTGGTGCGGTAACTAAGAAACAGGGCTTGGATGTGTTGCACAGGGACGGTGACAACTTAAAGGAAAACTCTGAAAAAATGAGTGGTCTCTTCCAGGATGTCAGTGCCCCACATCCATAAGGCATGAGGGATCAGTAAATGGTCTGATGAGAATGAAAATGGTGCGAATCAAATGCTGTGGCCTTCACAGTCACCAGATCTTAACCCAGTTGAACAGCCATGGGAGATTTTGGAGTGATGTGTTAAACAGCGTCTCTATCATCATCATCAAAACGCCATATGAAGGAATAGCTGTTCCAGGGAGGGTGTTGATCCCTCCAGTAGAGCTCAGAGTCAATGCCGAGGTGCACTGAAGCTGTGCTGGTGGTGGCCCAACACCTTACTGAGATACTTTCCTTTCCTTTGTCACCCATCTGAGTGATAGATTGCAGGCCCGGTCCTTCATCCCCTCTTTATTAACACACATACCCTGCTTGTGTCTCTGCCATGTAACCGTACCCAGCCTTTCGACCCCTGATCTGCCATTGGCTGCTGTGCTAAAATTATAGTATTGACCCCTGTGACATGCATTCTGGGAATATCCTGTTTTTGACTTGGCCTTCCAGAGCCAGTGCTGTTTGTAGCCTTCACATGCAGCAATGGAGTCACTGTGTAGACCTCATCCATCTTGTTTCTGCATTAGAAACACTATGGTATAGGTGAGTTTTTAGCTCTTGTGTTTTTACACCATTACTCTTCCTGTAATAAAAAAGGTGTTTCCATATAAATTTTACAAACAGCATTGCTGAAACATTACATTATTGACAAACCAACGTATGTCTTATTGATAAGGAGCGAAACAGTTGCTAGATTTGTTAGGTTTTGGTTTGGATGTGCTGTATAAAGGCTGCAGGCCAGACTAATGCTCCATTGTCCTTCATATGCTGTGTAAAGGTTAGATCTAGTAAGTCCGTCTGTTTGATGTCCTCCAGCTTTAATTGCTTAAGCTCTGATAGATCCAAGAAATTAATTCATTATAACCTTGTGCAACCAGGTCAGATCACAGCAACAGTGGAGGAGATTCACTAGACACATGTCACTCACTGACCGTTGATCATTTCCAGACTGAAACATGTGCTCTTATTGTGCAACCATGCATCAGTAAATTATGCACAACCTTTAACTTCTGACCACCTTTTCCATGGATGCAGGCTTTGACTAATGTAACCTGATCCTCACAAAAACAGTCACCCAACCATGGTGCTATTCGCACTCCCTCTAAGCTCTCTAGCTCTCGCTGTGTCCCTGACAGCTGTGGTGCCTGTTTACTGCCACTGCTGTACCTCTGTCCAGGGCAGTATTCTTTATGCTTGGTCAATGCCAGCACCAGCATCCATCGGTGGGGCAGCAGTTCGCTCCCTTCTTTTCAGTTGTGCTACATTGGATGGAATACTGATAACTCTGGAAACACTTTGAACCTTCTTGTGCTGTTTATTCACAGCTGTACTGGAAGCCTTTTAATTTTGGGCTGCATAGGTCGCTGGAAAAAGTGTTAAGGAGAAGTCAAGCAGTGCCCAGGTTCAAATGTTCTGCCCTTTCTTATGCCAACAGGTAGATGCAGCCTGAAGAGGCGTGTTTCATTTGGAACAAAAACACCAGTGGGCAGACTTTATTCATCTTCACCAGCCTGCACCTGCTACTGTTTAGATCTACACATAGCTATGACATTAATTAATTTTTTAAAACTCTGTTAACATCTACAGTTTACCTGAAATCCCCATGAATTTCACAGAGCAATTCATTTCCTTACACATTATAATGTAATGACAGCTCTCTGTGGCAACAAATGAACATGAACAGAAACATGTAACTTCGATTCAGGGTTAATGTAACTATGTGACTGTTTTGTGCAAAACTGGCTTAAGCGTTAATGAGTTAATAATATGACAATGAACTGTACAAGCCAAGTTGTTTACAACATGATTACTGTAAAATATGACTACAGTGATAACTCATTGAGTTTTGTTGCTTCTGTAACAGTCAGTTGGATTCAACTGAGATTATCTCTGGTTTTTATGTCAAACTGTAAGTAAATCTTGGACAAAAAGAGTCCAGACAAGCAAGATGGTAAAAAAAACACACACACACTGGGAATGGGAGATACTCACTTAGGCTGAAAGGAGACTTGTTACATCATGTGCAGCGGGATGAAAGAATGAAGACAGTTCCATCTCAGAGTGAGGGGCACCAACAAATTACATCTGACCTCAGAATAAACCTGTTAGTGATTCAGGGTTCCAATAAGTACACTGACCTGATTTTCAGTCTCAACTATTAAAAAACAAAATTGATATTTACTCGACATCTGAATAATTACATTTGTAATAGTGGCTTTTTAATAGATGATCTTGTACTGTATTTACTGCTGAATCAACTTTCCAGCCCCTATGGAAGAACTGGAAATTAATTTTCAAAGTACTGGGTGCAGCACATCCCTAATGGCCCTGAGTTAAAGGGCTACACATGTACTCAAAAAGCTAGAGTTACATCTAGGTAACTTCAATAGTTCTGTGGTGCCTGATATTTTGCTAGTAGGTTATTTAGCAGGGTTACTTTCAAAGAACTAAAGCAGCAGAAACACAACTCATCTGACAAATAAGGAAGTATGTAAGGTTTGAGCTGCAATGCTTCCTCTTATCCTTATCTTTATGCAATGCTTCCTCTTATCCTTATCCTTATGCAATGCTTCCTGGTCTTCCTCTCATCTGCTTCCTCAGATGTCGATATCAGAAAACAAAAACAGACTCTAATGTAGTGGGTCCCGTCCTGTTATGCACGTGTGTTCATGCGCTCCCTGGTGAGAAACATATTGCTCCTGTTGTCACACACGGGACTGCATGTACCCAGGACATCAGGGTGGCTTCTGAGAAGAGGCTTGTTTAACCCTGCAAGAGGCACGGACGAGAACTTTCAAAGCTACAAAAGGCTTGTGTAACACTGACCTTTTGGACAACAATATGAGGATGGCAGCCTGCATTCATAACATGCTATACACAAAAATGGTGCTACGCAACTCCTATTTTTAGAAGCAAACTGCTTCTTACCTCAATCACACAAGGCAGTGAGTGTTTAGGAATGCATAGCCAGCTTTTTTTGTAATATGTATAGCCCAGTGATAAGCCTCTGTGACAGCCTGCTATTAAAATTGTTATTCAATTGGCTTCAGCTCCTGAACTCTTTGTCCCTAAGTGCCTAACCCTGTACGAAAGTGAAACAAATGGAGCAGAAGCTGACAGTCAAATATAACTTGTTTAGAGTAAATCAAACATGTTAAATTCACAGGACCTTGGCCTCCCAGAAGGAGAAAGCCTGAAGGTCTCTCAGAACCGAGTCCTAAAGAAAAGGCCATAAAAAAAAAGAAGAAGAAACACAACAGGACCATTCTACCACAAAAAACAGAACTTGTCAGTGACTGTAATGAACAGTTAATTTAGACTGTTTGTATGTTTACAAACAAACAAACTGCACAATGGGGAGCTTTAGAGGTGCTGACAGGCAGATTTTGGTAACTTTGGACAGAACGAGACTGTTTGCCTTTGTTTCCAGGCACTGTGCTAAGCTAGGTTAGGCACCTGTGAGTTTTTATTTACCTTACAGAAATGAGATCTAACACTCAGCAAAAAAAAGAGAAGTTTCCAAAACCTCAGATTTTTTTGTTTAAATCATTTGCAGTACATATTAGGGAGTGTGCTGACTCACTCAGTGACACTGCTGAAAGGTGAAATCTCTTCACATTAACTCTGTCAGTGATTATTGTTACTAATAATGCCTTTGGATGTGCTCCATACACCTGAATGCTGGTGATTTGACATATCATAACATGCACACCTAAGGGCAGAGGAGGGCAGCTGGAGACTATTAGCAAGAGGTCTGTGAGACCCCTCCCTGGCATGTGTCCCAGAGTGGGCCTGTGACAAAACAACATTTTCCACCAGCTGAGGTTCTCATTTCTTCTGCAGATAAAGCTGCTGTGCTGAGGAGCAAAGAAAACTTGAAGGGAGTGTCACCTTTGCTCAGGGACACCGCTGCACCCCCTTACTGCCATTTAAGAGACAGTGAAACCTGATGGCTGCTTCTAAAAATCTCTTCCTCAAGCTGTGAAATATTCAGATACTCTCACTTCAGTTTGTCAGGACATTAGCTTTAAGCCTCTTTCACCCTGCCCCACCCCACCCCCCGTTTAGGGACCAGTAGTGGAGGAAGATGATGAAATGATTTGTGGTAGCTCAGCTCTTCACATTAAAGAAATTAACTGATAATGGCCTTAAAGTGATGTATATGTAGAAATGTGCAACACCACATCAGAAAGCTACAACAAATTACCAGAGATTATAATTAAACCAGAGGAGATCAAACTCTGGAGCAAGATAATTTCTTAAGGTACTGAAGTTGTGCTGAGAAACAACAGTGTGAGCATGGCAGCTGATCTACTTCTGTTACAGTGCTGCCAGTGTAATAGTGGCTTTGAGAGCCAGTTCCAGCCCATATTAGAATTCTACCAAGGACAGCTGGTGCCACTACCGCTACGGTAGTTACGGTGTTACTCTACATTTTCCATTTGAAATATAGAAATTGATTTTACCGACACATACAGTCATCGATATCAATAGGATTTCAGTTGGGGAAAAGGCAACAATTTGGTCTATATGATGCACTGAGCTTATTTAGTAAGTTGTCATTTCTCTACATGTCATGCATGGCAAATGTTTACTGTTGTAAATAGCTGCAACCATGTGACTTTTCAGTGGCGTTTGAAGGAAAAGGCTGAATTTAGCTGCTTTGCCCCCCCTCAGCTGGTCATGACTGCACTCCCACAGATAATCCCCCCATTAGGAGACTTTTATTGGTGTATCTGGTTATGGTGTAAAGGGAAAGCATGAAGTGTCACATGACTGACTTGCAGGTCATGGGAGAACATGAGCGGGAACACAGACAAGCTGAGCAAAAGCACTTTGAATCTCTGGAAACTGACTCTGGAGCCAGACCAGTCAGCAACACATGACAAAATTAAATCATGTTCTGTTGTTGTTTGCTGTAGTTGATAGGTTGTGCAATACATCACTCACATTGATAGCACTAAGAGACTATAATTCACAGAAAAGTGGCACATATTACTGCTTGTAATATCCTAAAATGAGCAAATAACTTCCTTCCAAGCCTCTTACAAATATACATTGGAGCCTCAGTGTTTCACTCTGACATCTATCTTTAGTTGGTTAGATGTTTATGTGGGAAAAAGTTTCAAGCAAGACTCAAAGAAAACATTTTGCCTGTCAACATTTGTATGATCTAGGGGTGTAGTGTCACTGAGCATATGACTGTAAAATGGGAGTAGCCGGACAAGGGCCACTCATTTCTAAGCTGGCGACACTTGATATTAGGCCCCAAAATAGTCTCGCAGAGGGTATAAAGGGGTCCTCTCTCACTTGTCCCATCAGACGAGGATTCTGAGGAGAAAAGTCACATCAGGAGAGGAAAAGAAGGTCATATGACTTTAAAGAAGGGGACTGGGACATATTGGAGTGAAGCAAAGGATTTGAAAAGCGTTTGTGTCTTGCAGTAACAGCAGGAGCTGCTGCAGCTGGAAACTAAAGGAATAAGAGACGACAAAAAAACACGCAGAACAAAGGATACTGAGCTTTTATTGGATTGGTGAGTTCTCTTGGGTTTCTCTCTTCCCTACTCCTGGTCTGACAGCATAGGGTGAAGCAGAGCTGCAACCACTGCAGGGATGAAGTACAACTACCATGTACCAGTGTCAACGTACACACGCAGTTCACAGTACACACCAACATATCACACGCCTGCCTATTACACCCCCCCACCACACACTCCGACACAACTCACATCCACATATGCCTCTACATCAAAATACACATCAACACAGTATAACACACATTGCACCCAAACAAATTACACATCCGCTTACAAAGCTGCATCAACATGCACCCCTTCTTATAGCAGAGGGTCACGGTACAGTTCAGCACATCGCACACAAGCACGGAAAGACCCTGCATCTGATAAACCAGCCACGCCTGCAAAGAGAACTGTGCACTTCCCCAATGACATCATCTTCCAAGATATTGTTCGCCAAGGAGCTCTGGAGCAAATTGGTCGATTCATGAGAGCAAGGAAGGTTCGTGTGGATACAATCTTCCCCTCGGGTAAGCAAGGACTTTACAGCTTCTACTTTGTCTACACGTTGTCTGGCATGATTCCCTGCAGGCACTCAAAACTTAAACTAATTAGACTGATAATATTGCCACACATGTTAAACAGTGACTTGACTGCATGGCTGTCCACGGTTCCGCTGCAGAGGACTGATGTGGTCTTGTGTGCAGGTATGGCAGCACTACATGAAGCTGTGCTAACAGGAAACCTGGAGGTGGTGAAGCTGCTGGTAAAATATGAAGCTGATGTTAATCAGAGAGACGAAGATGGCTGGACGCCACTTCACATGGCCTGCAGTGATGGCTACCCAGAAATTGCCAGGTAGCACTTAACTTTTTAAAATTTGGAATGTCCAACTATATTTGTTTTGAATAACATGGAGAATGAATTGAGCACATGCAGTGTCACTAGGTCTCTGAGTTGAAACCATGAAACCAAAAACCACTACCATTTAATAAGATCAGTTGCAGTAAACTGTGGTGTTTTGCATATCTGAGAACCTCTGTTAAATAAAAATGTTCTCCTTCATTCTTCACTCAGTTATCTGCTGTCAATTGGAGCCAATACAGAGGCAGAGAATGAAAAGGGAGAGAAGCCTGCAGACCTAATTGACCCAGACTGCAAAGAACTGGCCAAACTGTTTGCAATGGCAAAGGACCCATGAGAGAACAACCACAAAGGAGACAGAAACGATTTAAAAGAACATATTTAATGGTATACAATATCCAACAAGTTTGTAACAGGGTGGAAGAACATACTGTAGCCACAACTTGGGCTATGGAGCAAGGTGCAGGTTCTGTTGGTTGGTTTCAAAAGAGTAGCAAAGATGCTATGAGATTATTACTATTTTCTATTATAACTTTTTTTCTGGTATTTTATTTTACTTTGTACATTTGTGTGTTTATCATACTGCCAGTGTAGCATACTTTAAATGTTAATTTGTGAATATTTGTCTTCACTCTGCTGATGTGACAGAATACCAGCAATGTGTCACTGAATCAAACTGTCATCTTGTCAATAGTCTTGGTCTGAATAGTTATTCATTTCTGAAGACTGTTTCAGATTAAGTGTTGTATCAACTGTATTAGTGCTCAGCAACAGCTGGCTGAACTTTCACTACGTTTCCCAGTCATGGCTATGTTTTGAATTTACACTTATGGGCTGAGATGTATCTTACAGAAAACTCTAGATTTATGTATCCTCACTGCTGGGCAGAAAGAGGATCATCCAAATTAGCAACTGATACTATATGTGGGGCGACTGTGGTTGTGGGGTGACTGTGGTTCAGTGGGTAGAGCAGTCGTCTCCAACTGAAGGTTCGAATCTCAGTGCCTGTAGTCCACATGTCAAAGTGTCCTTGGGCAAGACACTGAACCCCCAAGTTACCCCCAGTGGTTAGAGCCATCAGGGTGAGTCGGCGCCGCAGATGGCTTCCTCAGTTCTGTACTGGAAACAAATTCCTTGTGTGTAACATACTTGGCCAATAAAGGTGATTATCCTTATCCTTATGTATAAATCAGAAATTAAAACACACAAAGTTTATTTTGTACCAGCACTTCTGCTGCAACATTTCTTAACGAAGGCCTACTGCTGCTGTTTTCTGTGCTAGAAACATGAATGAAAGTCTTATTTTTGTACATTTTCATGAATAAAGAAACATTTTATAAATATGACGTTGTTGTTGAGGAGTATGTTTAAAAATGAAAATGTATTTTGCTAATTAGAGATTAGCATTTTCATCACGCTCACTTCAAGCTGTAGCTTTGCAGCCATCCACCATTTTGTGGAGAGCACTGATACTATACCAGGGGTACGGGCCAAGCCCTCAGCTTAGTCAGGTTCTGTTGCTGGTGCTTTAAAATATGTGATAATACACTGAAACCAAAATAGTAATAAAGGTATATTCTGAAGATGAACAGGTAGATGCACAGTGTTAGCTAATGGCGAACTATGGACAGTAATATCCTGGTGTGGTATCGATCGGGTAAAAATCTAAATAGCTTACATTAGAAGCAATGAAAAATAGTCTGTTTATTTATTTATTTATTTTTAAGATGGGGGTTTTCAAAGAAAGCTGGTGGGAAAAGACCATGTAAATCAGCTAGTACATAGATCTGTAGTTTTGTTGTATTTTAATAAATAGCCCAGACTAAAGTATGATTATTCTTATTATCAGCAGACTGTTATTGTTTTGAGATCACTTTCGTTTCCGTCTCTTTACCCGGAAATGATTGGTTGGCATTGGCAACGTTTTAGACAGGTCTAACGGCGTTCACGGTCTCTGAATAAAAGAAATCGAAAGGAAAGATAAAAAAGGTTTGTTGACTATTACAACACTGTCTTCTTTAATTGACAGTTTGGAAACTGGCATTATTACGCCAGGCTTATTTCTAATAAATATGTTGTACCGGCAACGCTAATAAGCTGTTAGCTGTTTTAAGCTAACGTTGCGACAAGATAATGTAAATCACCAGCTAACTGCTGTAGCTAGCTGGCTAAAGTTAGCTGGAATTATGGTGTCAGCAAATCTATAGTCGGCTGTCTCTCCCAACATAGCTCTGGAGGAGCAAGAATGCTAAAATACAAACGCTATTTTAGACACGATGTACACTCTTGTTCGTGAAAATCTGAGCACTGGGTCTGTCTTTGTAGCCTACTACTAAAACTACTCAAGTCAAAACGTAAACAAAAGCCTCCTGGCTAGCTAACGTCAATATTTGTTTTTTATTACACACACACACATAGCGTACCTTTACTGTATATAAACTGATTTAACGCTTGAAACAACGATTTAATACCCGTTTTGTTACAAATTTTACTTTGTTACATTGCAGGTAGCTAGCAAGTTCAGCTCTGCGCTAACGAGCAGTGTCAGTAGTTTACTGTAATAGTTAAATGTCTAGTTACTATATTTGGCATTGTTTCACTAATGTTCTTTCAAAACTAACTTGAACCATAGATTATCAAAATAGTTACTATACTCTGTACTATTGTGTATATTATCATAATAGTGATTATTTTTATTTTAGGTTATTCTGCTGATTGTTTCCCTTATTTATCAGTTGATTGTTTGTTTGCCATCACAATTAACCTGAGCCCACAGTGTCGTCTTCATAATCCTTATTTTGTTTAATATAGTCCAAACCTCAAAATTATTTTAAAAATTGGTTGAGAAAAATTGATTTAGAATTTGTGCTTGGAAAATTATTTTAGACAATTAACAAAATGTTTACAAATGAATTCTCTGTAAATTAGCTTATTGATGAATCACTAATCATACAGTATATTGTTGGTTAGTCTAATTTAGTACAAAGCTTTATATTTTATAAACTATCAGATACATTTGGCATAGTAAGAAGTACAGTATTGCATTCTGAAATGTACTAGAGTAGAAATATGAAGCTGCATGAAAAGAAACAAACTCAAGTGCAAATAGCTCAAAATTGTACTTGTGTAAAGTGAATAAATGTGCTTACTTACAGTCCACCAATGTCAGGAGCTGACTTCTGAGATTATATGGGGATGCTGAAGTTGTCACTGTTTTTAATTTTTAGAATCTAGCCAAGGACGTCTGAGCCTTCGTATTCTCAAATCCACTCACCACAGAGGAGCGAGGAGCGAGCACAGACTGCAAACAGAATGACCAGGTCTGGAAAAACGTTATTGCACTTATCTGCTAATACACAAATACAGTTGTGTAATTGTGACAATTATACAGTTATATATTTTAACAAATATAATTCTAGAGATGTACTTCTTTGGCCTTTGGAGACAGAATAATACAATCTAAAGTTTAGTTTGCAACAAACATTGGTTAAAAGCCTCTAATGATGCTAATTTAGATGTTTTTTTTTTGTTTGTGAAGCTCATCGGCTCCCAGGATGGTGAACAGTTACAAGCGGACTTCAAGCCCCCGATCCCCTACTAACAGTGGGGAGCTCTTCACGCCGGCACATGAGGAAAATGTGCGCTTTATACATGACAGTAAGTATGCTACCTAGGATTGATGGGTCAAATATTCTTTCAGAATAATGGAAGTTTTTTTATAAGAATAATAGAGCTCTTAGAGTTCAAATTGAACCATGTTGCCCATAAACATTTTTGGGCCAAGTTAATTTCATGGAGCAAAAACTGCAACAGGAAGATAAACTTTGAGGTATTTAGATAATTTATGTTTGAATTTCTTGTATTCCATTTTTCTTTTTAAATGGATGATTGTTGATAGATCTGTCACTCACTGGAATGTGAGGGCAACAACCATACATGATCACAGTGAACTGGGAAGTGGCAGAGAAACATGCTGATATTTAGGGAGGCTAACATCGCACATATACGTCTTTCAGGAAACGATAATGAGACAAACACACCCACTCATGTGGCTAACTTACTAAAGACAAACTGTTCACTAACACAAAAACGTACAGATCAACAGTCTATACAGTGAAAGAGAAGGGCCTTAGTCAGGGAGGTGTCCAAGAACGAGAGAAGGGCCTTAGTCAGGGAGGTGTCCAAGAACGTGATGGTCACTCTGAAAGAGCTCCAGCATTTCTCTGTAGAGAGAGGAGAACCTTCCAGAAGAACAAGCATCTCTGCAGCATTCCACCAATCAGGCCTGAATGGTATAGTGGCCAGATGGAAACCACTCCTCAGTAAAAGGCACATGGCAGCCCGCCTGGAGTTTGCCAAAAGGCACCTGAAGTATTCTCATACCACGAGAAACAAAACTCTCTGGTCTGATGAACCAAAGATTGAACTCTTTGGCCTGAATGCCAAGTGTCATGTCTGGAAGAAACCAGGCATCGCTCACCACCTGGCCAACACCATCCCTACAGTGAAGTATGGTGGTGGCAGCATCATGCTGTGGGGATGTTTTTCGGCGGCAGGAACTGGGAGACGAGTCAGGATCGAGGGAACAGTGACTGCAGCAATGTACAGACACATCCTTGACAAAGGACAACAACTGTGAATGTCCTTGTGTGGCCCAGCCTGAGCCCAGCCTTGAACCCGATTGAACATCTCTGGAGAGATCTGAAAATGGCTGTGCACCGATGCTCCCCATCCAACCTGATGGAGCTGAGGGGTACTGCAAAGAAGAATGGTAGAAACTGCCCAAAAATAGGTGTGCCAAGCTTGTAGCATCATACTCAAAAAGACTTGAGGCTGTAATTGGTGCTAAAGGTGCTTCAACAAAGTATTGAGCAAAGGCTGTGAATACTTATGTACATGTGATTTTTTTTCATTTTTTATTTTTAATAAATTTGCAAAGATTTCAAACTTTTTTCACATTGTCATTATGGGGTATTATTTGTAGAATTTTGAGGACAATAATGAATTTAATCCATTTTTGAATAAGGCTGTAATCTAACAAAATGTGGAAAAAGTTAAGTGCTGTGAATACTTTCTGGATGCACTGTACCTATTTACCCAGCTGATTATAGTCATACAGTATAGTTCTGTTTCCAGAACACAATAACAGAAAAACACATCAATCAGATTATTTTATACACAGCAAATACAACTTCGTATTGGCAAAACACAGCAACACTCATAAAGTTTAAAATAATTAATTTTACCTTTTCCATTACAAGGGCAATGGCATTGCCACATTTTCACCCTGTTTTATAAAAAAAAAACAGAAACATAAGTTTATATTGAGTGTTACTTAAAAATGAGCTACAGAGTAAGTTTGCAAGTTACCAAAAGCCACATCACTGTTTTTTATTTATCTGAAGTTTGTCTAATATCATTACTAACAAGTAATTTCCTAGCTTGAACACAACATTGTGTTTACTCTTCCACAGCCTGGCAGTGTGTGCTCAGAGACATCAGATCAACACAAAATAGTGAACGTAATGACCGTGGACCACAGGAGTATGTCGAGAAGAACCCAAATCCTAACCTGCATTGTAAGTTTCTGTGTAACTTAATAGTGATGTGGATTTATTTTTATGTCACACTGAATGATTATATCAGTCAAGTACATCCCAGGTAACAGATTGTTTCTGTCTAATCTTGCAGCTTTCACACCAGTGGACCTGAGTGACCTCAAGAAACGCAACACACAGGACTCCAAGAAGTCTTAGTCTTGTTGATGGTCCAATCCCTTTTTCCCACCCATTATCCTCAAGAACGTTTCCTCCATCAACCCTCTGTCAGCCAGAAAGTCTGCCCTGTTGGCCAGTCTAAGACAGAATGCCAGTGTCATTTCTAAACTCTGGAACATACCCCTGTCTTTTTTCTTTTTTTTTTTTTTACCCACTACAGCTGACTAAGAAGGAAAGAACTGGGATTTCAGGGAGCACAAATTCTCCCTTCTCTTGGTTCATGTTTTTTTAAGTCACAAAATCTTCACATGTACTTTCTTTATGTGGATGGGACTCATTCAGACTTTCATCATAATTTGCTGACAACTGATGCTGAGGTACAAACTGCTGTCACTCTCCGCAGGACACAAACGGCTGCAGTCTTAAATACAAACCCTGTTTTCTTTACTACTGCTACTTATATGACTTTGGAGTAAAATGCGAAAGGGCTGACTCCTATTTGTTTGTGTGGGAAGATAGTTTAATCGATAAATTGTAGAAGGTCACATTGGATTCATATTTTATGGGCAAGTTTCAGAAGCCAAATGCAATGTAGAAGGCCAACATTTTTATTCAAATATTTCTTGCCCTCAAATGGACTTTACTAAGTAGTGACCTCCCCAAGTTTGCTGCCCTTGGTTAACACCCCTCCCTAAGCCTTGAAAGAAAATGTTGAATAAAAGACTTTTACAGTACTCCTGCTTATATTGATCCAACACAAACATTGTACAGATTGCATTTTATTGTAGGTTTATAACATCAGACTATATCACATGACTGAATGCAGCTACATGATTTTATGTCACAAACATAAACTTAGTGTTTTACGAATAGTACATCAAGATTTTAAAAAGAGAATAGGTTCCTTTTGAACTAAAGAGACTGAATGAGGAGAAGGGAAGTTGAACTTCCCCTTAATTTTACAGTAGATGCAATTCTATTAAGTCAGATAGAAACAATATATCGTTTTTATACTGATTGTAGAGGTGCAACTAATGGCAGTTAATTTGCTTAATTTGTCAATAATTTGCTTCATAACGCTTCACCGAAAGTTGATATATTTTGTCTGAGCATTGATATTTAGGAATATTGAGGCAGCCAAATTTAAGCATGTTTGCTTTTAATTATAGAAACTGTTGCAGGTTTTCTGCTCAACTGATTTGAATCTGTGAAGCAAAACTTAAACTATAAATGGGTTGCTAATGACATGATACAGTCCAGCACGCCGATTAATGTAAATGGTACTGTAATGTTTAATAGGCAATCTCTCATCCGCATACACAT
>NW_018127915.1:1668720-1669061 GCF_001952655.1 Monopterus albus
GGGTGCGGGGGGGAGGGGGGGTTCGAGCCCTCGTCTTACGGAATGACGTCATATTTACGTGTAGTACGTAGCAAATCAGTTTGTCTATAACCAACGGACGCTGGGTCATTGTGTTTACTCGTCGACGGAGAGAACGCTAAACAGTAGAAGGCAGGGAGAGGGATCAATCGTGTCTAGGGTGTACTTTTTTTAAAAAGCATATTTTGGTTTAGCATAACAGGAACAGTATGGCCGATAAAATGGATATGTCCCTAGACGAGATTATCAAGCAGAACAGGCAGCAGAGAGGTGGAGGCAGGGGTGGAAGAGGTCGAGGCCGCGGAGGCTCCGGCGGCGGCCGA
>NW_018127915.1:1669099-1675871 GCF_001952655.1 Monopterus albus
AGGCCGAGGTGGTGGATCCGGCCCCATGAGGAATCGACAGAACCTGAGCCGCGCTAGAGGCAGACCAACACCTTACAGCAGGGTATGAAAAAGTTAGAGGAATGGGCAGAAAAAGGAGAAACCTTCGGCAAACCTCAAAATGCCTGGGTTACATCCTTCCATTTTCTCCAGTAGGCCTGCTAGCTAACATCTAGCCAGCTTGCTAGTCAAGCGAATAAAATGATTGCTAACCGCCGAGTTTCCCTCGGAGTAGAGCTCTATAGTTTGCGGTTACGCATTAATGGAAGTTGTGTGCAGTATTTGTTCCCTCTCCCACAACCCATATGTGTCATTTTCAAGAAGGATGCCCCCTGGAGAAAGCGAGTGTGTTAGCCTTATTGGCTAACTAGCTAAAGTTGGATCCTGAAGGCCTTGGCGGCGCCATTTTGAATCCAGCACCTTAAGTTAGGGCTAAGACGACCACGGGCAGTAACAAGATTTTTCATCCTGGGGGTCAGAAAGATTTGAGAGGAAACTACTTCAACAAGAAAATTCACCCACAAATGTTTTTTTTTTCCACCCATTTTGGAGTATAGTTTTTGTCCATGTCCCGGTGCAGCGTCCAGGCGGCCTTTTGTACGGGAATGTCTGGCGGGTTTTGCAACAAGGCCTGTCGGGTGGCTTTTCAACCAGTGTGGCTTTTAATTGTGGATGGTTCAGTGGACTTCAACCCCCATCATAGTGTTAATATAAAGCAAATCTTCGCCCCGCATGTGTGAATGAGTATCTAGACATATCCAACAAAGTCCCGGTTAAAATGGCGTGGTGTCAAAATGGACGCTGAGATCATTCACGCTCCCAGAGCGGGGTCGTTTACCCCTTTTTAAGTTTTTGTAATTCACGCCCTCCTCTTATGGACAATTCGCCTCAGTGAAAGCTACTTTCGTGGCTTGGAAAAGAACTCATGGGCGGGCCTGGGAAGGTGGTGCAGCGCTGGAGGCAACACTGCTTCAGATGGCGACCCTCTGTGTACTCGAGGATCATATCTGCAGAGCCTGTGGTGGAGGTGCAGCTGGCAAGAAAACAACAGGAATTGGTAGACTGTGTGGGCAGGTTGTTTAGGGTTTTGTAAGAGATTGTGGGTGGGTTTGGGATAACAAAATTAAACCAACAAAATCACTGACTAGATGTATACAGTCTCCACAGATAGTGTTAGACCTTTATTTTTTCAAATTGTATATGTGTTTACAGAGGTGATAGACGACACATCCCCTTGTTGTTGTTTGTCGTGTATGTTCTTCTGTCTAAATTGATTCACTTGCTTGTAGTGATGGGGTGGGCAGGGAACATTGGGGTCTCTCTTCGGGGAGCTGAGCACCCTGGTCCTGTTGGAAGCGGAGCCCCTGCTTGCCCCAACACCCAGCCGTGTGGACTCTGTCATTGTCAGAGGCAAGGGGATCGTGAAGTCAGCAGGTGCGTTCTCTTTCGTCTGTTGCAGCCGAAACAGCTTCCAGATAAGTGGCAGCATGACATGTTTGACAATGGCTTCAGCGGCTTCAATGGTGCTGCTGGGGGTGGCGGAGGAGCTGGTGTGGAAACTGGAGGGAAGCTTCTTGTCTCCAATCTCGACTTTGGGGTCTCAGATGCAGACATTCAGGTATGTGGGTTTTTTTTTTTTCCTCCTCTCCCCATTTGCTTTGTTTGTTTTTTTCTCATTCTTTCTTTTGAGAGAAGCATGTTGACCTGGGTTGGTGAGCCTGGCATAGTGGGGCAAAGAGAGCTACTCAGGATGTTGATTTTTTCCCCTCAGGAGCTTTTTGCTGAATTTGGGACTCTGAAAAAGGCTGCAGTTCATTACGACAGATCGGGAAGAAGCCTGGGAACAGCAGATGTCCATTTTGAAAGGAGGGCAGATGCCCTCAAGGCTATGAAGCAGTACAATGGCATCCCACTTGATGGTATGCCTCAAACCTATTATTTTGATGATTTCAGAACATTTTGTCATGTAAATTACTTGACTGGTCCTACAGACATGCTCAAAGTGAGACTTGTGATACCTTTTTTTCTCTAGGGCGGCCTATGAACATACAGCTCGTCACATCACAGATTGACACACAGAGACGGCCTATGCAGGGGTGAGTGTAGTTTTGTTTTTTTGGAAGGGCGGGGCACGTTGTGGACATGGTGTGTAATGGGTACTCTTGTCAGTCTGAACAGAGGAGGTGGAGGCATGAACAGAAATCGTAGCAGTGGCTTCGGGGGCATGCAGAGAGGCCGTGGAGGACGAGGTGCAGGCGGTGCCAGAGGAAGGGGACGAGGAGGTGGCCGCGGTGGTGCCAGCAAGCAACAGCTGTCAGCAGAGGAGCTGGATGCCCAGTTAGACGCCTATAATGCCAGGGTATGTTCAGCTGTCAGTGTAGTGTCTCATCCAATAACAAGTCCCATTTGCCTGTTTAATTTCAAATTGTTTTTTGTTCCCTCAGATGGACACCAGCTAAGAAATGAAGCTCCAATGGGTCATCTTCCCTTCCTGTCTGCACAGAAGAGTGGTCATTAGGAATGTGCGGAATATTTTACACTTGTCTTCTGATGTGATTGAAATTATTGTTCCCACCCTCTTTTAAATGCTCTGTTTTTTTAATACCAGTATTTTTCTCCAATTTCTGATGAAAAATGGTTTTGGCTGTAGGTAACTGAACTGAACTGAATTGGGTTTTCCCAGTTCAATCCCTGTACCCTGTAGTTAGTGAGACTTGTAATAAAACCTGCAGTGCATATTAACTAAATGGTGTCTGTTTTGACGTTTGTGTATCCATGTCTGTCCAGTAGAAGAAGAAAACATTTCAGTTTTGCTTAAAATCCTCAGTCTGCAGATCCCCACTGAATTTACAGTGTGACTTCCTTGAGGAATTAGGGCATAAAATTACTTTTAATTTAGATCTTAATGACTGTGTGAAGGATTGCATTTTAGTTGTAATGTGTGCATCTGTCTTTAAATTGACTGACTTGAAGAGGTGGAACTAGTTTATTGAAAATCAAAGTAGGTTTAGCTTTTCTCTCAGAATCCTGTCTGGCTACAAAGTGACAGAAAACCACAATTCTAAATGGTCAAATGTTTGTGGTCAGACTTTTCCCACAGCGCCCTGTCTGTGCAGTATGGTGTTCTTGAACACTGGTTGTAGGCCACTATTCATTTGACGTTCTAACGCTCCGCCACATCAACACCACTAGATGTCCTACTTTGTTTTAACCATATTTGGTCTGTAGTAGTGTGTATTCGAGTGTTTGAAACGAGCTTGCTCACCACCTCTTAGCTACGCCTGTGACATGAACTGACTCGGGCTTCATGTACTGCTCTCGGGGAGAAAACGTATGTTGTTAACTTGTAGGCTGCTGAACTTGAGATTTCAGTTCCGTTAATGTGCAAAGTCTGAGGTGGAAGTGAGCAAACTGTAAAAGGCAACTATTTGTGAACATGCAGTACAGATCTACATGCCCATGCGTGCCATAAGCATAGTTTTCCCGGAAGCGTGCATCGAGGCACAAAAGTTTAATAGTTTAGTGTAAACAGTTTCCGGTTACATTTTCACAATTGAAGATTGTCTCTTTCTGTCCGGATTTGGAAAACATCAGTTGTCTGTCTTTAATCTATTTTGTATCTACACAAAATTTGCGTAGTGGTGTTATTTATGGGTGGGTTGGTAATAAGTACCCATGCAAATAGCCTTTACAATAGTGGATTATTAACATGCAGTCAGCTTTGAATTACTAAAAGCTCATTTGAACTACTTAATGTAGTTTACTATTTGGTAGTTTAATTCATAGTAATAAATACCCTAATAGTTTATATATTTTTATATCATATGTTTTAAAAAAAATGTTTTACCTATAACGTAATCGGTAACCACAAATATAAATAAATATACATTGTAGTGCAGCAAAAGTAGACATTTTCAATAGGAAATTTAGTGGAGTATAGGCTGGTCTATAAAGTAACAAAATGGAAAAACTTAAATAGAAATTTACGTAGATGTTCTAATGACTACTCAATTAAAAACCTTTAGTTAAATTAGGTTTTGATGGTGATAGAAAAAGTATTCAGATGTTTTACTTAAGTAAAAGAGGCCCTAACAGAAATCATCATGCATCACAATTTTACTTAAATAGGCCTAAAAGTGTAGCTGTATGTTAAAGTAAACGCATCCACTATGCAGATTGGCTCTTTTCAGAATAATGTAGATTAGCGCACTGAAATTTGTCATGAATCCACACGTAGCCAGTGTCGCTTTAATGCTGTAGCTAGTGAAGTTAAACCTAAATCATACTTCAACTCCTCTATATTTCAGGGTTGAATATTGTTATTTTTCCTTCACTCAATTTATTTGGCAACTTTAGTTATAAAAAATATAGTGTAATCATAGGACTTTATTGATCCCTGATGGGAAATTCACAAGCTACCCAGCAGTACATAAAAAACTTCAAATTACCTGCACCTTTACCAGCTGCAATATTAAAGTGATGAACATACTAATACATCAATAATTATAATAGAATATACATGTATGTGAAATCGGCCATTTTGTGTTTTGGTACTTTATTTTAATACTAGTATTTGGTACTTTTACTTAACTAACTTTTTAAATGCAGGGCTTTTACTTAAGTATTTTTACACAAAAGTACTGCTATTTTTACTCAAGTAAAAAAAAAATGGAGTATTTCTTCCACCACAATATTTTCCTAAAATCATTGGGTAGATACACATTAGAACCAGCTTTTATTGTGAAGGCGGCTGACCGGATACGGCGTCGGTGGACGCTGGCTCAGATTTTCCTCTGTCGCTTCATTTCACTCCCCTGTAGCCACTATTCAGGAGACTGTCTCAGCGTATCAGCAGTGTAACGGTAAGATTTGATGAAACTCTTGCTAAAGTCTGCTAATAACTGATTTTAACAGGTCTGCTTGAACCTATGCGATACTCCTGCATAGTGTGCTAGTTTTCCGACACTTGATAAGGACGTTATTGGCTGACTTACTACCCTGAACGTGAGTTTACTAAAAGAGCAGTTTGATAACAAAGAGCAACTTCCTTCAGTGAAAACCCTGCCTTTAAGTCAACATCTGTCATGTTGTAGTCGCAGTATTACGGCTTCAAACTCTTACTTACATTTCTAATTCATTATAAAGTTTTTAGGCGGCTGTGAGAAGTATGGAAGCTACCAGTAGTTGTTCATTTCCGGGTGTCGAGCCTGATCTGACCTGGTACCGTAGGCAGTTGGGTAACGAAAATATCAGGCAGTCATTGCAGTTAACTGTTCATAGTAATACACACAATGAGTGAGTGGACTGACGGGTGACTCAATAGTTTAATCATGCGGAAGAACCATAGTATGTGTGACCTGACTGTCATTTTCCAAAGTAGGAAACATTTTCTGCTACTTCCTGAAACAGTTTGAATTTGAATTGGCCTGGAGTGTTCACACCTTAAACCAGCCACCATTTTGGCTTGTTGAAGTCTTAGAAGTGCACATAGCTCGAATATACTGAGATCAAATTCGCTTCAAGTGGCTGTCACTTTTGTGTGATAGTTAAACAGTGTTCTCGACTGAATGGCTGATATGTGATTTGTCATAGATCAGCCAAAACCTGAATGCTCCTCCTTTCCTTCCTGTGTGTGAGATAAATGGTCTAGAATCATTTCTTTTTCTCTCTCTCTCTCTTTCTCTTGCAGAGGTTGGAGAACATTCAGACAACACATTTCTGTCATGGCCTTAACATTTGCTTAATCTTAATTTTAAAAAAAAATCTAAAACATTTGCTTCCTTTCAGCTTGTGATTGCAGTCTTGGGGCAGGTGCCGGATGTCTCATTTTGCAGTTTCTGCTTCTCTAGTCTGAACTGGTTGATTTCGGCTGTAAGGAGGTCGAACAAACCACTAACGAATTGGAATGTAACACTGTCATTGTAGGTATTTTCTAACATCAGTCATTCAAACATGTTCAAGCAGCTCACACTAAAGAATGCAGAGTCAGAAAAACAAGCCTGGTTTCTAAGACCGAGCACAAATTAACATTTGAATGAGGGTGTGTGTCCTTACTATGGTGCTGAAGCAAATCATCACCACAACTGTAACTTGTTTCATTACGGCTTGTAATATATTTTTATATTATTTAAGTGGCATGCCAAGTGTTTTATTTAGTATCTGCCGGTTATAGCATCACAAATGCTGTGATTTGTTTGTTTTGGTGTATTTCACATCATCATAAAGTATTTCTGTCTGTCATGACACTTTTTAGTAGCCTCTCCAAACATGCCGTGATGAATCATGTCTGCCGCCTCTTCTGTTGGAGCTGAGTCTCAAAGGGGAATAGATGCAGGGATGCTAGCCAGGCCCTCCATGCACAGACCAGTGGGAGCTAGTCATTATTAGAATTTGTTCCTCACATTGTGTGGTCCTGAGCTTCTACAGTGACCTTCAGAAGCACTTCCCATCACAAAGGATGGGCTTTAAGCCTGGGAAGTGGGGAAAGGGTGTTTTACATTTTAGCCCTGAATTTAGCTTTTTAAGCCCTAATTTGGTTGAATTCACATGTAGCATGTTCTCACCACCTGTTGTATAATATCAGATTGTTGCTATCCTTGAAGAAAACCCTTATACAGCTGTAATCCTGCATTGTGTAGTGTCTGTCACCTCCACTGAGGCTGTTGCCCAGGGAGGCAGACTGAATCTGGGCATGTCACTGAAACTCCCATAGAACAGGGGAATAGGTCCTGTCCTTTCAGCTGGCACTTTGGAC
>NW_018127915.1:1675886-1689663 GCF_001952655.1 Monopterus albus
CTGCTGATGCACACAAGGGTTTCTCACTGGCTATTTTTAAAGCTTCCTATTTGTTCTTGTCCTTCCTGGGACGGAGTCCTGTTTTGTTTCACTCAGCCACATTTCTCTGTTGCTCATTTTCTTTGTGATCAGAGTAGTCTTTTCTACTGATATTGCAACCCTGCACATTATTTTGTTTGTTAAACAGCTCTTGTGCCATTAGCTTATCACTTCATCCATTATCACCAACTTATAACAAGATGTCTCTTCCTTAATTTTTTATCTTGCATGCATGCTCATTTTTTTCCTCTCATCCTCTTCTCTGTTCTGTTGAGGTTAGGTTTCTCTGTGTTGCATCAGCCTTGCCTAGAGCCTCTTGGTGCAACACTTCCTCAAAGCTTTGGTATGTTTCGCGCTACATCCTCAGCTTAGTGGGGCCCAGTGTTACTTTCTCTGCTGTCATAACATTTAGCTAGTGCCAGCATCATTTTGCATTTATTTCCTTACACAGAAATAGTGTAGAACTCACAGGTAGGACATTAAGAAGATGAGTTGTGCTTCAGCTTGGCAGTGTATGTGGTTTAGCGCTCAAAAGGATGTGAATCATCACACTCTTGCTTGAAAAGGAAGTTTGCAGTAATTTCTTGACAGAAAGGTCTAGCGGTAGCCTGACACACAGGGCACCGTTGCTAGGGCTTAGTGGTATTCAGATAGATAGTATATGGGTGTTTTCATATTTTATTTGGTGCCGTTAATGTTTGATTAGGGTAAATATACCCTAAGATGAAAGTGAAAAATAAGTGAAGTGTATATAAGTTTGACACTGGAAAATCAGCATCATATATGACAGAATTATAGCCATGAAAAATGCTTTACTAAAGCACAGAAGTGCTTTGATTAGGTGTGTGAAGATACTTGTGAGCTGCACTGATGCATTGCTGCTGGTGTGGATGAAAGGCATAGATCCAGAGGTCTCTGACAAAGTTGCATGAGACGGACTACTAACAGAGACCAGAGATCAAAGCAGCCAGACATCAGTGGGTGACATCTTCAATAGGGAGGTGAAGCCAAGAGCTAAATGTCACTTTGCAGTGGTTGCCAGCGCTCACTTTTATGTCCTGACTCTTGCCTCTGAGATAAATGTGTTTCTAATAATTCAGTCTATTCTTCAGCAGTGAGACCTCTGCTTCCTCAGTTATCAGTTAATATGGCTCTGATGTGGTCAAATTACAAAGCTCCTGTTAGAGTTCTTCTCATTTAAACCCGATGCATTATCATGGGAGAACATGGTTAATTAAATGTTTCCCTGATGCCAGTGTCCACAGCTGAATGTTTTGTAGAGAACTGGCTGAGCAGGGCGATGCACAGCATCTCTACTAGCTAAGCTTCTTGTTGCATTGCTTATTATTCCTCATACATATATCGCTGACCTGTAATGAAGAGCCTGACCTCTAGCATCCACTGTATTACTACCCAAGGCACTAGATGGAGTGCACACAGTCGGATTACAGCTGTATGACCAGAACATTTGCAGGGATACAGATTTGTATTTTTTTCTTTGTAGTCTAGATTTACCTAAACTGTGACAGGTTATTTCATCTTAAATGCGACAAAAATACTGCCACTAATTCATGACTAACTGAATTGTTGATTGAATTTAAAAAGTAATGGAATAGTTTCTCCAGAATTATTGCTGATCAGTGACTGCAGTCATGCTGAAGGTCTGCAGCGTATTAAAGACCAGATGACTGATAACTCAGAAGATAAGGACAACTACTAATTGGCCAAAGATGACCAATTATTCCACTAATCAGCTTTGCTTGATGTGGATAGGGGGCCCTGTACACACATGCACACATCCCTTCAGTTAGTAAAGCCTGTATCACCCCACATGGATTGCCCTGGTCCTCACCGGGCTCTCTGATCAATTATCTTCAGTATGTCTTGAGTATTTTTTCTGTCAAGAGAATCCTCTTGATACGATACCTCCAGACACTTTTTCTTTTCTGTCCCTGACGGCCTCATTAGCTGTAAGCCCATTTTATATAATTTTAATCAGGCGTGTTGCAAAGTGACGGGCCTAATTTGAAGGCTCAGCTGCTACCAGGCCTGGTGTGTTTGTAAAACTGTGCTGCTTGGTCCAGTCAAGCAAACAGATTACCCTTCTGTAGAAGAGGGCTGCATGCAGGGCTGTGCAGGTAGAGGTTAGGACACTGAGGCGGAGAGGTTCAACAGTTTGTGTTGCCTCCCAGCAGTCACTGCACAATGACGGGGCCTTGTCAGTTTGTAGCCAGCCAGAAAACAATTGGCTAGAAGAACAGTGTTGTGACAGAAATTCAATTGTGCTTGAGGCCTGTCTCATTATTCCAACAAATCCATACGGCAAATTCCTTCCTTCAAGCTTGGGTCCTCTACCAGAGGCCTGGGAGCTTGAGGGTCCTGTGCAGTATCTTAGCTGATCCTAGGACTGCACTCTTCTGGACAGAGATTTCAGATGTTGTTCCTGGGATCTGTTGGAGCCACTCTCCCAGTTTGGGGGTCACAGACCCTAATGTTCCTTTTACCACAAGGAACCACATGTGCCTTCACCTTCCACATCTTTTCTAGCTCTTCTTTCAGCCCTTGATGTTTCTCAAGCTTCTCATGTTCCTTCTTCCTGATGTTGCCATCGCTTGGGATTGCTAAATCTATCACTGCAGCCTTCTTCTTCTGTTTGTCCACCACTACTATGTCCAGTTGGTTGGCCATTACCAGTTTGTCAGTTTGTATCTTGAAGTCCCACAGGATCTTAGCTTGGTCATTCTCAACCACCTTTGGAGGTGTATCCCATTTTGACTTTGGGACTTCCAGCCTGTACTCAGCACAGATGTTTCTGTACACTATGCCAGCCACTTGGTTATGGCGTTCCATGTATTCCCTGCCTGCTAGCATATATATAGTTACCAAACATGTTCTTTGTCATCAGTGAATTAGCTATTCATCTTAGTGCCAAATGTGGTTCTTTGACAGTTTTTTGTTATACAGACACTTTTCAGTCAAACATATTGAGGTGAGCTAACTCTTCACTCTCCCCTCTGTAGAACAAGCCTACTCCTGTGCCTGTGTCTTCAGAGACTCTGTATTTGTAACTCGGCAGCAGCCGAGTCTTATTTGACCAGGCACTTCCTCCTCTGACAGTTTGGTTCGCTCAGTCGCCATGCAGCTCACTCACTGTGGTCTGTGGCTGCGCCATTGAGACGCATGTAGAGGAAGCGTGAAAGGCAACCTGTTCCTTGCAGAGCAGAATGACTGCATTGCTGTCTTATCTGCTCCTTCTCTCTCTGTGCAGCAAGGAGCCTGTCAGTCTTTCTCTCCCTCCAGAAATACTCACACACAGCTGAGCATCGAAAGCCAAAGTGCTGGCAGAAAAGGAATGTGTGCTTTTTAGGTGAGCACAGAGGCCCCATCTGGAAAAACATTGCTGCAATCTCAGTTCCTACTGGGCTAATACACAACTGTATGTGGTGAACACAATAGAACAGACAAGCAGGGTCAGACAGAGGCATGGTGACAAACCAGTTTGTGTTGCATGGAGTGTCTCTTTGTCGTTGTGCCATTTTATTGTGATTCCTTAGCTTGTGAGTAGTGTGGTGTTGTCCACCTGTGTTCTGTATTAGTGATTGTCACCTGGTGTCTGGTTTGTTAGCTGGATTTATAACATTTACACCACATTGATTTGTCACTGTTAACTAAGATGGCAACAGAAGAGTGAAGCATTTGTAGGCAGTTTGTGTTAAAATGTTTCTCTTTGGGGTAGTTGGTTGTTCTCTGTGATTTGTACATATAAACATTCAAGTGTCAGTCCTCACTGGTTTTAACCCATTTCACATACAAGGTTCCATTATTAAGAATACACACCTCAAAAACACATGCACTCAAAGGACTAACTGATCTTCAGCAGTTAAACAGCCTGAGGTTACGCTTGGTTCAATTCACTCAAAAACAGGAAATGAAGTTCTTTCAACATGATGTTGAAAACATTTCGAATGAGGCATTTGAGGACATAGTTGACTGTTAGCTGAGAGGAATGTTTTGTCACTAATTTCAATTAAATAAACTAAAGGTGGATGACTAGCACTCGGCTGCTCTCAAGTCTACAACAGCCCAAACACATAAAAAAAAAATGTTTTTTGAGTGACAGTTAAATTGTGTAGCGTACCCCAAGAACCCCTATCTACTCGGAGACTGAAGGTGATGTCCTGTTCCCTGCTGAGAAACGGTATCCTCACTTGTGTCCTTCATGTTTTGATGGGAGTGACGTTGGAGCTGCGTGTAGAAAACTGGATTAGCACTGTAGTTTTTCAGTTGTCCCAGTGCTGAAGCCTGACAGCAGTTTATTTGATCTCCTCCACCACAATCATCAGCTTTTAGCCCACTGGTGCACAGCCTCAAAGCAATGCAGTTGGACACAGTGTCACGTGTCCCGGCTCTCATCTCAGCTAGTGTTTGTGTTGATGTGTAAGCATACACCGAGGTGCTAAAGGGACATAAATACAGTAAAACTGCCTTGTCTCTTGCCAAAAATGACATTACCCATAAAAATCCACATCGAGTTTGTCGTTAAGAACTGTTTTACTGTCGAGTGTGTTGTGTGTGTGCTGCCTTGCTCCACATGTAGGCCAGATTTCATTTAAGGGTAAAAAAAAATGTCCCTTCTTTCTAACCTGTTCTCTCTGCTGTCTCTGTCCTACTGGGAATAGCGCACCATGGCCGAGCATGAACCCACACCCGAGGAGCTGGCAGCAATCGCAGCAGCCAACGAAGAGAGCGAGAACGCAGTCAACTACAAAGCTCCTGCCCAGAAGAGCTTACAGGAGATCCAGGAGCTGGACAAAGATGATGAGAGCCTGCGCAAGTACAAGGAGGCGCTCCTGGGTAACGCTGCTGTGGTTGTAGGTCAGTGAATAACTCTTATAATCTTCTAGAACAACTGTAAAGCCATTAACTACCCACACTCCTAGATAAGCACATATTTGCACATTTATATTTCATCCACCAATGCAGCAATTTGCTGCAAAAACTGCTGCTATCTGTCTTGCAGTAAATCTCAGCTCAGCTGTTTGTAGTCTTTAGTTTGTGTGTCCGCAACATTCTTTCCAGAAGCTGGTAAAGTTGCTGCTCTGTGTGCTTGTTGTACTGGTAGTGTGGGGTGTAAAACCACAGCCATATGTTATAAATGAGAGGATGGATTCACGCTGCTCTTCACTCGATCATTTTTGTTTATATTATACTGTCATTTTATTTTAAAGCACTTATGTAGATATTTGTTTTAAGGCAACAAGGAAATTAATGTATTACTGCATCATTTCCATATCAAGAACAGTTTGCAAAATGGAGAAGCATCACTAAAACAATTTGAATGTGGAGCTTCTTAAAGAAAATACTGTAAAATTTATTGTTGAATTAATATTAAATATCCAACCGCTGTCCAGTAATCTCAGTTTGAAATGGTTTTATTCAGTGTGGGAAAGGAGGAACAGACAAAGTGAAGGGATGCCCTGAGGTGTTAGAAGTGAAATGTCAGGGTATCAGACTGTTTAAAGTCTAATCAGTGAGCTTCGTGATTGACCATTTGACCTGTTACTAAAAAAAAAAATCACAGTTAAGATAACGTGGGCTCCCTCAACGCTCCTCTCAGGTGCCATAAATGGTCTTGTGGTCATAATTTTGAATGTCTGACTCTCTCCTGTAGATCCCAGCGCCCCCAATGTCCAGGTGACGAAGATGACTCTGGTATGTGAGACGGCACCGGGCCCTCTGGTCCTTGATCTGAAGGGTGAGTAGAGCAGTTTAGTTTGTGTGAAGCTGGAAAAACCTAATCAGTGGATTTTCAGAGTGATAGTGGACGTCAGACTTTTCGCTGCACAGAGGTGAAAGCTGTGTTTAGGCAGCTGTCTTTCAGTACAGCAAACACACTGGAGGAATTGTTTCATAGTAGTATTAATTATGACATAAGCACTCATCCTTGTGTGCAAATATAGACCAGTTGACCTGCTGGGTCATTCGCTCACTAATGAGTGATGACATGGTGCCGGTGTAAGTGGGTTAATGAGCCATTTCCTGAGGGCACTCCTGGTCACACCGAGCTACAGCACGGCCGGACAGCTGGGCTCACTTGAGGCATTGTGCTCTCTGGTGGTCAGTACAGCTACTACAGCGTGCTGCAAAGTTCTGCATCTCTTGACAGTTTTCATCGACTTTTCTTTGCCTGCTGTGTTTCTCTTCCCTGCAGACCTGGATAAGCTCAAGAAGAACCAGTTCGTGATAAAAGAGGGAGCTGAGTACAGAGTAAAGATCACATTCATGGTGAGAGATTGGTCTTTGTCAAAACCAGGATTCCTCTGTTTTCTCAGACTGTTGGAGCCTTGGAGATGTTACGGCAGCTGCATGAGCTATCTTTGTCATGGGAAACGGTTCAGCTGGATATAACATGTTGCTTTTTGCAGGTCAACAAAGAAATTGTGTCAGGCCTGAAGTACATTCAGCAATCATTCAGGAAAGGCGTTAAAGGTAAGGCTGCCTCAATGATTGCTTAATCTCTGTAGTTCCTTAGGTGGAGTTCTACATGTAAACAGTATACAAGATTAGCTTCTTCTAACTTAAAGCTAAAGTTTAGGAAATAAGCTTATTTGCTTTCTGGCTGAGACGTAGATGAGAAGATTGAGACCACTCTTGTAGCTGCACAGTAAATATGATGCTACAAGCACTTAGCATAAACAATGGAAACGGAGGAAACAGCTGGCCAGGCTCGGTCTAAAGGTCAGTTTACTACCAGCACCTCCAAAGCTAAACATGATCCATCTTGAATTAATCTGTACAGAAGTGTAAATATAGTTAGTTAACGGGTGGTTGCCTGGCAACTCACCAGAAATAGTCTGGCATATAATCCCTTTTTGTACAGATATAATCATTGTACTCTAAAGGGTTTAGTCTGTCAACTTTGTGTATCAGGATCCAGAAACATTTTATCAGGTACCCCGAGTTGTGCATTTTATCTGTGCTGTGATTTTGTTTTTGCTTGTTCCTTTAAAAGCCACGTTTTCAAATTCCCCAAATGGCCCTGCTTCTTTTTTGATTAAGATGCATGTCATACTGTACGTGTGGTTTGTTGTCTTTACATATTATCAGTCTAGTACATGTTCATCTAGTGGCTTAGATTTTTAAGAGATGTTGCAACAGACCTGATTTAGAACCAGTGTGATCGTATTACGACCCCTATTCCCTCCCTTCTCTCGTGTCTAGTTGACAAGACGGAGTACATGGTCGGCAGCTACGGGCCCAGGCCAAAAGAGGAGTACGAGTTCCTCACGCCCATGGAGGAGGCGCCTAAAGGCCTCTTGGTCCGCGGCACCTACAACATCAAGTCCAAGTTCACTGATGATGACAAACATGACCATCTCTCCTGGGAATGGAGCCTCACTATCAAGAAAGACTGGAAAGACTGATTCCCCCTCCCCTCCCCCTCCATCAAGGTTTCCCTCTGCTTGAACCCCTCTTTCTTTGTCTGGCTACATCTCTGGAATACATGTTGATTTAAGCTTTTCTCCATCTATCCACTTCTACCCTCTTACAGTTTCGTTATGTTTTCCTAAATTCCAATCACTATCATTCCTCCCATCATGACACTTCTTTTGCCTCCACCTACTGTTTCCCTTAAGTATTATATTTTTACAAACGGAGAAAGCAAATGTGCACATTCCAGATTTTGTGGCTATAGTTTGTTTATAAAAGAAAAAAAAATTGTAAAAAAGTTAGCTGCTTTTGGAAAAGAGATGAAATTTGATTTTCTGTGCCCCTTAGCTTTCTTTTCTTCCCCTTTTTCATTCTTCCTCATTTTGTACGATTACCACAATCTGCCTTGGAAAGCATTGTACAGGAAGCAGTACTGCTGTATGTATGTGGCCTCTTTGCTGGACAACTCTTGGACGCAACCCTCCTAAAGCCTTTGAGCAGATTATTTGTACCAGGCACTTGGTAAATAATTTGGAATTCAGGCCACCTCTGTTTTAGCACCCTACAGAATCTGCTCAAAGTACAGGGGAAACAGTGACCTCTGACCCCTTGTCTCCTCTTGCTGCAGGTGTGGCTGTTCCTCTACTGATCAGGGTATTTTGACAGGTATTTCAGCAGCCACATGGCCTTACCTGTAACCCTTAGGAATTTATTTAAAAAAAAAAAAAAAAACTAGTTGAGCCATTTGCTTTCAGATCACATTTACCAGATGTTTATGTTTTTAACAATGCTTCCATCACGTCAGCCTCTTTTTAACAATGCTTGTAGTATATACTGTATGGACAGGGAATCAGGACTAAGGACCTTTAATACCTTTATTTCAGATTTGATTTGTGAAAGCCATTACACGTAGGCATCGATCACACCAGCTTTATTTACAATCGCCTTAATCTCAGAACTTATTTTTCTAAACAGTTACTTCTGAGGTAATTTACAAAAACTCTAAATACATTGTACTAATGGCTTTGTATCACCCAGTGTCCTCTCTAATCCCTGAGGCCATACTACCAGTGTATTCCTTCCCGACTCGAACACAGGGACTGTTAGACTGCTCACCTTGTATCGGTCAACATTACCACAGTGACTGTGCCAGTCCCTTACAACCACATGCTGCTCCTGCTGACTCAGCGGCACTCAGGGCTCAACATCGGTCAGGTGAACTGTCTGTAATTGACCTCTGGACCTATATAAAAACATCAGTCCCACAGCAGACATCAATGGTTAACACATCCTGCCATGTAAAGGTGTTTTCTTTTTTTGTTTTTTATACTCCATAAATATGTGAATAGTGTCTGTAGCTTCATGTGTTGAGGACTGATGTGGTTCGACTCGGTGTGTGCTACTATTATCTACAGTTTGCTGATCTCCTGTGTTCACATTAAATTGTTCAAACTGGGCATATTTGTGTTCTTGTTTACTCACACTATGTTCTACACCAGTGGTGGGCTATCCCGTTCCCAGAGGGCCGCTGCCCCGCTCATTTTCCAACTATCCCTGCCCTACCTGCTGTTGATTACCTGGAGTGGGTGTGTTTAGGCAGTCAGAAGCTGGAAAATACCAGCTTAGATGAAGGTCAAGTGAAGAAATTGAATTGGTATGACTGACTAAACACACCTGATCCAGGTGGTCAGCGGCGGGTAGGACGGAGATAGTTGGAAAATGAGCGGGGCAGCGGCCCTCTGGGAACAGGATTGCCCACCCCTGACCTACACGAATAAGCTGCTACAGGTTTTGAATTGTTGCCTCCCTGAGCGCATAAAAAATGTTCAGATGAATTTTAACAGAACATTTTAAATGGATTTCTGCAAGAACAAAGTTAAAGTGTCACCACCGTGTAGAACTGATTATATATGAAATGACTCACCAAATCCCTGAAACAAAGATGTGGACCATTCAGCCCCGTAGCTCGTAATGCTGTAGCAACGCTCTCCCCTCCATTTAAGTACAGAAAAACTCCATGAAACACTTACTACGGAGGCAACGCTCTCCCCTCCATTCAAGTACAGAAAAACTCCATGAAACACTTAAAAACAGTACACTTTGGCAGCTGACTGGAAGGATTTGTAGCTCAGTAAATGCAAAATTCAGTCCAGATATCGCTCTGAGTGGCAGTTAATGTTAAGCAGTTAATGATTTGAGTAGACGGTTACAGTACATGTACATTGTTCATTTGTCGTAAGTAGTTTCCAAGCTAATTGAAGTTTCTTTAGTTCTATTTCAGTTATCTGGCTTAATTAGTGTTTTGCATAAATAGAAAAATAGTTCAAGCATTTCTGCCTCAGCACAGTTACAAATACTACACAGATTGTCCTAAGACAGAAACAAAACCTTTTCTTGTTACTGGTCAGTTATTTCATCAACACAGTTACCATATCAATGTTCCCTCATCTGTGCAGTGAACGATAACGTTTGGCAGCTCCGGGTTAGTCAGCCTAGCTTACCTCCTAGACAACAAATGGATGTACCCACTGCTAACGGTGTGGATCACCCAGCTGAAGGGCTACAGGCATCCAAGTCATTCAAATTAAGTCCTGTGTGCACGTGGCATCAGAGGCTGTTATAAGAAGCTCCAGTTCATTTGTTAGTCTTTCTACTCTTGGTGGAGTTCAAGTCACTCTTAGTCTTCTGCAAGCGGGAGAAGATCTCTTTGAACAGCGCCTTGTACTCGGGTGTGTTCTGGCTGAGCCGTTTATCCACCTGCTCCACCTGCCGACTGATCCCCTCCAGGGCCTCAGGGGTGGAGGGAGTTGTGGGAGGGGTGGCTACAGCTCCAGATGTTGAAGGCCCTGCGGCGGTCATGCTGTACTCCTTCATGGAGGGGTCCCTGGAGACAGGCCGGGAGGTCTGCACCCCAGCGTGGCACAGGCTCTCCTCGTGACGCCGGCACTTGCCTAGCAGCTCCTCATACTTCTCCAGCAGGGTGTGGTACTGCTCGTCCACCTCCCGCAGGATGGACATGCCCCGTTTGCGCACACCATTAGCATGGAGGGCGTAACTGCCCTGACGTCTACCTGATGCATCACGAGCCGAGATGGCATTTAGAGCTGTGTCGCTGCAGCTTTTCCTCACTGGGACCCCCGCCTCTACAGTACCACTATCACCTCCCTCCTCCGGCCCCGTGCCCTCCACTGGGGTGTCTGTCTCTGGGCCGTTGTGGAGCAGTGTCTCTAGGCCGTCTTCCAAGCCCCCAATCAGACACATCCTGGACTTCCTCAGCTGCTGCATCTCCTGGAGCTCAGCTTCAAGCTCCTGAACCCGCATCTGGCAGCCCTCTGCTCCTAAGAGACGCTGTTCCAGACACTCAAACTCCTGCAGCACAGTGGCACACTCCCGCTCAGCACTTTCCCGCATGGACCGCTCTGTGGACATGGCTGAGCGCAGCGATGAGACAATATCCCTCAGACGCTCATTCTCTTCATCCACCGGTTGTCTCTCAGCCAGGTCCACGCTGCCCGGGTTGGCCAACAGGAAACCATCCTCATACCTGCCAAAAAGAAGTCTAGCATCACTAAGTGTGCTGGATTTTATCTTTTACAGCTGCACAGTCAGACTATCAGTGTATTAGAAAATTAACTATTGACAGTTTGTGACCTTGGGGCAGTGCAGAGCTCTTTGAGGCAGGGGAAGGAGTGGACGGTCTTGCGCCGTTCTCTCTTCTCTCTGCAGACCCTCAACTCCTCCAAAGTTCGCAGCTCCTCGACTCGAGCTGTCAAACTGTCCACCTGACCCTGCAAGGTCTCCATGGTGCCTGTCAACCTGCACACACACACACACACACACACACACAGTTTGTTCAGTGCTCATGTCATTAATGAAGAAACTAAATTCTCTCTTTTCTCAACATACCATGATTCTAAAGCAACAATGAGTCACTTTGCAAAACTAAGAATGTGAAAGAGCAGTTTAGATAGAACAAAAGCAGCCCGTGAAAACTATTTTAGCCTTTAGTCCAGTAAAATATTCTGTAAACAGCTTCAATCCCTGATTATGAAACTACCAAAGGGAACATTAAGACGTGTTTTACAGTAGCTCAGGTAGAGGTTCTCATACAGCTGTTGTAAATGTGGAAGAACAAGAACATTACAGAGTTGCTTCCTAACATTTGGAGTATGATTTTTGGTCTTCAAAACATCCGTGTGCTAATGACAAGAGTGATCTACAACATCAATCTCGGCGCACACATCTTTCTACAGTGGAGAGTGGACAATGACAGTGACGACAGTCTCGGTGTGAGCCAACAGCAGCTGTGCCTCACCTGTCGATTTTCTGCTGCGACGCCTTGCTCTCCAGCACCAGTTTCTCATTGGTGATCTCCAGCTCTCTGGCAGTCACATCCAGCTGTTCGTACACCTTTGCATGCTGTTCGTTCATCTCCCTCAACATTTCCAACTGCTTGGACAGGTACTGCAAGGGAAATGCGTTTTAAAAACAAATAATTAGTGACCACATACCTCTGCAGTAATTCAGACGGTGCCGATTTCCAACCGGGACACCTGGTAGTTAGCGAAAAGTAATCGATATACAGCTACAGCAGTTAAAGGATCAACAGAGTTGATTAAAGGTTGAATTAGTTCATAATGGATAAAGAGTAGAAGTAATTAGACTAGCTAAAGGTTAGCCTGGTTGAAATTGTTACCTAAAAGTAACAGGTAAACAGCTGAAAGTAGTGGATAAATGGCTGAAACATCAGTTTCCAAGTGGTAGTAGTGTTAATGCAAACCAACCTAAATACCTAGAATTTTGAACCAATATTTACTTATATATATATATCATTAATAATTAAATAATATCAGTTCAAATGAGCTAGGGCTGTGGGGGTTCGCTACACAAACTGTTCAACCTGTACAATGTTAAATTACCTCCTGCTTTTATAGAGTTTGAACGCAATCGCTTTACACAAAAGAATCAACCAAACAGATGTAAAATGATGTCTAATAGAACGGACCTGTACATTTTAGGAGAAAAACGTAAAAGACATTTTCCTGCGATATATATAATGACCGTAGTTTTTGTTCGATGTGATTCTTTCAGAGTTGTGTGCTGCGTCTGCAGCTGTCTCCTCAGTCTAGCTTCTGACTAATACAGAGCCCAGTCCCTGAACTGTGAGGAGACATTTAGTCATTTCGCACATGTTCTCCTCATGACAGTAGTTCACTCTTCTCTTTTCCTTCCAAGTGCTCCATGCTTTACAATAATTAATGTTGATACAGAAAGTAAGAGTCAGGCTGTGCCAGGGTATTTGTTATGGATAAAACCTGTTTAGATTGCACTGACCTGAACATCTGAGTCAACCATACCTCTATCTCTTGCACTTGCTCCTCATTGTTGATGTACATCTGTTGTAGGGAGTCCTCCAGCTCCTTGTTGCGTTCCAGGAGAGTCTTGCCAAGCTCCGCTGCCAAGTGCAGGTCTGCCAAGAAAGTTGGACAAACATAAACAGCAGAAAGTGGCGAGAGGGCCGAGCACAAGAGCTCAGCGGACGGTGTTCCTCACTTCACCAGAAAAGAGGGTTCATAGCACATAAAGCATTTTAACTCTTCCAGATCAAGCTACATTGATTTAAAATGTAAAACAGAGAAAATCCTGTCCCTGAATTGGCCCAGAGGGTTCTGATGTCCTCACTAATCTGGCCTCTTTGTGGAGTTCATTCAAGCCAAGATACATTTTTTAAAAATACATTTTTGGAAGGAATTATTAATCAGAAGGTTTATATTTAAAGGTTTCTTACTTTACTTTATAATGAAAAAATACAAGAAGTCTTAAAACAGAGCAACAGGTTCATGCATAAACAGAACGTGCTGAAAGAAAATGATGCAACTTCAATAATTTGCTCCACTGTTTTCTTCAGCACTGACACAAACCCATAGGCACCTGAGTACTGATAACATTTTATAACACAGCTTGAATCACACATTACTCATCTCTTCTAGTGAATCAAACCCGAGCTGGACTGAGGAGGAGGAGGAGAATCCTGCTGGCTCTGCATAGTAGGAAAAGACAACAAGCCACAGAGAGCCAGCGACATCCATTACTGCACTACCACAGTGAGCAGTGACAGGAGCACACAGACACACATCATCGTAGGTCTACTCTTGGTGCATCTCTAAACCGTTACACACAGTCCAGCATGCCTGAAAGGAGCAGGAATCCTTCTGGGGCATCTAATATATTTAAAAAGTTTCATTAGCTCACACCGTGTCGCTTCATTTGCCCGAGTTGCTGCCGTGGGAGGCAGGGACAGGCTGTC
>NW_018127915.1:1689696-1694171 GCF_001952655.1 Monopterus albus
AACCGCTGAGTGAGTATGTGTGAGGAGAGATCACAGTGAGCCTTCACCCCCCAGGTCCAACTCGGTCTCAGCACCGTTTCTGTTCCCGAGGGTCGACACATGCCGAGTCCTAGTTATCTAATTTCAGAATTAAGAACAAGAGGCTTTGTTGAGGAAATCTCATTTTTAAGATACTTACACCAGCTTTGTACATTTGTAGCAGCATGCTCGTGTGTTTCTGCTTTCTGCACATGCATCTCTGTGATGCTCTTGGATGTGTGACTCTCACAATCAATCGCAGGCCCCTCAGAGCAGGCTGCGACACAAACATGACATCACCACACCACGCCATCTGCCCAGACACACTCCATATGTTAGTCAGATCATAATGAACACCAGGGTCACCAAATCTCAGAGCTGGCAGCACAGAAGTTGCGTAACAGCGTGATTTCTGGGGCAAAACCAAGCCAGAATGAGTACATGCAGGATGACTTTGGTTTGAAGGACTGAGCACTGATGACAATTATGCCTCTAATCTGATCCCAAAGCCTGGAATCTCTTATCCCCACTAAGTAGGCCTGGGCCGCCTTAATCAGACCAACCAGGGGCTTAATAACTTCAGGCCTGATGCTGAATAATGCTGCAGTGAGATGCAGACAATACGGCGCCACACACACACACAGCATTATCCACCTGCCTCTGTCCTTTCCATGTACAATGTAATGATGAGACACAAAGCTGCGTTAATCCTCTGGGTTAGCAGGTAATCAGGAGACGGGGTGATGCTGAGGCCAGTACAACAGGAGGAGGCACAGAAATGCACTGTCCATGAAAGTGCATCAGCAAAAAAGGCAGCACAGCTGAGGTGCAACAACACTGACAGACTTCGTGCCTTTGCCTTCCATGTTGCAGGTGTGGTTCAAGGGGCTCCTTTGCAATAAACTGCCATTAAATCAGTCACTGCCCACTCAGATATATAACAAACAAGTGGACATGTGGGCCTGGGGCCTGCTTTGCGATTTTGGCCCTTGTTGGGCGCTTTCATGGTTCAAAAACCTCAACATCCGCAAAATTCAGGGCCTGTTTTGGCCCTTAACAAACACTCACACCCTAAATTATGTCACTCCCCCCCCCCCCAGATGATCAGTGCTTTCACAAAACGCAGGCAACGTTTACTCTGTCAAACTGCGGAGCTATTCTGGGAAACGCCACTGACAACATCGTCACAACTGGCAGAGGAGGAGAGACGAAGCGGCTCCAGACTCAGACAGTTACCACAGTGCGAGCACTCGTGCGTGAGATGCGTTTTACAATGGATGCAACCTCCTCCTTTCCATCCATCGCTCCTGCATGAAACCAGTTAACCAAGCTCCAGCAGTAGGGCTTTGCCATGATCACACCACACAGACCTGTCCAACAGGACACCTGATGACTCACCTTGCTCCAGGTCCCGCTGGTCGTACCACGGCTCCTCTTCCTCCGTGATGAACTCCTCCATCCTGCCGGCACGAAGCATCGATGTTGATGAGCTTCTTCTGCACCGGCCGATGAGATCTGCTAATTCACCGACGGCTTGTCCGGAAGTGACAACAAACAACAGCGGCGCTGCGTGCCCACGCGTGTAACCCTTTGAGACAATTTACTTAAAGTGAAAATCCCGCAAACGCGCCGGCTTCTTCACACATCAGCAGAAATGACCATAACCGAGCGTCCAGCCCTGAAGTATCACAGGCCGACAGAGCCAGTGTGTTTGTCTTGGTCTCATTAGTGTGTGATGTGCAGCTGGGCCAGGCCCGGATCGGCTCTGCTCACAGCCAAATGCCGCTGCGTTCAAGTGCCGTCGGAAATAGCATTCTCTAAATCCTTATACTGCTGCTTGTTTTATTTCTACTGTCTGAAACAGCGGAATATTGATTTGACTCCATCACCGCTGACTGGTGTGAAATCTCACGTTAAATTAAACTGACACATCATAAAATAATCCGTCCATCTTCTATGGTTTATTTTGAATGTGCAGAATGTAATGATTTAATTTCTTTGAAGGCTGTTCTTTGTCTTTGCGATGTGAACAATTATTCTAAGTTGGAACAGGCTACATTAGCTCAGCACTAAAGTGAAAAGTCTACCGTATTGAAGGCGGGGCTTCTATCTAAAGCGGAAGTTACAAAGAGCCCCTAAAGGCAGCATCTCTGGAGGTGATGTCACTGTTTATCTGACAGCGTCCCAGGCACAGACGGCTCCTACCTTCCTCCTCCGCTCACCAAAGCAGCAATAAGTGTAACTGTCCACTTAATAGCAGTCATTAATTAACTCCCAATAGGGGATATGGCACACTGTGTTCATCTGCTAAGCGTAGGCTTTATTGTAAACATGAAGGAACAACTTGTAGATATATTATGGCTGTTCAGACTCTTAGTGGCTTTCCCTAGGCACTGTAACCAAGGAACATCTCCCTCACTGGAAACAGCGTTGCTCTTTTAAAAACAAACAACCAAAGAACCCAAAACAAAACAAACAAAAAACATCCTTCAGCACAAAGTCTCCTATGGGAAAACCAAGTTTAGTTTAAAGAAACCAAAAGTACAACCTAGACAGTCTGATAGTGTCCTTTACATACATTTATGTCCATTTACTTTGTTCTCTGTCCTGCAGTCCAACAGCCAAAGACAAAATATGTAGCAGCAGTAAAAAAAAGAACCTCTAGGCTCTAATAAGAGCTATTAGACACGTTCAGGTGTTTTTTTTGTGCTTTTCCTCCGTTTACTTCAAGTTATGTCTACCTCACATTTTTGTCAACCATTTCCAAATGGTATTTGTAGCCATGCTAGTGGAGTGGCTCAATGGAAATGTTCACTGCTTTGTTCCACAATGAATCAACAACTATTTAACACATTGGTTCAGACTTTCATGGTCCCAAGAGGATAAATGCGAATGACTTTGGTGGTCTCTTGATCATCACAGTGAGTGTGGTCATCAGTGTACTTCCTAAACATCAGCATATTAGCACGCTGATGTCAGCATTTAGCTCAAAGTACAGCCACTAGCATGGATGGATCTTAATGCTGTTTGCTTTAAGAAGCTTCTGTTTTCACTTAATCTCAGTATGAAAATCAACTCGCAGCCATTTGATACATGTTTTCTTGCAGGTTTAAATGCAGATAAGGAAAACGTACGGTGCAGCACCACAAATTTCTGTATTATAATGAAATTAAAAAAGAGCTATTCCTGTTTGGAAAGCACTGTAAAAACGTATCGCATGCTTTGGCCAGTAAAAATGCGAGGTATACACATCTTGTAGTAAATGGCTGAAACATAAAGAACACTCATTGTGCAAACAGAGTGCTACCTCTGCTCTCTCAGACTGCACCGGTCTGTATTTTATTGCTCAACTACTGACAAGCTACTGCAGCAGTGACCAGCCTGAAAAAAGCTGAACTCAACCATAAACCTGGTCAGCTGGTGTCTCTGATGAAGTCTGAGGTCACTGGAACAAGAGAAGCTTAGGTCCTGACAAAGAGGAAGGGTCTGACCTTTAAAATGGCTTCCCTTCCCTTCATTCCTTGTTTCCTGTGGTTTTACGTCTTTTAAGGTGCTTCCAGTCTGCTTCACTCTCACAGCGCTGGACTTGGCTGAAGAATTTCTTGATGAGAGCTTTGGCTTCTGCTTTAACTGTGGATACAGAGACAAGAGCTGGAAAGTCTCATGTAGCAATGCAAAGGTGGGATGTTTGAAATTATTTATGCTTACCTTGGCCTTTTCCATGACCCCTTCCCTCTACAAGAAGGTGGGACAAGTAGCGAGCAAAAGACTTGAACAGTTCCTACAACCAGAGCAAGTGAAACATGTCATTTCATTTCACACTGCCGCTTTTCTCCAAACATGAAATGACAATCCGCTTTCTCACCTTGGTGGCAAACCTTCCCTGGGTGTAAAAAGGGTCCAGATAGTGGACCACAATATCAGCTGCTTCCTTCAGAGTCACTGGCTTCAGGGGCTCATTCACAGGGTGCAGAGCCCTCTCCTGTATGTTAGTGTTGAAGGTGACTCTTCTGCTGCTGCTGCTGTCTGCAAGGCGGCTGCGCTTGGCCGGAGGAGGCGACTCTCTGTTGGCTTTCATAGCTTCTGACAACTGGACATATAGAGATCATCATCAGTCACTGTGCAGGAAATACATATTAAAATTTGATGTGCAACAGACACTTACTGCTTCTGTTAGAGGTGCTTTGGCTTCTTCCTCTGGCTTGTTTTGTCTGTGTGTGAGGGGAGAATGATGTTAGATGAGAAAACGTGACTTTTCCATCAATGGTTTCATAAAGTTGTACACTTACTCTGTGGCTACTGGCATAGCCTCTTTAAAAGCATCTTGAACCAAGACGATCTCCGCCATTTCCTTGTCGTCATCATCATCAGGTATAACTATTACTTCTTTTTCACTTTCTTCTTGGATCACATGCCGAGTGTCTGATTCCACAGGGCTCCTCTCTGCAGCTTCTACA
>NW_018127915.1:1694216-1698739 GCF_001952655.1 Monopterus albus
TAGTATGAGATAACGTAGCATCAGCTTTCTTCAGTGTCTCCGCCTCCTCCTCCTCCTGGCTTTTCTCTCCTCCTGGTTGTTTCTTTGCAAAGTAGTGGGAAATGTTGTGGGAACTCTTTGCAGCTTCCGCCAGCTTCTGCTGCTTCTTGCTTATGGCTCTGCTTCCTTTTGTCGGGCTGTTCAGACAGGCAGCGGCAGCGTTTGCTCTTGCTCTGATGGATGATGTTACAGCTGGAGATGCGTCTGTCTCTCTTCTTCTCTCCTTCTCCACCTCTCCTGAGCCTCCTGCACTGTCATCGTAAAACCCACCATTCTCTGTCCCTTTGTTAGAAGCGGTGGCCAACATGGAGGACTTCAGCACATCACTGGCAGTCAGGAAGGGGTTGGATGACCCCCTCTGACCAGCCCCTACTCTCTTACGCTTTAGCTGGAGGAGTAATGGAAAAAGGTTTTTATGTGAACAATAGTCTGCAGCCGCAAGAATTCACAATAATTCATTGCAAACTGGCTGAAGCAGATGTGAACTAAGGTAATCTTACAGAGTATAGCTCAGATGCAGATGTGAACCCCTGCAGCTCCTCGGGAAAGGAAGAAGAAGAGAATGTTTCCCCTTTGAGTTTTGATTCAGTTTCTCTGGTGTCGCTGCTACTAGTCTCACTGCCTTCTGCTTTTTCTCCTACAACTGAAGCAGGTGCCGTTTTCTTCATGTCTGATACCTTTAGAACAAGAGGTGTGTTAATCACACGTCTTCCTTATATCAACGGCAGAACAGTCAGCAGTTACCTTCTTTAAAACAGCAGCTTTGTACAAGTTGGAGGACTTGCTGTTCTTGAACACCTCATGTTCAATATCCACCGCCAAGGACAGCGCCTCACAGCTGAGAGGTGGACAAGACATCAAAGACAATGTAGAATGACTGTTGATTAGGTTTCATCTGTAAATTAACTATGAATAATCTTTGCAAAGCGTCCTCACTTGAATACATCTTCTGCCCCCTGGTGGCTCTGCAATGCCTCCTGCAAGAGGCACAGACAGTGCTCTCTGGCCTGAAACATAAAATATTTCACAAGTTAAAAAAAGACAGAATACTTTGGCACATATTAATAAAGGCTATAGGTATTAATAGCAATAACTCAATCAGCGTGTTGTACCTTTACAGTGAGCCTGGGGATCCTCTGACTGCTGGCCTCTCTCAGTGGGCAGGCAGCATCTACACAACACAACATACCAGTTATATGACAGGACACATCAGCCTGGAGACCCATGGGTAATGATTTTATTTTTCTATTATTTACCTGGGGGAACAAACTCTGCCTTCTCACCATCAGTTCCCTGAATGAACACGGCAGAAGTTGGTGATTAGTTCTCAAATATTCACAGAAACAAAATAACTTGTAATCAAACTGTGTATGTCTGATAAGGTTATACACTATTTGTATTGTTTTAGAGAAGCGACACATTAGTACACTTCCTCCATTAATGCAGTATGACCAGGTTTCTAGTTTCACATTAAAAGCAGCGGTGGTCAGCGTGAGTTCAGTCAGTTCATATTCCAACCATGACAAGTTTTCATAGCAGAAAGAAAGATGCTAAAATGTTCTTAGAAGCTTTCAGGCCTCTTCCACCTCTCTACCTGTCCATCAATATCCTCTGTTTGATCCACTCACACTTTATTTAACACGTCGTCTTTCAAGCCTATAAAAGGGGCGAGTATTAATATATTATGGGTGCAGAATCACTTCATCATTACTGACAAGATTTAAATGTAAAATAAACTTCTGGGTGGTCGGACAGCCTAGTTCTAGGGGGGAGGAGCAGTTTAGTACAAGCCTTGGTTATGGGGTCCCAGAGCTCCTGTCTTTCTGCTGCCCACAGCTGGTGAACAGATGGACAGAGACAACACAAACACCGTGTGGCGTTCTAAAAAGAGTTTATGTGTTGATTATTATGATTCACCTTCCGCAGGTTCATCTGCTTCTTGAAGAAGTCAGAAAACTCCTTTTTCCTTTTTGTGGTATCTTCTTCACTAGTATAACCTTCCCCTTCATCATACCTACAAGGTGAGATGTCAGTGTTAATCTACATGTTCACAGCTCCTTTACACCACAGCTGATGCTGCAAAGCAACACAGAGTCAACCAATCAAATCAACATCTCAGGTTAAAGCTCAGTAAAGCCGCCCTGCCTCTCAAAGCCATAGCCCTTCTTTCCTCCTCCGTAAAGGTCGGGCTGGAAACCGAAAGGTCCTTTGGGCTCTTTGCTCTGAGCCGCTTCTGTCTTGGTGCTGAGGGCAGCTGCTCTCTCCAGCTGGGCTCGTACAGCTTTAGGGTTATGACAGTAGTCGCAGGCACCGGCACAGTTTGGCATCTTGTCCCCAAAGAACTTGGAGATGATGGCATGACGACAACTGAAGAAAAGAGACAAGGATAGACAAGCGGTACAGCTCCAGAAAGTTAGAATACACGAGCAAAGAAGATTAAACTGAAGGCTGCATTTAAATAGTCAAGCCCGTATTGGGTTGTTTTTAGCACGTGGCTAACATTTCTCCATCATACACAGAACATTAGTATATCATCGATCTATTAGCTATCGTGTAACCACCACACTCACCACGACCAATGTCCCTGTCATGTAGAAAGTCAAACAGGGCTCCCAGTCACAGTAATGTCAGCTCACAAACAGAACTAACAGCCTCAGTACTGACTTCAGCATTTCTTGATATCAAGAAATGCACTGGAACAAATAAAATCTTGATTTTGTTCAGGAGGACTGGACACATTTCTAACAGAAATGTTATGTTTCTTATTAAAATCCCTGCTTTAGATGAGGTTGTTTCCACTCTTTTACAAAAAGGCCTGACGCTCCCATTATCAGATCCAGTATTATGTGAAAACTAATATTCACACAGCGTCTGTCTGGGGAGCACAGCAACACAGCACCATACTAACTACCTTGCTGGAAATGGAAATGCTATCACACAGCCATGAAAGAGAGAAGAGCAGTGTCACCAAAGGAGGTGGGGAAAGACTGAAAGGAACACAGAGACTCTGTGAAGCAGTCACTCCCAGGCAGGGCTGTCAAAGAGGAAACCACCTCAGAGGCAGCCAGACTACAGCACGGCGCACAATCAAATGATACAGCACATAACTGCTCCGTGTGAAAAGAGAACAAGCCTGAGGACCACACTAAGGAAAGAGACATGAAAAAAGGAAGAAAAGATTAAAAAGGAGTGTGAAGGACAACAGAAGAGCAGTGACTGGGATTTGGTTTTTCTGTGCAGACCATCATCAGTGCCTGAATTACACTGCGAACCCTAACTGCAACCTGACTGCTAATCTCTGGCAGTGTCTGAGCACCACCTGTGGGTGACGTGCTGCTCATTCCAACAACAAACTAACACGCTGACTAATTCAGCAGGTAAGAACGCATTCATCACCGTCTCCTCCTCCTCATCAACTGGTCCGCTTACGTCTGCTTTATAACTTCCACCAGTTACACTGGGTTCGGCTGAGTGTGTGAAAACAACAAAGACTCACACTGGTAAGTGCCTTTCACTGTGAGTGTGTCTGTGTAGGTGCAGTTTGAGAAATACTGGGGAAAAAGTGTTGAGCATGCCAAAAATACCTGTGTGCAAACCGACAGTGGAAACTTGAACTAGTCTTAAAATGGATAAGGCATTTTAACGGCTGAGGACTTTCTCACCGTTTGCACATGATCTGTAAATGATAATGTTAATCAATAAACCTGAGTCAGAGAATTAATGGGGGAAGTCTGAATTGGGGTAAATGATAACGGAATGAAATGAATTGTTCATAACAGACACAAATGGGGACTAAATGTAACATGGCCCCAGCGCTGACTGTGCAGACTTGTAGTTCAGTCAGTCATTTGACGGCCTTGCTAATTACCTAGGTAACTTTACAGTCTCTGGTTTGGTTTCTCCTTCTCAAACTACTAGGGATGGGATGATATGACTTTTTCTCGATACAATTGCAAAAAATATGATGTCACTGGTGTATGGAGACCACTTGATATATATATCGTTAGACAAAGCAATAGATTTTGAGATGTTTTTGTATCGCCATATACAGAATTTGGATATACTGTCCCATCTCTGCAGACAACACTGAAAATGTTTGTTTCATGTGAAATTTACTGCACTCTGTGATTACAAACTTAACTAAGTGTGACACTACGTGGCTGTTTCACTGGATAAAAGAGCATGAAAACATTCAAACACAATAACAACGTACAGAACTGGGATCAATTTTACAGCATCTGTGTTATTTCATAATATTTTCTAATGCAACCCAGTACAAGAACATGATGTAATATGGCTTCCAAAACCAGCAAATAGCTGAAACCACACCACACAGACTGTCACACCCATATCATTCACTGTACAGCACAATGGCACAGTCAACAGTAAAGCACATGCTAAGGTGACACTCCGATTTTCCTTACCATCAGTGCCCTCTGTATCATAAATCCTGGTAAACAGACTCACTTTGAGTCCCGCTCAGT